>NW_012267249.1:11641570-11747979 GCF_000151885.1 Dipodomys ordii | reverse complement strand
AGTGTCTGCTTTGACTTCAAGGTCTTTGATCCATTTGGAGTTGATTCTGGTGCAGGGTGATATATAAGGATCTAGGTTTAGTTTTCTACATGTAGTTAACCAATTAGCAAAATTAGTTTTAATCTCTGCTTTATAGACCGAGATTGACATTTTCTAAGACATAGCATATAATCAAAGAGCCAAGTTCCCCCCCCCACCCTCTCTCTCTCTTTTTCTGGGACTCGAACTTGAACTCAGGGCCTGGGTGCTATCTTTTAATATTTTTGCTGGAGGCTTGTTCTACCAATTGAGCCACAGCTCAGATAATATATTGAAAAAATTCTGTTCTCTCTAGATAGAAATACTGAAATTATATAGATATATATGAGGAAGTTTATAACAGAAGTCCTGGGCATAGACTTAGTGATAAACATAATAAACATATATGCAAACCAAAACTGTATCTTCATTTTCTGGGCATTTTATTATTTAAGAACACAAAGTACTAACATCACTAGGAGAACAAGAATCAAGAAGACCATCCAGAGTTTCAAATCTCAGAAAGAAAACACCAGTTCTATAGTGTGAAATGAGAAATAACACTTTGGGTCTATGGAGTAGGGCAGAGGGAAAGGCAGGCCTAGCTCATAGGTACACATTGGGAAATAGGTTCCTGGAGAGGAGATGCATTGCACTGCTTCTTGGACACTCTGGAAGCAAGCAGGTGAGAGGGGGCAGTTTAGAGTATGTATGGAAAGGCTGGCCATTCTTCTGAAGGAGCCATTATTTTTCCCTTTCTGATCAATGGAGTTTGCCTTTCCTTTTCTGAATTCTTATGTTTTTTTTTTTTTGGTTGGTTAGTTGTTTTTTTGTATAGTTTTGTGATTAGACTTTTCACACTTAAAAAAATTGTTTATTATTGATTTCCACACTTGTCTGCATGATAATCTAAGTCATGGCTGTCTCCCAGCTTCTGTCAGCAAACTTAGAAAATAATAGCTACTCTGTACATGTTTATTAAGTGTACCCAGAAATGATTAGAGTGCTTGATTAGGCACAATATATCAATGACAACACACCAACAATTGCCTAGGTTATCAAGCAACCCTTCATAAAATCTTAATGGTTTCATTTTTCTGTTTCAGGTTACTTGCAGCATACAATAGCCTTACCGATAAACACCTGGTTGGATATTTTAATAATGCAAGGATAAGGAGGCATCTCTTAAGATCAGGGCTGGTAAGATTTGCTTTATTTTATTCAATTTATTTCCTTAAGTCAAATAATTCCCAACCTTTCTCAGATTTCATCTTGGAGCTAGTCAGTGACATCATCTTCCTTATTCATTTTTATAAGAATTACTTCCTTTCCAAAGGCCTGACTTTTATTTGAGGCTATTTCTAAAGGTGAGAACAGAGGTCACAATGAAACATAAATTATCAAGGAAAAGTCACCATGAATTTTCTAAAACAGTTCCGTAGTTTATCCATTTATTTAAAAAAATCTGTTAAAGAACTAAAGCAGAGAAGATTTAGTCCTCAGGAAAATATATTTTTTAATAATCACAGAATGTGGTGTAGAAAACATCAACAATTCAACATTTCCCCTTGATTTTTTCAATGTTCATTTCCTGTGTTAGTTTATTAAGACATCAATGTCTTTCAAAAGTGCCCTAGCCACAAAATATCCATTCCTCTAAGTGTATACAGTGTGAAAAAGCTGCTAAACATCTTATGATTTTTCTACTTAAAGAAAGGGTGTGGGAGATGGGAAGGGATGGAAAGGGGAAACAAAGGAGGCAACTATACTTGATAAGAAATGTATTCATTACCTTGCCCATGTAATTGTAACCCCTTTGTATGGTATTTTCACAATAAAATAAATAAATAAAATGACTTTACATAAAAAAAAAGAAAAAAAAGAGAGGGTGTAGTTTAGAAAGTGTTAGTTTTTAAAAGAAAGGTGGATTTCCTTAACAATTGTTGCCTTGGTATTAAAGGAACAGACGTTGCCTTGCTAATGGTTGTTTATGTGCTTGGCACTGTAGCTTGAATAGATGTGAGAGAGTTTGCTTTTCAGTCTCCTGGGATTTTGTGCATCAGACCTGGCTCAGCCATTAATAAGAAAAGAATCATGAGTAAGTCACTTAACTTGTACAGTATCAAAGCCCTCCATTTCAAAATGAAGCTAATGATGCCCAATCTTCAGCACTGATATAAGACTGAGAAAGGTGCAACAAAATATTTTAGTTATTATTAATACTGCTTCTTTGGATAGAGTCTATAAGCTTCATGCATAAAAGGGAGGACTTTGTGTTTATCAACATTACTAACAAATACTTGTTGAGTGCTGGTTATATCTTGACCACCCAAATAAGGAAAATATACCTTTCCCTAGAGCAGTGGTTCAAATGAAAGCTGCTTAGTAGTGTTGAGTAGGGTTCAGCATCACCTGGGAACTTGTTAGAAAATGCAAATACAGAGCACTATTCTGAACCTACTGGATAAGAAGCTCTGGACAGGAGCCCATCAATCTGTCAATTCTGGTACTGTCTAAGGTTTAAGAATTTATGCCCTATTGGAGTTTCTAGTCTAATTGGAGAGATCAGATATCATCCCAGAGAATACATAAGGACCATACATATTAACTGCAAGGGAATGGCAGTCAAGATGTTAAAATCTTTCCTCCAATTAAACACATGTGGCATAAAATCTCATAGAGAACACAATCCAAAGATTGTATGTAGGTTATTTGAAAGTTTGAGTGCACTTTCTATAATATACATCTTTCCATCATTGTAAAAATTACAACTTATTATTGTAGCACCACTGTAATTGATCTCAACACCAATATGTTGGAATAAGAATGTTAACAAAAACGCAGCTGGCAAAACTATGAACAAAATTGAGAATAAATATGTGATTTTCATTTAACCTTAAGAACAAAGTTTAAAGAAATGGAAAGTAAGATGAGTAATCTCAGAAGAATAAGATGTTTTGCTCACAGGACATAAAAACAAAATCAGCCAGAAAGTTCCCTAGCCAGGTGGTAGTTCAAAGCCAGTCCAGGCAGCAAAGTCCACGAGGCTCTTATTTCCAAGTAACCACCAGAAAACCGAAAGTGGTGCTGTGGCTCAAGTGGTAAAGCACTAGCCTTGATGAAGAGCTGAAGGAGAGCACCCAGGCCCAGTGTTACAACTCCACGACTGACCAAAAAAAAAAAAAGAGTTCCCTAGAAAGATTTGGTTCTTGCAATAATGCCAATTGAGACCAATACTGAATTCCTTCTATCTAAAGTACTGCATAATCTGTAAAATTTGTGAATCACAACAAATTCAATTACATTCTGAGCTGGAAATTGGAAGAAAAGAAAGCAGTGGGAAAAGACAAAGTAGTGAAATCAATTATTTTTCAAAACAAACAGATGAGAGCCTCTGTTGCTTGCCTGTTCTGCTCTTCAAAGTGTTTTCTATGGAAACATCCGTCTTGTGATCGCTGCTCCTGTACATTGTTTCAAGGTGGTACCCACCCCCTTCTTCCCAAAGTGTGTTCAAATGAAGAGATAAAAAAGAACACCTGGGCTCCATCAAGGGAAAATTGCTACTCTAATGAATACCTTGTTTTAACTGTCAAGTGTACCACCTGTGTGCGTTTTCACACTGATGGGTATATGAGACTTCCTCTCTCCTTTTTGCCTTATGAAATATTCATTGGAAGTGAAAGTTTATTTATTAGCCCTAATGATGTCCTCTCTTAAGCTTTTAATGATACTACCTCTCTTTTGTCCTTTTCCTCCCTTCTCTTCCCTCTAACACATTTTTCACTTTGTTTTTCTATGTATGTTTCATTTATTCCTTCATTCATATGTGTGATTTATTCATAACAGATCACAAGAAGTGGAAGAATACTTTCTGAAAAAGAATATAAGCTAAATATCATGAAGCAGGATCATCAAAAATATATCCGGGAGTGCTTAGCCCAAGCTATTTTCCATAAGGTCCTTGACATGGAGGTACAAATATTTATTATCTTCCATAGATCTGATAGTTAGTAGTGTAATCATTAATATTATTTTCTATCAGGGGAATTGTTCCTTTACTTCATGAAAAAGTAAATCAAACCAAGTGATTTGGGAGATGCTTTATACCTCTGTAGGTATCCAGGAGCCAAGAGACTGTGAACTTTTCTCTCTTTTAGTTGGGAAAAAATGTGGGCATCATTACATATTTTGTGATATTTAATTTTCTAAATGTAGATTTTTTTAATTCACAATGGCTACTCTGAAACATACCAGCCCTCACCATCTGTACGTTAATTTCCATTTACTAAAAAAAAAGTGACATCTGTTTAAATATCAGTAATTCCACTGCCATGAATTATTTCAGATCTGTTATTCTTTTAAGTCTCGAAGCTCAGCCGTATGTTAAGCTTCAAGGAATAGGCACAGAAACATCTGCTGTCCCTCCTACCTCAGGCCACACTGGTCACTGCAGATTTACAACCCAAGCATCAATATAGTGTACATTAAAAAAATCCAACATAGCATTTTTAGTGAAATATCTAGCTAACTTGATAAATTATTTCAGCCTTGCTCCATGAAACTTGTAGTTTCAAGCATCAACACCATTTTAATCTCTGTGAAAAAGTATGTCATTTTTTGGCTTGACCAAATAGCTGTAAATCAAAACTCCTGGCTTGTAAAACTTTTGACCTGTGGGCACAAGTAAACATTTGTGTTCAACTGTAGAATCATCAGTAAACCAATACCAAGTTTAGTTCCACTGAAGTATTTATTATGTCACCATTATATTGATTAAGCATTCCCTTAAGATGTGTGTATCCATGTTTATACATACACACATTCTATTAGTTTGGCAATTCATTTTGTGGTTTATATCATATGCAATAATATGGACCTCCAAATCTGATTGCTTACAAAGGTATTAGTTAGAACTCTGTAGTTTGGTTTAAAATTAATCAATACAGCATAAAATTAAGCTATACTTACTCAATAAGCACTAAGTTCAATATTAGCCTTAGACCTTAGATTGTAGTTTGTGTTTTCTTTTCATTCCCCCTCTCTCTGTCTCTCTGTCTGTCTGTCTGTCTGTCTGTCTCTCTCTCTCTCTCTCTCTCTCTCTCTGTGTGTGTGAGTGTGTGTGTGTGTGTGTGTGTGTGTGTGTGTGCAGGTCCTGAACTTAGGGCTTAGGTCCTGTTGCTGAGCTTTTATGCTGAGGAATAGTACTCTACTACTTGAGTCAGAGTTCCATTTCTGGCTTTTCTAGTGGCTAGTTGGAGGTAAGAGTCTCATGGACTTTCCTGCCCAGGCTGGTTTTGAACCTCAATCTTCAGATCTCAGTTTCCTCTATATCTAGGATTACAAGTGTGAACCCCCTGCACCCTGCTTAGAGTTTAGTTTTCTGAACTCTCATATGACTGCTATATTATGTTGCAACAGAATTAGATGTGATGTAATTTAAGAGCCTTCATGCATTTTTCAAGTGTGGCATAAATACTTTGACTAATAATAATATATAATCTACAATGTAGTTTATATGTAATAGAACATATAATAATTATAATGTACAGGTTTGGTATCCCTAATGATCATGGATCTAAAATGTTCCAAATCCATCATGATGATACTCAAAAACTTCTTGGTTTCAGATTTTCAGATTAGGGATGTTTACTGGAGAAAAATCTATATAAATATTCCAAACTGAAATCTGATTTATTTCTAGTCTCAACTATTTTTGATAATGGAGACTCAATTTATACAACACAACAATTAATATACTAAAATGTCATACTCTAAAAAATGTCATACGTGTCTTTCATTTAATTTATTCCAATACAGATGACTAATATTGCTATATTAACACCCATTCGATAGGAATGGAGTTATTCACATAAATAACATTAATTGCAGGCATCCACCTGCCCAAATGAGAATACAATGGCGTGAAAGGACATTGAACGTAAAGGAAAGCTCATTGTGGCCACCATGGGTGGGTTGGAAGGAATGGCTGAAAGTTGGGTCTTTGGTTTGTGGAGAACCTTAAATTCCCAATTTGGTTTGAAGAGTAGGTGATGAGGCGATGAAATGTTTTCCAGCAGGGGAGTGAAATAAATGAGCAGAGCTGTTTGAGAAAGATGATGTTACTAAAAATGTGGAAGATGGATTAATGAGCTGGAAAAGATTGGAGGTGGGAGGTCAATTAGGAAGCTGTTGCCAAAGGGTGTGGGCTAATAGCAGTAGTGATGATGCTGTGGAGATGCAGCTGTCTATAGAGATAGTGAAGATGGAGAAAGCCTTGAAGTAACTGAAAGGAGAGGAGATTACAAGAGGACGGGGCCAGAGCAACACTGAGGTTTCCAGCCCGGGTGTCCGTCTATGGAAGAACAGGAGGAATAGCAACAAGAGGAGAAAAGAACAAGTTGTAAATTTCATGCCTGTAGCATGGGGTCCTGCAAGCCAGGGGAGACTACAAGTTGCAGGATGGTTAAGTAAGATGAGTGCTGGGGGAAAAGGAGATTATATTAGACCCAGTGGGCTGGTGGCCCTGGGAAAGTAGTTTCATTGGTGGTAAAGAAGAGGAGCTGACTGCAGAGATTTGGGGATAAATGGAAGATGGAATGTGGTTGATAGTGAATGTAATAAAGTTTGGTGATAAGTGGGTGAAAGATCAGAGGAAAGAGAGAGAGGAAAGGGAAATATCAAGAAGAGAATTAATGATTCTCAGATGGGAAATGATTAAGTGTGCAGAGCCAGGAATCCAGAACATAGACACTATTTTGCTCTCCCCACAGCACCAATAATTAAAATATTCTCAAATGCATGTACATGATTATCAAATTCAATTGTAAGTAGATCACCTTCATGTGATGATAATTTTAATGTAATATGCAAGTTTTGGAAAACACAAAAATAGCACTTTAAAAGAAAAAATAATCATATGTATGTCTTATTATCAAAGATAGCCACTACTGTTTATGTATTTTTGCTTCTATTAGTGTTTCTGCATTAATAAAGGTATGACATGTGTGAGGCCCTGGGTTCAATTCACACACACACACACACATTTGCACACACATACATACACATCATGTGTTCTTAGAGGGCCATGGTTTAGGGTAATAAACAATCATAAAACCCAGAGAGTTAATGTTATTAGACCAAGGTTCAATTTACAGTTCCAGGGCTGACTCCATATATTACTGGCCTCAATTTTTGCACATAAAATGGAACAGCTGGACAATGAGAGTTGTTCAATTAGTGATGTATGGGGCTAGGTGCCTGATTAAGCCTTGATCAATAAAGTTGTATTTCTGTGCCATTCTATATCTTGCTTTTCCCTACATCATGTGCATTTACCATACTTTATAAAACAAATCTTTCTGAATTCTGTCCCATCACATAGATGTGCAACAAAAAAACAAAACTCTAACCATTCTCTTCAACATTTCTATCACAGTTGCCATTTTTTCTTTGATGAAGGAAGAAAAGGAATCTTTCAGATAGCATCTTCATGCTCAAAACACTTTGAAATCATTGTTCAGTTTTCCTCTTAGCTTTAGGAGTGTAATTTACTGGTTAAAAGCAATGGATACTTTTAACTGCTTAAGATGTGCTTATAATTGGCGTCCCAAAGAGTGGTATCAATTTCTATTCCCACCTGCATACTTATGCAGGTGATTCTTCTCCATCTCAATGACAAAAGGGGTAATTGAAAAGACAGCTATTGGAATAATTTTTCTCTAAAAAATTCTTTGCTATAGCTCACACGATTCTCTCTTCCATTCTTTCCTGTATGCCCAGCGTTACCATCAGCTTGAGATAAAAAAGAAACTAGAGACTTTAGCGAGAAAGGAGCAAGTTCAGCGGTTTAAGGTAAGGTACTACAAACTTTCTTTTACTTCATGATGTTATTTTATGACTACAAGAGCCACTAGTGTGATGATTGAAGTTCCCTGATTGACTTTGTTTTGGGGTAGAACATAGCTGAGGTCAAATAATGGTTCTACTAAGTTTGGATCTTGGTTGTCATCATTACTGACAATCACAACAAAATAAGAACATTTCTGTGAAATAAATTTTAACAAGGCACAAGAATTTCAAAGACAAACTTGAAAATATCCTTTTCAAACGTGTAATTTTGCTTTTATATTTTCTTGTGAGAGAGGCCAAAGGATTGTCATCTGTCTTAAGAAAATAAAAATAGATGGTAATGTTCCCAGCAAGAAGAAAAATTGGGCACCTTAAGAACTATACAATGAAACATTTTCATGTGAATGTCACCCTTGGAAATTATGGTGGCAATGATCTTCTTTTGCAAAGGAAAACAATAAGATTTAAGTCATTTTGTGCTGGGTAATTTGAAATTCCTTGCTTATTTTCTATTTTTATCTTTGAGATTCCTTCTCTGCAGTGAACTTATGAAATACATAAATTTGAATCTAGATGAGAGTTCAATTAGGTATGTCTGAAAGATTACAGTTAAGGTTGGCAGTTTTATTCTGTTTCTTGAGCCATTCAAAATCCCATGTTTTTTCTTAATTTTCTGTTTAGTCTTACAAATGTGGGGCCTAAAATATGTTTCAAAAAACTGACCTGTATTTGGAAAGGGTATTTCTGAAAGGATAACTTACTATATGTGGCTGTAATTTCTCTCTCTGGCTTGATAGACTCAAATCTATTTAATCTGGATCAGAACAGTATCTTGGTATAAAAGTGATGGTAAATGATGAAAGATAGGCCAGGTTTTCAATATCAGAAGAAGTAGAGCATAAAGATTTGTGGTTAATTCCCTAACTTATCTGCTGAAATGATCATGAAGAAAAATGGTCACTGGAAATAATGACTAGCACTGCCTGAAGCATTGTGGAGTGTGGCTGTGCTACATTGTCTCTTGCTTGGATTGCCAGGCCAGGGGCGGCCAGTGCATGAGCATCAGTAACAATGGCAGAGATTCTCTATAGACCTTCTAGTTCCTCACCACGTGGTTTTTTCCTCATCACAAGTTCATTTCCTATTTGCAATTGGTAAAGACTTGTTTCAAATCCCCTTTATTTAAGAAAGAGGTGACAGTGATCAAGATGCATTGTACTCATAAATAGATATGTTGAATTGAAGCCCTTTAAAAATAACTACTTAAAAGTAATTTAAAACAAGTATTATGCAATCTGTTTTGGTTAATGGAATCATTGAATTATTTTCCAAGATAGAAAATTACTATTTTCTGGAAGTCTTTACTGATCATAGTAGTCAAAAGCATTGTGTTCGTTATAGTGGTTCCTTTAAAGCAGCTCAGAGTAAAGATCATCACAAAAACAGAGGGCAACCTGCTTCTATATAGTTGAAGATGATTCCATTTCCTGCCTCTCACCTCTGCCTTCAAATCCAAATTAGGGCTGTCGGAACTTCTGTCTACCATGACAAGCCTCAGAAATACCATTTTTAGAATGAACGGAGAAATGACTTTGGTTTCACAATTAAGAATGAGCTTATTATATCAAGCACTAATTTAACATATCAACTATGCATCTCTTTCTTATTCCAGGGAGAGCACACAAGAAAATTTATTGAAAACAACATGCCAATCCTGTCTCCCCATCCCCCAGCAGGCCCAAAGACAAGTCGTGGCCATAGTGTTCTGATTGATGAAAGATATTCCAGTCCACTAACACCAGTGAGTTATATTAAACACTCTGTCCTAGATAGTTAATTTATGATGCATTTTAGAAAAAATGCTCTCTAGGATCATATCTTCATAACCCTCCAAGTGCTACTAGGTAAAAACATTGGTTTAGAAATAACATGAAAATAGGCATATATAATAACAAGAATAGGTCATATCTGCTCAACTCTGTCTTATGAATGTCTCAACTCCAATCAAACTCTTGCCAAATCTGTTTTGCTTCTTAGCACTAGATTTTATTGAAATATAGGATACTTAAACATTATTCACATTACCAAATATCTTCGCTAGCTGGAAAAGACCAGAATCTTTTTTTACTTGACATTTAAGACCCTAAACGTATGACCTTATGTTAGTTTTCCTGATATTTTCCTTTTATCTAGTCCTTAGCAACCTAACATGTAGCAAAATGGAAGCACTAGTTAGGTTAACACAAGGTTTGTGTTTTCTGCCCGCTTGTTTTTTGTTCTTAGTATTCCTTCTATGAACACCATATCTTCATAAATATAATTGTACCATAATGAATGTTGAAGAGATATTAACACTTGGCTTCTTTTATAAAAAATGTGAGCTTATACTTTAAGTAAAAATAATTAAGTGGAAAATTCTACCCAGAGAAATTGTGCAATAATATTTTATTCCAGTTTGATACATTTATTACCTAGAAGTTATAAATGAAACAAGGTACCTTGCTTGAAGGAAAGTACCTTGAAATAATACAATTATGGGCAATATTACCAAATATTTGCTAGAAGCTGACAGTTGTGTTATAACTAAATTGCTTAATTGCATCTTTATTCTTGCTATGTGTAACCTAATATATTTCCTTGTTAGTATGAGGAAAACAATTTTTGAGTTCATGATGTTTCTAGAGAAATTACAATGCTTTTGCAGATTGTTGAGTTAGGTTTATCATATAGAGTGTTAAACTTGGACATTTTTCTAAAAGTAAATATGTTTTAAAGTTTCCTGATAAGCAGCTCAAGTGATGCAAACTTCCTTTGTTCTTACACTTTTCCCAGTTTTGGTCTATCTATATCTATCTGTCTGTCTGTCTGTCTGTCTATCTATCTATCTATCTATCTAATTATTTCTTTGGATGGCAACTCAATAGACTCTCAAAAGCTTAATCCCAGTGAAATAAAAGAAACATTCAAGTTCTTGTTTCTGTCTTCCTACCTGCTGTAGAGAGGAAAGCTTTCTTTTCAATTTTCCAGCGGAACACCTTCAATACATAGTTTGTGATACATCTAGAAGACCTTAATATGACAGGAGTGAGAAAATAATTTTAAAATTACAGCAAACATCAATACCAACACTTTAAATGTTTCTCTCAAGTAAGCTAGGATTCTTACTTGGTCATCCCGATGGTCCACTGAAACAAATAGATCTTCATAATAGATATGGCCATCAGTATCTTTATTTCCTTTTTTTTTTTGGGGGGGGACCGGTCGTGGGGGCGGAACTCTGGGTCTGGGCTCTGTCCCTCAGCTCTTCAGCTCAAGGCTAGCGCTTGAGCCACAGCGCCACTTCTGGCTTTTTTCTTTTTGCTTATGTGGTGCTGAGGAATCGAACCCAGGGCCTCAGGCATGCAAGGCAAGCGCTCTACCACTGAGCCACCTTCCCAGCCTCAGTATCTTTATTTCTTGAAATAATAAGGAAAGCATCTAGTCACTAGATGGTCACTAATTGCATCTGAACTTGAGGTGCATTGTTTATCTGTACCATGTCATTAAAATT
The DNA here is from genome assembly GCF_000151885.1 of Dipodomys ordii. Lineage (NCBI taxonomy): Eukaryota > Metazoa > Chordata > Mammalia > Rodentia > Heteromyidae > Dipodomys > Dipodomys ordii. Next base: position 11,736,563 of record NW_012267249.1, on the reverse strand, counting down.
GTGGAACACCATTTCAACTAATTCCATGCCATTCTTAGGCAATTCACTCCTTGAGATTTTCTAAGAATTATAAATGCTCAGTAAAGCTGAGTAATCACCAGGTAGTCAATTTCAATTCACATTCGGGTACAATTTTGAGAATGCTAAACTACAGTGCCACATTTACTCCAAAAATATATTACAATTTAAAATATAGCAAGTTTAAGGTAGCTTCTGATGTGAACTACAACTGTTTGTAGCTCACAGCTGTTAAATGGCACAGATTTGTTTTTAGAGATAAATGTAATCAGTTAAACATTTGACTGCCACATTCATCTAACTGAATGATATTTGTATGCAAATGCATGGAAATAAAATTCAGAGCAAAAGAGCCAATAGATCATGTTCTAGTTTGCTGTAACCTGATTTCTTGAATCTCTACATTAGATGTTTTCATGTTTCCCTGTTCTATTGGAATGCCAAGAGAGTCTTACAGCATGGACATATTTGTTTTACAGAGTCCAAAACAAGTCTTTGGGTGATCTGATTTCTTTCATCTTCTTTTGTATGGATTTAAAGACCTTTACCTTCTGGTCCATATAGGCTTTCGCTTCATTCTTTGAATCATAGGCTACTCCAATGAACTCTCATGGGTTGGCATGATACTGGTTTGTTCGTAGAAACACTAAGTAGCAATGGCTTAACCATTAGTTACTCTTCCCCATCCAACCCAGGCACCTGAGAGTCAGCTGGCATGACATTTCCACTCTATGAAGTCATCAAAAGCCCAGGTTCCTTTTGTGTTACTCATCTACCAAACTTAGTGTTTTGGTTTCATCCACTTAAGACTGTGTATCACCATGTGGATGCTCTTGCCTCAAGGAAGGGGTACCAAGGAAAGTAAGGACACACTTTTTAAGGGAATGGTCTAAAAGATGTGTCACTTTGAATCACATCTTACTAGACAGCCACAAGCATAAACCTACCCAGAGTTGTATGTAAGGGATTCTGGGAAATCTGATCCTTGTGACAGCCATGTTCCAAGACAAAAGTGCAGTCCCATTTTAAGAAAGGAAAACAGGTATTGGGGAATATTGTGTTTGTTATACTTCCCACATCTTGCTCACAACGGTTTTCTTACTTAGATGTTTAAATTTACCATTTTTCTCTGCTTATGCATTTTCTTCTCTTGCTTCACTGAATAACATCTGCCTCTCTGAAACTTTAATTCCTATTAGACTCATTGGCTCAGTTTGAATATTTCAAAGAACTTCAATTGTGAAGTCTCCTTTCAGGTATTTTGTTGTGATTGTATATTTGGCAATATTTTTTGTTGGGAGGTCACTGGACATTCACTGTTTTGTATCATCATTAGATGATAAAGCCTGTTTTAATCTTGTTACTGAGCCTATGGTGTGAATCAATAAATGTTAACAAATGTAAATAATGTTCAGCCTGCTTGTCAAGACAGTATTAAGACTAATATTTGGTAGTAGGAGCTGCCTTACTGCTTTTTAAAATATTTATTAGTCTTCAGAGTCAATGGATGAAGCTGTATTAATGAATCATTTATGTACCACCCTCCTACCTTCTTACCAAATATGCATGTCTTATTCTTCAGAGCTTTTTTACTACTTATTGTAATAGGACAATGGGGTCAAAGGCTTAATTTTGTTCCCCCTTTTGACACATTGCTAATCTGTGTACTAAACTTACAATATTCTGTTCATGCCCCCAACGGCACTTCTAATGCTCCATGCTGGCACTTTTGGTATTCACAGCAGTACATTCTTGATTGGAAAGTGTCTCAGTTGGGGGCTCAGCAGGAAACAGATGGCTCACACAAATAGAGTAATTAGGAAGTGTTTAATAAAGAAACTATTTACAAAGATGCAGGCTTGGTGAAGGCAAACCAACTAGGGATGTTAAGCATGCTAGGGTCAGCACAAAGGAAAACCACAGTCCGTAGACTAATAGTGGGAGGGAGAGAAAAAAAGAGAGAACAGAACCAGTCAGTGGTTAGTACCTATAGCTGGAAGAGAAACAAGGGGCTTAAGTTGAAAGATACTTCTGTCCCATTGCAAACCTGCAGGAACAGTCCCAGGGAAGTAAAGATTCCAATGCCATGGTTTTCTTGTCCTGCCAATGCCCTTCCTTGGTAGCATCTAACTGGAATCTTGAAGTTGGCTGCTAAATTCCTAAAGGAAAGCCTCCCAGGGGTCCCAGAGCAAGACAGAGAAGGTAGACAGGAGACATAGGCAGTACAAATGGAAAATACACAGCTTGGAAAACCCATCTGTTTTCTCATACAGTGTTTTATAAAGTTACCAGTTACAATCTTTCATTTTCATTTTTTAATATCTCAAGGAAGCAGTTAAAGTAATGATCATATGTTATAGTTAAGCATCTCACTTTCCTATTGCCTGCTTTTACTTCAGCACTGACCTTAAGGCTTAAAAGATTCATAGTACAATTTATATTGAAAACATTGAATCAGAAGTGAACCAATTCCAATAATATCCTTTAAGATTTCTAAAATTAGGAGCATTATTCAACCTAACATTTAATTGTGCAAAACCATGCAATGCAGAGCATAAATTAAAAATTGTCATTGAGTTTACAGTATGCATAAAAATGCAGCAATGTAACAGAGGACATCTCCTTTGTCTAGAATACTCTATAATTGTGGCATTTAGTTATTCAGTGGACTTCAACACCATATGTTTTAACAAATACTTTGGTCATAAGGGTATGTATAATGGAAGGACATAATTAAAGTTTAATCTGTTCAGTAAAAAGGCACCATTAATTACTCTAGGCAATTTGTTAGGTTATTAATTGGTTCTGGAAACATGTCAAGATACTAATTTAAATGGAATTTTTTCTTTAATTGTCTAGACAGCCCCACGACCATATACAGCCCCGGGAATTATGCGGCCTCCAATTAGATTACAGCCTCTTCCCAGTAATCATGCCGGAAGAAGTGTTTCAAAGAGAACCTTGAGGTCCAGATCAAAAACTTCTTTGTCAGAAAATGAAGTTCCATTTCCCATTGGGGTAAATGTTATTTTCTTCAATGTTCTTGATGAAGAGTATTGAGTTTTCAAGATTTTATATTTAATTAATCCATGCCATCTATATTGTGCAGTTATTAAGTACTTACTGTGTACTTCTGATTCATTCTTATTCTTATTGGCAAGCCTATCAATTCCGTTGTTACAAATTAAGATGTATAAGCAATGATGTGTAATTATGTATCGTGTTTTGTCATTAATTGAAAAGGCTGACTGCAAAACAAAGAGGAAAGATTTTTCACAGCCAGACATGACTTTTATCATAAATGACCCACTGTTGACTCCTTCCAGATTTTAAATGCATGAGATCTAGAAAATGGAACTTTCTAAGAATAGGTTTACATTTGCATGCCGACTTACTTTCCCATCAGTGTATGAAATTGCTTCAAGTTTGACTCTTACAAGGTTGAATTATTGAAGGAAAAGAATGTCCATCTTTAAAAAATGCTGAGTTAATCACATCCAGGAGCTTGACTCTGCTTCATTTTCAAGGTTATGTCTCAGGTAGTTTTCACTCATTTAAATAGAGGACAGGAATAAGGTATGATAACTATGAAATGCGAATTAATCAGGGAGGAATAATTAGGACATTCATTAACTAGGGAAGGTATTGTTTGAGTTTATAATATGAACAAGACACATTTGCCAGCTTAAGAAAGAACCTATGTCAAAACTATAATTGCTATTGGGTTGAATAGGGTGAATGATATTCTGTTCCACAGTAGGGAATAGCATGTATGGAATTAAGGCATTTTTACATACTTAATAACCTTGACACTAAGGCACTAATTCATATGAATTATTTAACAGTTTAAGTATAAATACAAGTCTAAAATTATAATCTAACTCACTTAATACTCTAACCCACTTATATTTTTTTGTTTGTGAACAATTTTACAAAACTTATTTTAATTAAATAGTAGCTTCCCCCAAACGAGACAACATCAATCCAAAGTGATGGCTCTTTGTATTGAGAAGACTCCTAGAGCTATGTAGTAATGTGTTGGAACATAAGTCAATTAGTTTGGTGCTTCCTAAGACCTACTCTCCAACTGAAGGCTCCCTGATCTCCCATTTCAGTCACTGTCCAGGATTGCTTGGGTCTTGGGAAATTATCTTAGGTTAACTAAAATGACTTATAGCAAAGGTTATCTTCTCAAACCAAATCAAGAACTTACGCTAATCAGGAGTTATTAATTCACGAAGAGCTATCAATTAGTCAAAGCTTATAGAACTTATAAAACTGCATGGAAAGCCTGGTAGGTAAAGTGACATGGGGAGCCAGGTCACAATGAGGAGGTTGCTTAGTGCATTTGGGATCAGAATGGAGGGAGGGGAGATACACTCAGATGGAATATTAGTCAGATCAGACTAAGATGGCCCAGTGAACCAACTCATATCAGGAATGGGCTTACCAACAGTACCAGAAAACTCACAGGTCTTTGGATAAAACCCTCTGTGTTCTCCAGGGATAACTTTGCCATTAGGACTGAGTATATTCAAACTTCAATGGGGAGGATTTTCTGTCTCCTAGTTTGTACTCCGATGAGTACTTTCCATGTTTGCCCAGGTGATTATACTCATTTCTAGGATCTATAATTATGAAGTGTATTTTATTATATTTTCTAGTTAAATAACAATAGCAATCAGATAATATTTAAATTCTTCTGACTGGGAGTGATTTTATTTTTCCTTTTAGGTGCTTTTCCAAATTTACTCTAAGCTACTGGAAAGACTTACCAGTTAAAACTAGCATTTCCTGGTTTGGGGGAGAGGGTTTATAAGGATGGGAACTTCATGGTAGTTTACATGTTGACAGGATTGAAATCAATTGTGTGTTAATTTCAACTCACTAATATTCACTTTTTAGTAAGTATTAATTGGCATGTACTATGGGCTAGATACTGATAGAAGAATTGGTGCTTTATCAATTATAAAGGAAAGCAACTAATTTATTGGAGTTTATAATATGAGTTTACGCAAAATATACTGTGGCAAAGTTGTTTTTACTTTTCAGTAGCATTCATGACAAAATTAAGATAAAATCTTATGGGGAAGAAAAATGGAAGGAGTGAAATTGGTCAAGACACATTGTATTCATAAACTGATATGTTGAATTGACGTTACATTGTACAACTACTTAATGATAATTATAAGCTTAATTTAAGAAGATAAAAATCTGATAATACATTTCTAATGAAGAATTATAGTCTGAATGTATAAGTATGTATATAGTGACCACCTAACAAATTATTATTGCTTTTTTTAAAAAATAAAGGCTATGCATGTGGTAAATATTTCAAGGTAGAACAGTTGCAATATATTTAACTGGTGTAGTAGGATAAGTGGAGGCATTTACTTAGGCCAAAAGTGGATTTGGCCAAAAACAAATTCTTTTGAGATACAACTAAGTAAAAATAAGCACTTTGCTAAAAAATGAATTTCCGCAGAATGACTATTTTTTATACAGAGTTGGTAGAAGTAGAAATTGGTTCAAAATTGTAAAGCCAATTCTGAAAATATTATCACCATTTTAAATAAATATACTCAAGCATTTAACATGTAAGTCTTTTAACACAATATAATCATTTAAAGAAATATATTCAAGAATATGTTGTACCATCATATTTATAATCGTGATCAACTGCAAGAAAGTTAAATAAAAATATTGTTGTAAAATGTTATAATACATTAAAGTAGATTTTAAACCTACAGGATTATCTGTAAGGCTATGGAAAGTTGACCCAAGGTAATTTGATAAGTTAAAGAACATATTAATTAAAAAAAATTCAAACTATTTCCAGATAAAGCAGTGGTCTAATATCTAGTCAGTTACAAACTCTCCAATCTCCCAAATGTCAGGTCTCATTGATTTTATTGTTCTTGTTATGTTCACTTATTTTTATTTGATTCTACAATTGCCATGTAGCCCATTCCAGAAAAAAAGAAAAAAAAATGTAAGGAAAAAGAATTTAAAATATAATACAAAATATAAGACCAGCCATTCTAACAAAATAAATGATTTCATGAATCTCTATTTAAAATTCATTTTGTACATATTTCTTAATACGTATTAGTTGTACAGTGGTGCTTCCATTTATACATACAATGTACACTGACCAAATTCTCCCTCTTATCACTCTTCTTCATCTCCTCCTTAAAACAAAATCAAAGGTTTCATTGTTCTATTTTCATACATGTATATATTTCAAATATATCCTCCCTTCACTTCCTTCATTCATCTTCCATTTTCACTGGTATACATCTACCTATAAAATCTGTTTTACATTCCTTTTTCACAAAACTATTACTTTCAATCAAAATTGGGACTACATATTCCTTTATTTGACCTATTTTTATTTAGTAATGAAAATGTTTGGAGAATAATATCCTTTGCTTAGAATAGTTTTCTTCACTTAATATAACTTTCTTTCACTGTATTTGATGTCGGTATAATTTGTGGAGGGGAAGGGGAAAAACAAATCGTTTAAATAAGGATACAGGTGGACCCATTGCAACAATGAGATGTACAAGTCGTTATGTCGAAAACGAACTTTACAACTTTGGTGCGGGGGGGGGTGCGAGGGGAATCGGGGGGGGGTGCGGGGGGGAGGGATACAGGGGGGGGAAGGTTGGTTCGGGTGGGGGGCGGGGGGAGGATGGGAAGGGATAGGAAGGGGAAACAAAGGAGGAGGCTACAATGCTTGATAAGAAATGTACTCATTATATTGCCCATGTAATTGTAATCTCTCTGTACAGTATTTTCACAATAAGAAAAGAATAGTTTTCTTCATTATTAATCTGTAATTAGAGATTAAACATTATTTGGAAGTTAAAAAAATAAATTCAGGGTAAATTCAGGGGCTGAGAAGGTAGCTCAGTGGTAGAGCGCTTGCCTTGCATGCATGAGGCCCTGGGTTCCATTCCTCAGCACCACATAAGCAGAAAAAGCCAGAACTGGCACTGTGGAACTAGCCTTGAGCTGAAATGCTGAGGGACAGCACCCAGGCCCAGAGTTCAGGCCCCATGATCGACCAAAAAAATTCAATAATAATTTGTTACATAAATATAGAAACAAATACATTGGTATAAATCCTTAAAGGCTCATTAAAGTTTTGGAGAGTACCTTGGATATACAATAGTTACTGAAAATTTGCAGATTTAAATATACCTGAAAATATAATTATTGATTATACATTTGGGGTATTGTAGTGGTTAAGGTAATGTAACTACAATATATCCTTAAAGGAACTTCCCTTTTTAATTTCTCCCAGTGTTCATTGGTTTTTAGCCAAAATGTACATATGCATTTTTAAAAAGAAAATGTAATATCATACTACATGGATTCTCTTACATTATATAAATAGATACACATCTTTCTTCCAATACCCTGATAAGAATGAATTATACAAATATCAAATATCTTCCTATTGCTAGGCTTTTAAGATGTTACACTTTTGTTTAAAATAAATTATATATAATTATGAATATTATATATGTGTAAATATATACATATAATACATACACTATGTATGCCCACATTTAATTCTTAATATTTTTAATAAATATTTTAGTTGCCATTTTGTTCATAGCCTTAACAACCCCATATAATTATAATATCTAGATATGTGAAATCAGAATGTAGAAAAATGCTACTCTTCTATTGGTAAGGGTACTATCCAACCCAACTTCAAGGTAAAAAACTATTGACTCCTTGGTTTTGTTTAATTGCACTAGGTTCTCAGAAGTTTAATGGATTGAGGAAAAATTCCCAAACCATTAAAGGTACCATTACTGTATTTAGGGTTAAAACTACACTAACATAAGGTGAGAAATTTTCAAATATTTAATTTGCTATAGATATTATGCTACATTTCAGCTGACTGGAGTATTTTGGATATATATTTTGGATCAATTATGTGTGAATGCAATTTTTAATCATATAAAGTGTCTTTTGTTTTAGAGTGCATTGGTTACTGCTTCTGTATCATTGGTTCCTTTTAAAAAATATTATACAGGTGATGTACAGAGGTTTATAGTTACATAAGCCAGGTAAGGAGTACATTTCCTTTTGAACAATGTCACCAGCTCCTTCATTTTCTCCCACATTTTCCCCTCCCATTTACCCTCCCCCAAAGTTGTATAGTTCATTTCCAAAATAGTATATAGTGGATACTAGATATCACTTCTGAATTGGTTCACCCTTTGTCCCCCTCCATAGATAAGACTTATATACAAGACAAAGGATACAGAAATCAAAACCAGTAACAAAAGGGAATAAACCAAAGCCTAATGGATAGTAAAGGACAAATAATTACTCTTGCACATGATTGGTTAAACATCACACTAAACATTCACACAGTGAGACCAAAGGAAGATATTCTTAGGAAAGGATCACAAGGGCTCAATAACTATGCACATATGACCTTATTAAATGACACTATCAAAATGAACTCTAAGAAATGGAAACAAGAGGTTTTTTATTGTACTGTTTGTTTTTTCTCCCTCCCTAACCTTTCTTGTTTGTTTGTTTACTTGGTTCTTACATCATGAAATGTGATTACAGGGCAAGAAGTCAATGCTGAAGTTCAGGAACTCCATGGACTTTTCACAGAGAATTTTTCCATATCAGCTTCCCTACATTGAAAATTACCTGAGATCTATTCCTCCTCCATCTCCTCCCCTAAATGGCAAGATCACAAGGGAAAACAGATCTGAAACATGGAGAAGGAGGAGATTTCGTCCAACCACTGCTCCAACTGGCTTAGAACCTCTCTTTACCAGGGTGATTATGATATCAATTTTTCTGTTATTCATTTAATACAGATTATATACATTACTAGAATTCTACATTCCTACTAGAAGAATTTGTAGGGATTGCATACAAACTTAGTTTTTAGTAGTATAATGCCATCTTAAGTGAAACTAAATAGTTTGAGTAGTTCAGTTTGAGTAAACTAATTTTACATACTTGATAATATACTGATTAAAAATTGTGGTCAAATTTAGTTGGAACGACTCTCATTTCCAAATCATTTGCTTACTTAGTGCATTTAATTTGTGAAAATTCAAATGCTTAAGTCTACCTGGAATATGTAATACATCCTGCCAATTTTTATTTTTGATGATTTAAGCCAACTTAATGTTTATTAACTAGAAAAAAGTCAGTGATATTTTTCTATGTATTGTAGTTCATGGTACTCATTTCCTGAAAAATACTGATAAAAAACATACTTGTAAGGCTAGTTGAATTTTATTCAGATTTGAGCTATTAGGAAGGCAAAATAGCTATACCACCAGTATTAATTGCATGTGTGATACTTAACAGATAACTATGTCTGTGTTTTCCTGATTGAGCATCAGAGATAACCAGCATGCACACAAACGCCCATAATGGCACTTCAACAGCAGCCTTGCTCTTTCAAGTTCTCTCTTCCCCTTATTGTCCACATTTTATTATTAGCAAATATCCACACCTCTAACTTCCTCAGAAAGACAAGGTCCTTATTCTTCTGCTTCAACAGGGTTTTCACCAGTTAAGTTCCCTTTGTGGCTGTCTCTGTCAGAGCCAGAGAATCTATCTCATCCCTGAGAATCAACCTTTGTCCATATCCTTGATCATTGACTCTTCCATGGTTTGTAGTAGCCAGTAATCTGCCATTCCTTTCTAATTAGGATTTCCAGCCTTCTTCCAAAATTCATTGGCAACATACCAGTCCTGACATGCAGTCAACGAATCCTTTTACCATAGACTGTAACTATATACATGAACTTTCTCCTTTATTTTTATTGCAAAATTAATTGAATAACTTATTGTACTTTAATGTAATGAAAACCCCTAGTTTACAACAACAAAGTTTAATTACTTCTACTATGATCATGCTTTTGTAACTGTAATTCCTGGCCTTGGACTGGAGTCTCTCTCCAATGCATCTTCTTGCCCCTTCTGAAGAGTCTATTACACGTCAATTTATTTGTCACCCTTTGCTTACTACCCAGTGTGTTTATTTATAGATTTGTAGGCACATCCTAGCTTCCACAAATGAAGGAAACCATGCAACCTATGTTCTTCTGGGTCTGGCTTACTGCACTTAATATAATTTTTTTCTGTCTTTCCATTTCTTTATGAATGGTACAATATTATTCTTTCTGATGGATGAGTAGAATTCCATTGTTTATATCTACTACATTTTCTACCATTCATCTATTGAGGGGCATCTGGGCTGATTCCATATCTTGGCTATGGTAAATAATATGTGAAATAATCTTACTACTTTATTTTGCTTTAGTATGTATAAAAGAAATATAATAATTTCAGCAGGTAATTGATATGAAAAATTCTAAAGAGTCACTATACATGGCTGCACTATGTCTTTGAGATTCCAGGAGTATTTACACTTTAAAAATACTTGGCAGCCAACTGGGGCAAATGGCTGCTGTTTTAGCAGCAGCCTCAGATGCCACCTCTAAAATAGTTCATATATTTGATAAATGCTATTACATCTTAATAAGCCTACCACAATCATGAATACTTGTGTCCTGTCTCTAAATCTATCAATTAGTAACTCTTCTTGGTTAAGGAGAACACCATTATGCTAGTATCATGAGGGTACCATGATGAGTAAGACTAAATCCTTGTCAGAAAAGTTGCAATGTTTAGCCAGGGAGGGAGACATTAACCAGGATACATTGTAGTATAATTAAGCCACAATGGGAATACTGAAGAAGGAAATATGAACTCTGGATAGGACTTGAGAATGCTTCATAGAGTAGGCAGCATTTGAAATGGACTTTGATCAGTCAGTATTTATATAGAACCAGGGAATATAGAAGAGCAAAGGGGAAAAGTCAGGGAGAAGAAAAGAGTAATCAAATTTCATCTCAGTTTAGTAGATTCTAGCTACTGTTGTTAAACTTTATAGATGTATCTCTAGCTACCCTTTTCTAATGAAATCAGGTATATTCTTCTACCTAGCTGTTTAAAAAAAAAGCCTTAAAAGTGTACATGGTAAGACTTGTAGGTCAAGATAATATTGCCATTCAAAATGGTTTTTTAAATTTTATTTTCTATAATCTTTAAGTAGTAGTACATAGGAGTCATCATTCAACAATCCATTTATAAGTTCAGTGCATCTTTTTTTTTTTTTTTGGGTCCAGTCGTGGGGCCTGAACTCTGGGCCTGGGCACTGTCCCTCAGCTCTTCAGCTCAAGGCTAGCGCTCTACCACTTGAGCCACAGCACCACTTCTGGCTTTTTTCTTTTTGCTTATGTGGTGCTGAGGAATCGAACCCAGGGCCTCAGGCATGCAGGGCAAGCGCTCTACCACTGAGCCACCTTCCCAGCCCCAGTTCAGTGCATCTTGATCAATGTCGTTTCTTTCATTCTTATCCCCTATCCCTCCCAACCCAGCCCCTCTTGAAAATATAAGTTTTGGTTATTGTTATTTGTTTAGTGTTTTGTTTTGAGACAGTTGCACTGTGTTGCTCAGGTTACCCTCAAACTTGTGTGTTTCTCTTGCCTTTCTGAGTCTTCGGTAGTTTAGCCTACAGGTATACATCAACACCTTCCTCTGAAAGGACAGTTTGACTCTTAAGTCCCAAGTGGAGTGCATTTGTCAGAAAGTATTTTCATCCAGAAGATTTGACTCCCTCTCTGGGAATCATGTGTGAGCTAAGTTGTCAGATAAAGTGAATCACAAGGACACACAGGGAAGCGCCAGAGTAGGTAAGGAGGAAGAGGAGTGAGGAGAAAAAGGTAGACAAGTGATTTTATTGTGCTTTCACTGAAAAAAGAATGGGGGAGGTAGGGTGAACTGGTTTGAGATGGATGAACACCTTCACTGAGCTCCAGAGTGTGAGGATTCTTCTGATTAGTGTGTTACTAAACCTGGAGTGGTTAGCACTGGAATATTGACTTAGAGTTTGCTACTTGATAGAGGAGCAGATGTGGAATCTGGGCTGGTTATTTTACAGATGAAAAGTGTTCTCAGGAAGGTCCTTTTCTATCTCCAGGAAGTGTTTGCATGTATTCTCCCAAGGACAGGAAGGCCCCAGACACCAAAATGGCAGAATGAAGGGCCATGCTAAATATACAGCATTTTAGGTCTTCTAGAGTCTAGCCTCCTTCCTCCCTTCTCTCCAGCTTCTCTTCTATCCAAGCCAGTCTGAATTATTCATTTCAACTCATCACTCAACCATTGCCTCACCATAACTTTTTTTTTTTACTTTTTACATTCCACTGATGGTTCACCCACTTCTAAATTATGTACTTTTTTCTTATGCTTTTGTTTTAGTGAAATACAGACATTCACATTTTAAATGATGAGATTGATTGCTTCTCTTACTTATTGGGCCTTTAGTATAAGATGATAGTTATGCTCAGTGTTTAATATATGTCTTTCATCTTATACACATGGCAAACCTCAGAAAGGGACATAATGCTTTCTCCATGTTAGAGATGAGGCAAGTGAAAAAAAATGAGGTTAAATAACTTGTTCAAGTCACAGAGCTAATTAACAACAAACTAGGTGCACAACGTTGCACAAGACACATCAAGGGACTATGCCTGTAATTCTCAAATCTGAATTATATGAAAATTATCAGACATTGTTTTCTCAAAACTTTGAAGATGCTAATTATAAGCATTCAAGAGTTTCTTCGACACACACCAGCTCTATGTTAAGGAAGCAAGTGTTCCTTTTCTTGCCTGAGTGATAAGAAGGGTATGTGTCTATAATTACCCTTTCCAGACCCCTCAGAAGCCCCTGCTCTCTAGTATGTATCTATTACTACTGCTGTCATGACCTTTATGCATTATGCTTACCACAAATCCTCAGGAATTTTTCTTTTGTGCTGATTGAATTCAGGAACTCAAGGCCTAGATTCTATCCCTGAGCTGCTGAAAGGCAGCTCTCTACCACTTGAGCTACAGCTCTACTTCCATCTTTTGGAGAATTAACTGAAAATCCACAGACTTTCCTGCCCAAGCTGGTTTCGAGCCACAATCCTCAGATCTCAGCCTCTTGAGTAGCCAGGATTACAGGAGTGAACCGCCAGTGCCAAGCTTATGAACTTCTTTTATCTCTTGTATCTATGCCTGAGTTACAAAAAAAAAAAAATCAAGGACAAACATTTGATTTTGCTTACATTTTATCCAGCATTTTTGTCAGGGCTCTGTTCATAAAGGCATTATTTTCTTGTCCAATTGAAAACTTAAATTCATCTTTTTGCTTTAGGTAAATTTTATGGAGCTCACTGATGCCTTTCAGATATAGATGCCTTTTTGGGGTCATCAGACTGAAGTGGAGAGACTATAAGTATTTGTTTGTAGAATAGTTCAGATTGATACCCTTTTTTCTCTCTTCCAGAATAATAATAACTGTGTATCCCAGTTTAGATGATAAATTCTAAGATCTATTAGAGTGGTGTTCCACATTTATCAGAGTCTAGTTAAGCAGATGAAGAGGAGTTTCCACTCAGGAACAGGCACTTTGGCATTTAAGCACTCTCTCTCTCTCTCTCTCTCCTTTTTTTTTTGTCAGTCATGGGGCTTGAACTCGGGTCCTAAGCTCTGTGCCTCAACTCTTCAGCTCTTCAGCTCAAGGGTAGCTCGCTACAGCTACAGTACCACTTCCGGTTTTCTGGTGTTTTATTGGAGATAAGAGTTTCATGGGCTTTCCTGTCCAGGCTGGCTTTGAACCATGATCCTCAGATCTCAGCCTCCTGAGAAGCTAGGATTAGAGGCGTGAGCCACCAGCACCTGGCATAAGCACTCTCTTAAAGACACTCCTCACACAGGCCTGGACAGGGAATAAAAAAAATACCAGTGAAACTTAGTACCTGGGTCAAATGATTAGTATTGCAAATCCATTAATGGGCTTACTGTGCATTTGTCTCCTGTATTTGCTTGTGAACTTGACAAGAAGTAGAAAGGAAGTCATAAGCAACTGGTGAAGGACGTAAGAAAAACAAGCTTTTGTTGTGCAGGACCATGAGGTCTTGCTCCTGGTCTTGAATTGGGCCTAAGATTTCATGGAAGGTTTCCATACTTGCTTCAGAAAAGCAGAAAGAATCCTAAAACACTGTTAAGGTTTCATAGTCTGGGGTCACCATAACAATGGAAGGTGATTTGTTATAGAGGTGATTTAGTCAATTGAACGAAACAATGGTTTATTTCCTAGTATTCAGTCATGTACTGTCACTTGGGTTTCCTGTTAGAACCTAGAAAAGTTTTCTTCATGGCATTAATTGGACAATGTTTCTTAAAAAGAGAATGAAGTAACTAGATCCAAGGAAAAAAGGAATGTCAGTATCATAAATATTCTTCAGCAGAAGAAATATGAATTTGAGGTAATGGAATGGGTGAAAGTTTGCTGTTTATGTCATTTTTGGAACCTCTTCACCCCCATTCTCATTTAATAAATAAGTAGCAAGTCTGTCCTCAACTCTAATCCTACTTTTACTTGGTATTTATAGGGTACCTATCTCCTGAAGCTTAAAGAGGCTTCTCTCTTTATCTATATCACCTCAGACAGTGTTGCTTAGCATAAAGGGGATATTTTCATTCAATCACTAACTTCATTTAACGTTGTAGCAGGAGCTGGGAGCTGTATTTGCTGATGGTGAGTTGGGCTACACACAGGTGGGGGGCAGACGGATAGCTGCCAGGCAGTAGGAGCCATGGGATTAGGATTCTGCATACAGGAGGCAGCCTGCCATTGTGGCTTTTCTTTCCACTGTGATTCAGGGAGATGTTTCTCATCTGCCTGGCACTATCCAGCTGATTTGCCTTCATGACTCTTGATTCCCTGAAATATTTTCTGCTGATTCTCTCTGTCTGGGAGCTCTCTGTATCTATAGGCAAGACAATTTGCTTGAATAATTTTAAATCTTGGACTTGCCCCGCCACTTACTCCTTTTAGACTGTTGTTTGCAGAATTTCATTTCATCAGATTTATTTTCTCTGGGTTTTGCCTCAGAGAAATAGAATTGAATTTAAGAAAATCCTCTCAGGTGCAGGAAGATGGGCTTGGGGATGGAAATATTTCAGTAGTTTCTTCAGAAAGTTTTTGTTGCAGTTTAGTTACCTTTAAAAAGAGATTCATCTGTAATTTCAATGAACTCAAACTCAAATTAATGTCTTGGTTCACTGAAAGATGTTTTTTTTTACCTAAATTTTAAAAAGACATTTTTAGAAAAGTAAAGTAGATTAAAAGCTTGGCATTTACACAATTCTTGGTGCCTTCTTACTAGGGCTACTCAAAGTCTCTTAACTTACCTATCCTTATTCTTTCTTTCCCTTTTCCTGCCTCTCCTTTCTCTCTCTCCTTTTAGAGATTAATTGAACATTATGCTCCTTTACTATAATGAACATACCTCAGAATAGAAAATGAGGCAAAATCTAAGACATTTCTTTTCATCTCTTCCATTTGCATCCATTGCCTTTTATATGTTTAATTTAAATCAAACAATGCCATGGACTATCAAACAGACTTGGATGTGATGTTACAAAATTGTTGGGTATATTGTTTTGATACTAAAAGCAATAAATAGTCATTTTGGCTACTCAGGAGGCAGAGATTGGAAGGATTGTAGTTTCAGTCAACAATGGGTAAAAAAGTGCAAAACTCCATGTTCAATCTGGGCATAATGGCAGGTGTCTGTCATTCTAGCTATGCCAGAGACAAAGATTGAGAGGACTGTGATACCAGGCCAGTCTGAGCAAAAATATTTGAGAAATTCAATTTTTTAAAAAAGTTGGACATGATGGTACATGCCTGTCATTCCTTCTTTGGTGAGAAGCATTAATAGGAGTATCTCAGTCTAGGCCAAACTGCAAAAAGATAGACTGTATCTCAAAATAACAGGAGCAAATTGGACCTGAGGAATGACCAAGTAGTGCCTTCTTAACAAGCATGAAGCTCTGATTTCAAACCCAGTACTAACAATATGAATAAGTGCATGCTTCTGATGAAACTGGATGATCCCAGGCAGAAGACAACTGATCTCTCATCCTCAGCATGACTACAGAAGGAATCCATGGCTGTTGCTCACTCCTCTCAGAGAGAATAAATCTATGGCAAGATGTGTTGTCAGAGTCACTTGCAAAGATAAGGCAGTCAATAACAAAAACTTTTGATAAATTGCTAGCAGTGTAGATTTGGATCAGATCAGGGTGGTAATATGAGTACTTATTTAATCTGTTTGTTTGAATTTGGGTTTGAGAACTATCATAATTTTTGTTGTATGTAAAACACTACATAGCACACAATACACACATATATATGCATACACTTCAATGGAAAAATGACTTTGTCCAAATCTTTATCATTTACAATATATAAAGCCTATATATATGAGTGTGTGTCTGTACACACATATGCACACATATATGCACTATAGTTGTTTAGCAAGATTTGTTTGTAATGGGCTTTGACTTTGTGTATAATGGACTTTGACTTTTTGTATACTGTGTAAACTGACATTTTATAAGAGTTTTGTTACTCGATACATAAACCTAGCCTTTTCTGTTCTTCACATTGTAACATCATGTAAGAATAAGAACATTGATGAGAAGATAATTAGTTAATAAACCTCTTTTTTGTGTACTCTAGGATCCAGGAAGGATTAATAAAGCATCACTGCATAGCAATGCACTTATTACAATGATCTATTTGGGGAAAAGCGTGCACCTTTCTTATGGTGACACAGCTTTCCAAGATGAAATAAAAATTTATCAACAGCACTGTGGTGGAGAAAACCTTTGTGTCTACACAGGCACAGTACTCGAAAAAGGTACACAGAAAATGTGAACTTTTAAAATTGCTTAGGGTTGGTATTATGGATAAGCTGTTTGTTGATGAAATATCAAAATGATTTCAATCACTCTATAAAATTATGTATATCCAGGGATGTATGAACCAGCTGCCTAAAAGTAAATCTAGATTTACTGCTCCATGATTGAAGCTGAAGCAGCAATTACTCTTGCAGATTGTAGAAGAAGGAATTTGAAGTGATTTAACTCAGTAACAGATTAATTTTGGGATAGAGATATATGATCATTAAAATGTTGCACAAATAAACTGTCCCCCAAATTACAAGTTAAGTATTTGGCTTGCCATCATGAATTAGATCATACATTATTCTAAAGAGAAAAGTAGCAGATTGGCAATTTGTTCTTTAGAGGTATGTTGAGATAAAATCACAAACCCAATAAACTCCAGGGTGAATTACACCTAAATAACTTGATGGAAAATTTGGCTAAAAGGCTTTTTAGTACATCTTTGCTTCATTTCATCATAAATTTGTGTTCATCAGCATAAGATAATTTTATGTCCAGTATCAGTTTTCACATATTGTACTGCAATATGTAGTTCAGCAGAGAAGTGATGAAAGGAAGTATATTTACAGGGTTATATTTGTTGCTCCTTTAAGAAACTGTTTAGAAAAGAATTCTACTTTATTCACTCCAAGAAATATTTACATATGAGAGCATCTTGACAGTAACTTAGCAATTAAGGGTAGAGTTCAAGACAAACAAGGAATTATTTTAGTTGTGGCCTTTCTGATTTCATCAATCCCAAACAGTAGCTATTAATGAAAAATTACTAAAGAGTTTGAACTTTATACTTCTTAAGCTTTATACTTCTCAAAAGAAACAAGAAGTAAACATAGCTAGTTTGAAGTTACGTAAAATTATATGATGCTCAGTTAATGCTAGAAACTAATTCTCTCTGTTCATGTATTTGGTAGAAACAATTTACTCTGTCTCTTTTTGTTCTAGCCTTGGTTTGCACTTCCATTCTGTTGATGAGAAAAATGAGAGGAGTTTGATTTGTAATGACTCCTTGAAGTCATCATGTAATTCTGGGCAGAGTAGAGTAGAGCTGGCCCATTGACTGGGTGTGAGCCAGGCTAAGCTCTATGCAGTCCCAGTTGTCTATGCCCAATAGCAGAGGGTTCTACATTTTTATCATATAAGGGATATTAAAATTTTAAGGAGTTTAACATAGAAAGTGGCATAGATATATACTTGTATGTTTCAGAATGAAAGTGGTGGTGTTAAGCACAGGATTTGAAAGTATAACTTTTAGCTATTAATTTAGAGAAGTTATTGAAATTCACTATAATATAAAATTAGAAATACAATGAAAACTGTCCTGAGTCCTAGATCTCTCTTTATTCAACATGTGCGTATGTATTATATATATATATATGTAGTATGTATATGCAGTATATATATGTATATGTACATCTAGTTATGTGTCTATTTGTCTATGTAGATTCATCCACAATTTCTATTCAACTGGTGGAAAATATGATAGCTACAAATTATAAGAACAAAGTTGGATGTGATTCTGGTAGAAGACAAAGGCTGTGTGATAAGCCAAAGCTGAGCAGAGGAGGGCACTGCTGTCAGTGTTACTTGTATGCATATAGTTCTTGAGACCGTGCTAAGGCATTGGACAGTTTGAATAATAGGATCAGATGGGGATTTAAATAATTGAACCTTGTCCATGCAGTAATTTTGTCTTAGCTTGCCCTTGATTGCCAGGGAAGTAATTGTTCAAAATTGAAAAGTTGGTTGTCTCAGAATTTGTCTTGAGGTTCAACAATATTAGAAAATGAACTGAATGCAAACAAATCTGTCCTTTTTTACAAGTCAGAGCCATAGTGACATGTGAATAAGATTTTGGAAGATTATTGTTAAAAATTACAAAGGCCTTTATTGTAGGCTTAGAATAGTAAAGTCATTAAGATATGATCTTTTCCTTGCATAATTAATAATAACAACTTGAAGACTGGCAAATGTACCCTTTTGAGGTATATTGAGCAGCTTTTAGCCAAACTTCCCATCAAGTTGTTCAGGTGTAATTCATCCTAGAATTTATTAGGTTTGTGGTTTTATCTCAACATACCTTTTGAGGTATGTTGAGCTATTATTTTAATATATTTGCATAGGCTTTAAACTGCTGAGTACTACAACTAAAACTTCTGAAACCAGAAATGCTACAAATAGTTGATGATGTTTGCATAGCTAGATAGATTTTAGATTCTAAAACAAAAGTAGATTGCTTAGATACACCTATGAAGCTATTGAATATTTCTGTGAAGAGCACATTTTCATCAGGCACAGGTATGCCCCCTACCTGTAATCCTAGCTACAGCAAACTGAGGACTGCAGTTCAAAGCTAGCCCAGGGCATTAAAGACTGTGTGGAATCTCCAATTAACCACCAGAAAGCTGGAAATGGAGGTGTGACTCAAATGGTAGAGCACTAGCCTTGAGCAAAAAAGCCTCGAGATTAGCCCAGACCCTGAGTTCAAGCCACAGAACCAGAGCACACAGAAACACGCCGACACACACACACACACACACACACACACACACACACACACGTACAAAGAGGAACAGTTTCTTCACAGTCTTTCATTTGTAATATTCACCCTTTCAAAGCAAAACCCCCGTGGCCTCATAGGTTCATAGGTAAGTGAAGAATGAGTGCCTTTTTGTTTTCCTTCTGTACTCATTTTCTTGGATCTTCATCACCTTATCCCCCTGGCATCCATTCCTGCACTCCACATGACTCTCCCCCATGCAGTGCTTCTGTTCTGGTGGCATGACGCTCTCTTTCTTTTCCTTCAGATTTTACCCACTTTTTAGACTCAGATTAAGGCGTTGTGGTTTTCTTAATGTCTACACTACTTGTACCCAAAGGCCCACTGCTCTGTCTGTCTTCAGTGCTACCAGTCCATTGTACCCTGACTTTTGTCTTTATCTATTATATATTGATTTTTTTAGATTTATTCAAGTGTAATGAAATAAAAGGTATAATATCATAAACACCAATTATGTATTTCAGTGTACTATGGCTTGAACTTCAGGCCTTGTGCTTTCATTCTGCTTTCTTGTTCCAGATTGGTACTTGTTCCAGATTGTGCCATGTCTCCAGTTCAGTTTTCTGCTAGGCAATTGCAGACAGTCTCACAGCCTGAACAGATTTCAAACTATGGTCTTCTGCGTCTCAGCTTATTTAGTAGCTATGATTCCAAGCATGATCCATGAGTGGCTAACTTGGAGCTCCATTTCTGATTTCAGAAGTTTTAGTTGAGGTGCTCAGAAGTTTAAAGCCTATGCAAATATGTTTAAGAACCAAACAACAAGAACAAACAAAAACCTCTCAAATCTGAAATACCTTTCATCAATGTAGGTAGTTTTCAAGTCTGCTCCAACTTCCCCCAGGTGCTCTTGTGTTTCTTCTACGTCTGAGTTCCTGTGGGTTGGAATATATGAGTAGGTTGGGCCAGTCCCATGCATTCAGCTTCCAGTTAGCTGAGGTAACACAGAAAGCTTACTGGATGTCATTGTCACCAGCCATATCCTGCTCCATTTCTGCTTACTCCATTGGCCTGTTGCTTTTCTTAATTAGAACTATAGTGTCAGTGAACTTCTGACCTTCCCTGTGAGCTTGCCTTCAAGATTGTTACCTGTTACTGGTAATGCTAGAGGCCAAGAGTTTTTCTTTTTGCTCCAAATCGAGTCAGCAACCACTGTCAGGAAAGCTGTTGGTTAAATCTGTCCTGCCTTGTCCAACTGGAACTCTAGTGACGAAATTGGCAGGTGTGGCAATGAGAGTAGCCCAAGGCAGGAATGTTGCAGATTCTTGGTGCTTTTATCTAAAGTGTAGTAATTTTCATGAGGAAATGTTGTTTACTTTGTTTTAAGTCTTTGGTCTGTTATCAGAATATGCTCGTTTGCTAGCAGCATAGGGAATTGAATCCGGGTCTCTCAAGTGCTAAGCAATGGTGCCACTAATGAACTAACATCCTAGCCCAGTAGTAAGTTTTCAGATGTATGAAATAATTTTGTCTTTCTTACTGACGTATAGCTTCTTGAGAAAAGAAACCACATTCAATTTTCTTAGTTTGTTCATCTAGAATGCCTAAACAATTCTGCCACAATTTTAAATAATGAATAGTTATATTGTACAACGACTACAAAATGATTTCTGATATTGTAGCTTATGAGTAGATTGAGATATTCCCTGCCCCAACCATCCTGTTTTAAAAATTAAAATTCTCCAAGTACACCAGAGTTATTGAATATACAACCGATAAGTGAATAACTAAAATATGGGCCCAAACTTTCTGCTTTCTGTTCCATGTCCTTTCTACTACTCCATTAAGCAGCAACAGATCAAGAGTGAAAGATATTGCTATGTTTTAAAATATAAAAGTGTAAAATATAAAAGCAAAAGAACCTAAAAGCAAAGAGTGCAATTCTTATCTAATAAGCTTAAAAACAAATGAAAGAACAAAGTGGAATTATAGTTGGGTTTGCTCTCCAGCTACCTGGGAATCAAGTGGAAGGGCAGTCAATTCTAAAAGTTTCCTCTACCCATTCTTCCTATGTTTTTTGAGTGCTCTGTCTTCCTGGACTGGGGACTTAGGGAGTTATGAGGTTCATGCTACAACAGAATGGATTACATTACACAAATATGGGGTTAAGGGCGCTGTAATAAAAATAATCAAGCTTAATTTCCAAAGCTAGGTAGGTGGCACACTCCTGTAAAAGTTGTACAATGGAGGCAGGAAGACTGTGAGTTTCAGGCCAGCCAAGGCAAAGTTAGTGTGACTATCAAAAATAAATGCAAACAAAAAAGATGTGGTAAAGTTTAAATTGTAGAGTGCTTGCTTAGCATGAAAAGCCCTGAGTTCAATCTCCAATGTCCCAAACACAACAAAACACAAATAAGTGGTTTCTGGTCACTCTATCATTAAAACAGTTAGATTTTTATCTTCCATCTTCACTTCACCACACACGGACGTTTTTTAGCTTGTTTAATTTCATAACAAAAGATTAAGATGACATAATTACCTTTGTAAAAGGTCTAATTCCTTAGGAAGAAATTCATTTAGGGGGTACAATGTGGTATAATCAGTGTCTCTAGATGATTGTGAAGAAAATAGGTTAAGCAGTAGTTCACTAATAGTTTTGTTGTGGGAGTTGCTTTGCCATTGTTCTGGGACCTGGAAACATGAGCACAAAGGAAGAAAAGCGTCGCCTCTTGTGTATTTAACCAATATCAACACAGCAACATCCCGCTGTACGTTCTCAAGGTTCTCAAGGTGGCATCTGTGGGACCAGCCACAGCAGCTGCCACAGCAGCATCACCTTGGACCCTTGTCAGAATGTAAAAATCTTCCTTAGAAGACTTTTTAGAAGGGTTTCTCAACCCTAGACTTGCTGAATTGGAAACTCAGGGATGAGGCTCAGCAATCTGACTTCTAATGAGTCTTCCAAATGATTCTTATGTGCATTAAAAATTTAAAACCTCTGCTGCAGCCATATTTTAATCGAGTGTAATAAGAGCAATTATAAGAAATATGTGCATAGAGAAGAGGTGAGACTTGATAACTGTGTTATTAGGAGAAGCAGAGGAGCCACTGCAAATGTGCATAAGAAGCAATATTCTGAGTCTTTCTAGAAGATTTCTTGGGTGAGACATTGCTTAAGAAAATTATAGAGGCTTGGGTTGCTTGAAACTATTAAATGCCAAGGATTTTTTATTTACTGCTATGATTTTTGGGTGTGAGTTAGGGAAAGGGGTCTCAAATCTAGGTAGAGCTGAGTATAGCTTAGGAGATAGAATTCCTCTACCTCATTCACACACACATTTAGATCATCTAGAAACTGGCAGTAGAACTTTTTCCAACTTAGGTGATTGTTGATAATTAGCATACCCAAGATAATCAGGCATAGAGCTTGGACATAGTTAAGTGTTAATGTAATGTTAGATATTGTCATTACAAATTAGAGTTTTCTAAAGAATTGGAATATTTATTAAAAATAAAAGTAATAACTGTTTTATGATTAAAATTCTCAAAGTTGGATGCCAGTGGCTCATACCTATAATCAGGAGGCTGAGATCTAGAGGATCATGACACAATGCCAGCCTGAGCAGAAAAATCTGAGATACTCCATTTCCAAAACAGGCAGCAAAAAGCTTGTCTAAAAGCCTAGCTCAAATGTTAGAGCACCAGCCAAGCAAGGCAAGGTTTAGCAAGCATGAGGCCCTGATGATCAAATTCTGGTACTGGACAAAAAAAAAATTGTTCTCAAATAAAAAAGTAATCTAGAGCATAATACTATATTTCTGCAAAAGAAAAATAAAGGTGATTTAGAAGATATTAGTTGAAAGTTCACTAATGTATTTCTTTTTTAAAATTTCAGATACATTTCAATTTATTTCCAAACGCCATCATGGCTTTCCCTTCAGCCTCACCTTTTTCCTGAATGGGATTCAGGTGAATAGGTTAAGCTCCTGCTGTGAATACAAGCACCGGAAAGGTTCAAGACTTGGAGGCAAAAGAGGCTATTTCGGGTTTGTGTGTGTGGAGAAAGCATCTCCTTGCTACAAGTATGAAAAAAAAAGTCCTTGGTAGAGGACAATTTTTAACCACATTTTCCTTATATTTTGCTAATGTATTTGCGAATGTATTTGCTACTGTTATGGAAAATGAGTGTATATAAACCTAAAATATCTAAATCAGAGATGATTTAGTTTAACTCTGAGTGTTTGTATTTCATATGATAAGACATATACTCGATTTCCAGATGTATTCTATAATGTATTCTATAACAGAGACAAAATGTCTCTTTCCTCTACTGCTTTAAATTCCATTTCCCAGGGGAGTTTTTTTGTTTGTTTCATTTTTTTGTTGTCATTGACCTTAATAACTAGTTTGGGAACTAAAACTCCAAACATTTGCTCTCTGTTCAGTATCAGTCTTGTGTGATGGACATCACAGGTTTATGCTCATTGGAAGAGATAGAGTGACCCAATTTTTCATTTGCATCCCCTTAATCTTTGGTCACAAGTATAATAAAATGCATGTGAAGAGATTCATTTTGACTGCTGTTTATACTTCTTTATGATGGACATTGAAATAAGAGTCTTCGCTTAGGGCTTTCTTCCTTTTTTTAATAATCGTTACTGTAGAGTTGAGTTGATATACAGAGGGGACATAGTTACATGAATCAGGTAATTATTAATGAGTACAATTCTTTTTGAACCATGTCTCCCCTTCCATCTCTCTCTCTTGGTTTTTCTTTCCTGTCTCCACCTACAAGATATGAAGTTCATTTTCCACATAGTGTCTAGTGAGTACCACTGTTGTATTTGTTCATCCTTATTCCACTTTTTATATTTTTCTCCCTTACCCTCCCAAATACAAATTAAAACAAAAGGAAAAGAAAACAAAAACAGCAACAATGGCAACTTAAAAATGTCCCTTGCTTCCTCTTGGAGTTCATTTCATAGAACATTATTTTATAGGATCATCTGAACATTGCTTTTGAGCCTTTGCCAACCACTCCTATGAATATCCTCCTTTGGCCTCAATATGTGAATGGCTAGAGCTGTATATAATTTATCATGTCTCAGTGTATGCATATGTGTGTGTGTGTGTGTGTGTGTGTGTGTGTGTGTGTCTGTGTATATCATTCAGTGTACTTACTTGTAGATTTATAGACACATTCTAGTTACTATAAGTGAAGGAACAATGCAACCTATGTTTCTTTGACTCTGGCTTACTTTGCTAAATATAATTTTTTCCAAGTCTTTTTATTTTTCTTTCTGATCAATGGGTAGAATTACGTTGTGTATACATCCCATAATTTCTTGATCCATTCGTCCACCGAGAGCAACTAGGTTGATTTCATATTTTAGCTAGGGTAAACAATGCTGCAATGAACATGGTTGTGCTGGTGGCTTTACTGTGGCCTAGTTTGTGGTTCATTGGCTAAATGTCCAGGAACAGGATTGCTGGGTTATTCTTTTACCTTTAGTCCAAATATTCCTGGAGAAATTGACTAGATCCTAAACTTGAATATAAACCCCATGTCACCACAGAGCTTATTCTAGTAGTGAAGGACAAATAAGATATCAATGAAGTTGTATAGGTCAGAATCTGGTAACAAGCATGAAAAACACAACACAAAGGAGCTGATCTAGACTGGAGATAAAAATTTAGGAATCATTTGAAGTCACAATAGAAGGAAGTTGCTTAGGAACTGAATAGATGAGAATATCTGAGCCATGACTTTCATGTTATTCAGTTTTAGAAATGAGGGTAAGCACTTCTGAAGCCAGCCAGAGGACAAACAGTGTTTGAGAAAGAACCCAGACAGACTGATATCTTGAAAATGAGATAAATGTTTGAAGAATAGGAGGACATTTAATGGAATTCAATATTTGGATAGGCTCAGTAAAATGAAGATGGGGGACTGAGCATTGCTTTTGTAATGTGTTAGTTATTGGTGATCTTGACACAGTAAAATGCTTGGGAAGTAACCTTGATTTGAGTAGGTTTATAGACTAATTGGAGAAGAACTTAGACTGGAGATTGCAAGTAAATTTTAAAAAGAACTTTGATTAATGTGGCAATTAAGTGGCACCCAGAAAGGAAAACCAAGGGGTCAAAGGGATTTTTTAAAAATGTTAAGATGCTATAGATGTAGTTGCTAGTAAATGGTATTGATATTGGTACCACAGAAAAGAAAACAATTATGAAGCATAAAATAAAGTGGGAATGGCCATCTTCTAGTGCTTTAAGTAGCCTAGAAAAGAAAGAATCTAGGGTTCAAATGGAAGTTTAAGCCTTCAGAAGAGGTGGGATTTTTTTTGTTAGGAAGGTAAGGAAAGATGTAGGGGGAGAGAGAATTAAGATGGTGCATGTGTAAAACTAGAAATTCTATGCTGCTTGTTTCTATTATTTGGAGATGCAAACAAGGAAGACTTATCAGATGAGGTTAAGGAGAAAGGATTGGAGGTTTGAGGAGTGAGAATGGGTATGAAAAAGACAAAGCATTCAATGAATGGAAGAGCAAATGGTGTAGAGTAACCTATAGTTGCCCGTCTGTATTTGATGTACACTTGAATTGTCTTCCTTTACCATTTCAGATATGCTGTCTCTTTATTTGTGGGCAAGCCATTAACCACATTCCTTTTTCATTTCCTAGAAAGCTAATGAGTTTATTTATGATCATCCATGTGCAAACACAGTGTCTTTGGGTTAGGGAGGGGAGTTGTTATATAGATTGAAGCTATAAAATTTTAGTCCCAAGTGCTTTCAATGAATGTTTAATAATCATCCTCAAAATCTCATGACATCTACTCTCCTGTTTAACAACGTCTAGTTTCTGTCTAAGTCTCTCTATGATAATTTCAACACTTGGTTCCTTCTACCCTTTTTTTTCTAATTCTCTCTCAATTTAGGAATAGTTGTAACATTAAAGGATGGGGCCAATTACCCTGAACTAGAAGGTGTGGTTTTTATAATACTTCTCAATTTTCTTGCTGTTGTTTGCTTCAAAATCATTTCTTCAAATGAAATCTGTGAGTGCTTGAAGTACTGTCAGTTGATATCTCCATGTTAGAAATTAGGCAGACGGGTTTGCATGGGCAAGGATCAGTGTCTAAGAGTAGAGCACTTCATACTGGCTTGTGCCTTGCCTGAAATGCTTCTGGTTATTGCCGGAACACTAGGCTTGCAGAAGTCTGGCAAGAGTTGAGAAGGACCCCAGAGGAAGCTCATATCATTTATTATATAGTATTTCCTTTGATTGAGGTCACTTTTTTTTTTTTTTGGTCATGGGGCTTGAACTCTGGGCTTGGGCGCTGTTCCTCAGCTCTTCAGCTCAAGGCGAGAGCTCTACCACTAGAGCCACAGCACCACTTCTGGTTTTCTAGTGGTTAATTGGAGAGAAGAATCTCACGGACTTTTCTGCCCGGGCTGGCTTTGAACCGTGATCCTTAGATCTCAGCCTCCTGAGTAGCTAGGATTACAGGCATAACCACTGGCACCCGACTCTTGGGGTAACTTTTATATAGTACCTTTAGTTATTTTGAGCAGTCTATGTTAATTTCTCTAGATCATAATTAAATTAATTTTAATTTATTACAAAAAATACCCATCGATGGAACTTTTACTATGACACGAAGGAAAGTGTGGTAAATATAAAGGAATTTGGAGTTTTCTAAAAATGATTTAAAAGAACAGGAAAAATGGAGCAAAGGTTCTTTCATAATGAGCAGATCCCACATTGGGCTTACCCTTCTATCATGGCACAGTTTGAAGAGGCAGAGCAGTTATTGTCAACTACTAGAGTGAAACATGGGAAGAATTGCCCAAGTTACAATGGGGACTACCTTGAGCTTTAGTCATCAGAATCAACACTTCAAAGCATACTCAGAAGGCAAACAGGTAGTGAGCGGGGAAGAGAGCACAGATGTTACTTACTTTGTCCAATTCCCTTCAGCAGATGGGCAATAAAAGGTCTGTGCTGGCAGTAGGGAGGCATCAAAGCCCTACACAGTCACAACATAAACTAAATATAACAGCATATCACAGGCTCCAAATCGATGGATTTGGTGTTTCCTTTGAGAAGGGAAGAGCAGCGTGAACGGAAGGTAATGCTAGTAGTCATATTCCATGAAGATCTATGATGCTTTTATTCCAAGGAAAGCTATGTACCATGAGCATTATCCTTAATAGTCAGGAAATGTTTATCATGCTTCATATGGATGAGGTAAATATGTTCTTATCATTTCATGTTTCATAGCCTGTGTATGCCAGCCAGTATTGTGAGCTTTAGCTTATGGGACAATATTGAAATGTGAATTTATGGAACTCAGTTCTCATATTTCTTTGGGAGAATTGAGATAGTTTCTGATGCTACAAAGCTAGTGATGGCCAAAGTGCAGTGAAATCTTCAGTTGAAGACATTGCCATTGGATAAGGTTGAGGCAATTTCCAGATTTCATATTGTTTCTGTTCTTCCAGAACTGACAAATCTTGACTGGATTATTTTCCTTTTTCACCTACCTACTGTAAATGACTAGCTACCTATGACCCCATAGCATGGAGAGAAGGGCCCATGCACAGAACTTCAGAAGGAATAAACTGGAGATCAATGACAGCCAGACTCCTCGATGCCCAGTCATGGACAATCTCCAGGCCTTGATATCTATAGAGTGTGTTAGTGTCTGGGGAGGCTATTCTACTATGTTCTCCAATGTTAAGCCCAGCAGGGTGGCATTTGTCTCTATCAGTAGTCTTTATAGACGCTGTACCTGTAATAGAACACTCTGACTGTCCTACTGTGTGAGATGATATAGACTCGCAACATTATGTTGAAATTCAGTTCCCTCACTAGCCTGCTGGGTGACTCTTGACAAAGTTGTGGAATCTTTTGTACCTCAGTTTCCTCACTTGTGCATTGGTGGCAGAAATTCTTAGTGGGCTGTGGTGATAACTGATCCTTTAATGTTTGCAGAATAATCTGCATCAATCTTAGCACAGAAGGAATGTTCAATAATCAAACATTACCAAAAGCATATTTTTAAATTAATATATAGTATCATAGTTAGAATTTTTACTTTATTATTAACTTGAGAAAATAGCTACAAAAGACAATTTGTCATATTTTTACTATAACTGATTAGATATTTTTAATGTCATATGGGTGGCCCAGTACATCTGACTTGAAAGGACCTTATGATATCTACAAATTGTTGTGATTTTGGGGGAACAAAAGCTTATTGCCAGCCAAACCACCAGAAGATTGCAGTCCAGGCTTCAAATGCCTCAAGGCAACAATGGAAGTTCTATCAAAATAAATAAAACAATTATGCAGAATTCTTAAATCTTACAGCAACATTTGACTGTCTATGTTTCCTTAAAAAGTCAGTCATATTATTATGTTCAGTCATTTTATTTAGAATCAATCTTTTATGCAAGTTTTTCACTATTGTACTATTAGAATAATAAATTATGAAAGAGTAATATCCTTCTTCTGATATTTTTATCTCAGCTTCCTTATATTTCTAAGTCTAAATATTCTTTTATTACATAATTCTCATTAAGAACCTGGATGATAATTGGTCTATATCTATCTAATCCTTCTATTTGTCTATCAATATCTTCTATCTAACATCTAACTCTACACCATTTATTTGTTCCTTATTACCTAATTTTTCTATCTACATATCTATCTCAATCATTACACATCACACTCCATATATAGATATTTTTATATCTGTATTAGACTCCCCAAAATGTGTTTTAATGTACAACTTTTAGTTTGATACTCCAATACTTGGCTAATGAGTTCTTTTGTTTTCTTTGTAAAATTATTGTGAGTAAAATTATTATGAATTTGTTATGTTGTATTATAAAATGTTAGCATAAGTATAAAGAAAATAATTTATTCTTTATTAACGTGCACAGTATTGAAATATTTTATCATTTCTTGCTGGAATGATTTGACATAAAGGCCTTGGATTCCCCTGAGCTTGTGTGTATGGGTAAATATTTCGTGTTGTCATTTCTTCCATAGGTGCATTATTGCAATGGGCCTTGACAGAAAACCGCCTTTGGCAAAACCTAGGAAAGAAAAGAACAATGAGAAAAGAGAGGGGAAACAGAGGCACGAGAGGGGGAAGGTGACATCCAGAAGAGATGAGAATACGGCGAGTCAAACTTGCGTCCCAACCATTCATTCAGCTCAAGAGATAAACACGGGCCTCCCAGAAGTGAGAAGTGCAATGGAAGAGATGGAACAAAAATGTAGCTCAGGACAAGACGTTTGGGACGATGACCAGGAAAATATCGTTAAATATGGTAATCAACCACATAGAACTTTCTTAAAAAATTGCTGCTGCCATTGTTCGGTTTAAGTCTTAAGTGTATCATTATCAAGAACTTCAAAAATATCAATTAAATATTTTTAACCGAGTTTTGGCCTTTAGGCAACTTCATGTAAAGAAACTTTTCTTGTTTACTCTGACATTTTTCTTTTCTGTTTTTGTTTTTGTTTGGTGACTGTTACCATAATATTAAAGCCTGGCACTTATTATGTTTTATTTTGTATGTTTTACTTCTATTTATCTTCCTAAATAGGATTTCACCTTTGTCCAGAGTGGTCTCAGACCACAATCCTCCTATCACTGTCTCCAGGGTACCTGAGATTACAAGGTGAACCACTGTGCCTGGCTTGTTCTTTGAGTTATTAGTACCGTCGCCCTTTCCCTCCTCCCCCACCCTTCTCCCTGCCCCATCCCTCCCCGGGCTAGTATCAAACTATGATCTACTTCTCAAGTAGGTGAGATTAGAGATGGGTGCCAGCATGCCCAGCTCTTTTGAATGGAACACTGGTCACTATAGAGGAGGACAGACCTAACCCCATGAAGGTGCTTTCCATGTGGGTAAAGGATCCAGGGGAAAAGGGAAGCTTTAGTCTGTGTTAGTGATAGAACATTTTAACCAATCATAATTTTTGCCTATTTTTTAAGTTTTTGCACACCCTTGCTTGGAGAAATTGATGAATTGCATAGGCTTTATGCAAATCTATGATAGTTGGTAGGGTGCTATAATAGAATGCTCCTGGGCAATAGAGTGCGGTCTTTACATGTGATGACAATAGGCATAGAACTAATGAAGGGAAACCTTGACTTTTCTGTTCTGATTTCCTTTTTGAATTGGTATTGGGCCTGCAACTTAAGAGCCTTGGGCTCTCCTGTGGCCTTTTTCTCTCTAGGCTGGCGTTCTACTACTTGAGCCATAACTCCACTTGCAATTTATTATTTTTTATTTTGTGAGAAACACAGATGTCTCCTGCAAAATAACATATGGGACTTTTCCTTCAGTTCATTCTACGTTTCTCCAATTTTATGCTCTATTTTAATAAAACAACAGTAATTGTGTCCTAATTGCAAACACCTGTACTGTTCAGATTTTAGTCAGGTGCCTCTGTCCAGGTGTACTGCTGTCAAAACTGTGCATATTGTATGTGATTTCTCCTGTCCTATGGCCAGCTCCTTCACCATGCAATCACAATCGCTGTTGCACCTGTGGTTGCTGATGCTCTGTTAAAGACTATTGCTTTTAATAGTGCCACAGGTTTGGATTAAACATTTTATGGATAAAAAATTGAAGCTTAAAGATGTGAAGCACATTGTCCAAGGCCACATAGCTAGAAAATGTCTGAACTGGGTGCTAAACATGTGACTGCCTGACTCCCCTTCTATTCTAGTTCCACTCATATTCTGTCTGACCCCTTGCGTAGCTTGGATTGATGGCAAATATCTACAAAATTACCTATGTATGTGTATTCTGCAGTTAGTCTCAACTCCTCTTATGTAGTCTTCCACAACCCTAGAAAATGACAGCTTAGTTTATAAATTAGATGCAGTAGGAGTGTGGCAACAGTAACTGATAAAACTATAGTTTTAAGAATGTACTATGGGGTTGGGGATGTAGCTCAGTGGTGGAGTGCCTTCCTAGCATTCACAAGGCTAGGGTTTAATCCCCAGGAGCACCAACAAATGTTATTTAAAAGTTGAATGTTGGGCTGGGAAGGTGGCTCAGTGGTAGAGTGTTTGCCTTTCATGCATGAGTCCCTGGGTTCGCTTCCTTAGCACCACATTAGCAGAAAAAGCCAGAAGTGGAGCTATGGCTCAAGTGGTAGAGTGCTACCCTTGAGCTGAAGACCTGAGGGACAGTGCCCACGTCCAGAGTTTAGGCCCCAAGACCAAAAAAAAAAAAGGTTGAATGTTTAATTTCTGGAACTTTCTATTTGATATTTTGCTACTGACATTAGCTGTGGGTAACAGAAACCCAGAAGTGAACCACAGATGGGAAGACTACTATTAATCATGAGTCTATACAAAAATATACAGCATTTGATTCCCATAATGTTGAAGCGAATATTACTGAATGCCCTGTGTAAACTTTACTACAAAATGAATATAATACAGCTTGTACCCTTATATCTTATTTCCTCAAAATCACTTGGAGATTTCTTGATGGAAGTATTTGTTTTATTGCAACATCTTTGTCTTGCAGTTTTATCCTCCTCTTCATAGAGGATACTCAGTAAAGGCTTACTCATTGATAGTTCACTGGGACATGTGTTGTCCTATAACTTGAACAGCATCATTTGGAGAAAAATAATTGGTTTTATCATCCTTTCTTGTTTGTGTCTTGCAATATGAACAAAAATTTCAACTTCTGTTCTTTTTTTCAAACTGTTTTGTTTTTGCCAGTACCTACATTTCTTTTTTTAAAATAAGTTTTTTTATTGTGAAAATACCATTACAATTACATGAGCAAGGCACTGAGTACATTTCTTATCAAGCTTTGTTGCCTACTCCTTTATTTTCCCTCTACTATCCCTGCCCTCCCATCTCCACGACTACACTCCCCCAAACCCCTATCCCTGCCAAAGTTGTAAAGTTCATTTTTCGACATAGCATCTTGTACATCTCTTTTAAGCATATTGAATCTCTTTTGTGAACACTTTGTATGAATTGTGAGTGCCTTCTCCATTATAGTTTTTGATTTTGCTTTTCCTTTTACAAATTCCCCTTTATTCTCTACATTAATGGTGCTTCTTTCCTATGCTTAGGGCATATACTCCTAAATTAAGTTTCTTTTATTGCAGATTGGTGGACAGCTGAAATAAATTACCCAAGAGGCTTCACCAATTAGGAGAAGAGCAAGAATATTTAATGACTAAAACACACACAAATTGGGAAATCTTTATTTTCCCTGTAATTTTTTTAAAGTATAATTATTTATTTGCTTAATTGGTTCTGCATGAGATCCTTTTGCTCTTTATCTTTGGCATGTTGTCACTTCAAGATGTTTTAGCTTTTTGGAGGAAAAAAGGGGAACAATTAAATATGAAAGGTGAAGAATTATAACCACAAGGGACAGTTGAAGTATATCGAATATGACAGTTTCCTTTTCTTGCTGCAGATTTGTTGTACCTCTTTAGGGAATGAAGTAAATTTGTGATGGTGATAGGAATGCCCTATTTTTAAGGACTCAAAAATATAAATGCATTGTAATTATTTCATTTATACATTTATGCATGTATACATTTATACACATATGGCTTAAATTCTAGCCTAGCTGTAGACACCTTAATGCTTCTTCTTAGTGTCCATTTTGTTCTCAAAAAAGTCCTATTCTCAGTGTTTCTTCTGAGGTCCTTTAGTCTTAATTGAATTTTTCCACTTCACTATTCATTAACTTGATATCCAAATATTTTGAACATTCTTCATATGAAATATGACCTCACTGGGTCTCCAAATTAACTTTCATTATTATAATCCTGTTCTATTCATTTTTAATTTACTTCTAATTTATTGTCTTCTATTTAGTTCTTACCTTCCCATTTTGGTCATTGTGGAAGATGTTC
Source organism: Dipodomys ordii (assembly GCF_000151885.1). Taxonomy (NCBI): domain Eukaryota; kingdom Metazoa; phylum Chordata; class Mammalia; order Rodentia; family Heteromyidae; genus Dipodomys; species Dipodomys ordii. The sequence goes on along the minus strand of NW_012267249.1, from coordinate 11,703,244 downwards.
ATTTGAAAATGAGCTTTTATTAGGTTTCATCTTTGCCATTTAGAGTATCATTTCTTCTGTTCTCTTACATATGTATCTGACTGCCATCTCTGATCACATACTGTTAGTTTTCCATGTTCACTAATTGTACAAAAAAAAAGATGAAAAAGCAACAGCAGCAATAAAGAAAGTTCCAAAGAGAGCGTCATGGAGTCAAAGTTCTTGTTAAAGTGAAATAGGTTTATCTGGGATTCTATTTGCATTCTTACAGTGGAGATTTTCTTTCTTCAGAATATGAAGAAGATTTTGAAGCAGATGAGGAGCAACAGGCTGAGACAGCTAATACAGAAGTACAGGCTGATGATCAAATGAATGGAGTATCAAAGTCACCCTCAGATGATGAAAAAGATAATTTAGACCCTGAAAAGGAGAGCGATATCTTGTCACAGAGGGCACCTGAGATTGAAGACAATGTGAAAGATGAGGATAATGGATACTCAGAGAGCGAATGGGAAGAGGATAAAAAAGGCGAGTAGAGCAGTGTATCCTATGACCTGGATGCTTAGTGAGCCTTCTCCTTTTCTTTCTTCTATATTTAAATTTTTTAAGGAATGTTCAGAGCATGATTACCTAATGAGAGACTAAACCTTCCATACACATACTACCAAGCCATTTCTTAATAATTTCACTTTTTAAAATTTCCTCTAAAATATTAGCTAATGTATATAACACAACTTTAATTTGAAAGTTACTGTATATTTGAATTCCATGGTTTTCCTTCTAAGACACACATACCCACACACATTTCCATGGCAACACGTCTGTACTATTTAAAGATAAAAATAAAATTAAAGAAAGAATGAATGAAAAGTAGTGCCTATGTACTCGAATGAAAGAGTTCTACATTTAGTTATTTTGATTTTTTCCCCTTTAATAAACATTAAACAAAGGATTCTGGCATATTAGTTTTATGAAAAATTTTTATGGCTTCCTTGTAATTATTCAGCCTAAAATGTTTCTGAATGTTCACAGGAAAATATAGAACTTTTCAGGTAGAGAAACTTTATTATCTGAAACAAACCTGAATTTAAGATTTTTTAGAAGGTCTCAATTCATCTAAATTATGTCCAATGAAAGAATGAACCTACTTTCTGCTTTGTTCTATAAGAGGATTTGGCCAAAGCTATATGTATTTTTTTTACTTAATCAAAATCTTCTCTCATTATCTTCTGAGCTTTCACTAGTAATAACAACAAACTATTCTATACTGAAGTATGTATATGTCTTTACAATTTGCAACTTAACTAGGGAATGAAGTCAGCTTATTAAGGTGCTTTTCTGAGTTGTCTGTATTTTTTCCATTCTTTTCACCTCTCAAAAATTTCTTGTCTATAAAATCTTATAATTTTGAATTCAGGAAGTAGGATAAGATAAATAGGAAGAAATTAATCAAATAATCATGGAAGCCTATATTTAGTTTGTAGTTCCATTTTCTTTAAGAAAGAATTCAAAATATCACAAATACCTGGGTGTTGGTGGCTCACACCTGCAATCTTAGTTGCTCACAAGGCTGAGATCAGAAGATTGTAGTTTGAAGCAGGCCTAGGCAGTGGTTCAAAGCCAGTCAGCTGGTGCAGGAAAGTTTGTGAGATTCTTATCTCCAATTAACTAGTATAAAACTGGGAGTGAGCTGTAGCTCAAGTAGTAGAGCACTCATCCTGAGCAAAATAGAATTCAAGACCCAGTGCCAGCACACACACAAAAATTATGCATAGTTACTTGTGTATATATATATATATTTATGTATATACAAAACAATATGAAAAGGCCAAATTATTTAGAGTAAAAGGGAAAACAATTTGGCTACAAATCCCAAGTGCAATTATAACTATGTAATTAAAACTTTAATCCTTGATTCCTGATGGATATGTAGAGTTAAACACAATTTGAAAAAAATTGAAGTTTAAATGTGAGTAAATTTTAAAATATTTAAATTCATTTTTATAGTTAAATGACTACTTAACAATTGATAGACATTTAAGTATTTTTTCACACCTTGAAACAAGTCTTTTCTAATTTCTGTTATTTACATTTTATCTTTCTTACATTAAACATAACTATATGAAAACTCAAATTGAATGTGAATATTAAAGTTCATATTCATATGTGATGTACAGTTAAGGAATTTAGTAGGAAAATGATGTCATTTGAGTCAATAATTTTAAGGAAATCATCTAGGTGATTAGAGCTTGGAAAATAATTGAAAATGTATTTGTATTTTAATATAATTTGTTCAAAACAAAAATGGTCTCAATGTTTTTTACTTTTTTTTTATTGTGAAAATACCATAGACAGGGGTTACAATTACATGGGCAAGGTAATGAGTGTGTTTCTTATCAAGCATTGTTGCCTCCTCCTTTGTTTCTCCTTCCTATCCCTTCCCACCTCCCACCCCCTCATCAAAGTTATAAAGTTTATTTTTGACATAGCGTCTTGTACATCTCATTGTTGCAATGGGTCCACCTGTATCCCTGTTTAAACAATTTTTCTTTCCCTTCCCCTCCACAAATTATACCAATATACCAACATCAAATACAGTGAAAACAGGGCTTATTTCTATCATAGTGGTGGAAAATTATCAAATTGCCAATTTCATTGACCCCAAAAACTTTGGCTATCAAAGTTTGTCTGAGAATTTATTTTGTATAATCACTGTGCTTTGTGGGGATCAAGTGGATTTTTTTCACGACAGAATAATGCTTTTTTATAAATTCAAAGAAAGAAGGACGTAGATAACACTTGGATCTACCTTGGAGGGAAAGAATTAATCATTTATATTTGTAATTACTGAATAACTGATAGCAGTAGGTAGGCTTTCACAGTGAATAGTGCTTGCATATAACTAGTTGGAAGCCTATGTTTGGCAAAGCTGAAATAACTGATAATGCAATAGGTCACGTAAGTGTTACTGTTTCAAATAATGAGCTATGTGCTAAGCCCTGTGGTAAATATTTTCTTGAGCTATTTACTTTCTACAACCTTAAAAGTCAGCTACTTTTTCTGTTTATCCACATTTCACAAATAATTGTAAACTTGAAAATAGTGAAGGTAAACCATTCTCAAAGCTACAGAGTCAGAAAGTAGCTGAACCAAGATACAAATATTACTCAACTTCAGAGCTGGCGTTTTAGACTTTTCTTCTCTGTAGATGGATTTCCCTTTTTATTCTGTGTATTTTGCCAAGTTATGCCTTATCCTTCTGTCAGAAACTGTCCCATTTCAGCAGCCTCAAGAGTTGCTTTGATTAATGAAGCACTGTTGTTCAGTAGTGTACCTTTTCACTCAATTCATGTGTGTTAAAATTTCTCCCTCAAATTAATTACATGTGTTAATTATACTATTAAAATAAAGATTGAGTTTATTTTTGTTCTTCCTAAAAAATATTGTGTAATTTTTTACTCTCTTGATTATTAACACCAGGAAGTCTAAAGTGTTTTGGTTAGTGTTATGGTGTAACTAGCTATATTTAAGTTAAAAGATAATTATTGGAATTTGTTTTAAACAATTGTATAATATGTGATACAGATACAAACCATACAACATTTTAATTATGGCCGTATTAAGAGCTCTAAGAACATATAGCTTATGCATAACTGTTGGGAAATTTAAGAGGCAGCAATTAAATTGCTAGCTTGTTTATCACTTCAAAAAGGACATTATCCAGTTTCTTTGTAAGGTCTCTTTTGCATCTTAGGTATTTGAATTGAAGATTTTTTATTATTCTAAAACAAAATCTCTTTTTTATTGGTATTGTCTCTTCACTTCAGGCTTTCCTCTTTTCCAGCCCTTTATTCTAATAACCTGCCCTTGTGCAATTTCAAAAACATACCTGTTAGCATGTGAAGTCTCAGAATTCAAGATTCCATCCAGCTAATAAGGGGCATGTATCAAGAATGATAATGACATGATAGATTTCTTCAAACACTGTTGAAAAGATGTCATTTCATCTTCAAAAGCGTAAGAGGCATATTGTGGCCACTGAATCCCAGACACCAGTACATCCTTTTTATTGACATGATTAAGAATCTTGCTGTTAGTATTTGGATGTGTTTCATTTGAACCTGCCTGCACCTGTTCCCAGAGGGCAAACAATTGCCCAGGCTGTCACTCTTGTGACAAGTCAGCCCCATTTAAACTGCCAGCTAACAACAGGGCCGGCCTGCCTTGATGAATGCACTGTGCTGAGCAGCCTGTGAGTGATAGAGTGCCAGGGACCGAAAGCTGACTAAGAGAGAGCCCTAGTTTAGGAATGATGGGTGAGACTTCCTATCATTTAAAAAGAATGACAGCCTCCTTTCTCTGCATTTATGTTGCCAAGCCCAGACATTAATTTACCAGTTGAAAATGTATTGTCATTGATGAATGTTGTATGATTGGGAGTGAGGGGAATATCATGTCACTAAGAATATACTTTTATGGACAGTTTGGACAACAGGGCCTATGAGTAAGGGATAAAAACTAAATAACTCCTAGGAGTGAGGAGAAAAAAGTCAGAGACATAGTAAGAGAGAGATAGAGACAGAGATACAGAATGGTTTCCCACAATATGAACAAAGCAAGATTTGAAGCCATTTTTTTCTACTAAGAAATGATGATTTTAATTATTTCATTGTGCTATTTTTCAGTCTGTTGAAGAAATAGCCCTCAGAGACAAATTACTAGTCAAAAACATTCTATTTACTTTCTGACTTACTTCAGGGATCTCACTGGTTTTGTGTGTTTTGTTTTATCCTGGGAATGAGACACATGGTAACTTGTTCTCCTATGTTGAAATTATTATGTACTACGAAACCATACCCCTCAGATATGGGTATAACTTTTCTGTTCCTTGGGCCAGGGAGAATTATAAGAAGATTACTGGCAACTTTTGACAAAGATTGCATGTAATTTTTCACACAGTAAACCCTATTTTTTCTGAATGTTAAGAATTAGCCAATTTATAGTCATCTCTGGATTGCTGAAGTCACAGCACCAAAGAGATACTTAAATGTAGCATTATTTTACATAAAAATAGTTGATGCGAATTATTTCTCTGCTTTGAATCTGCCCTGTACATAGCACTACCTGAACACTCAGGAAATTCTGTGATTGATAAATGTGTAAAGATTTATGCAGCAATATATAACACAAGATTTCATTCTAATCACAGTATTTTATTATACATTTTAATAGTTAGAATGTGCAATTGGAGTACATGTAAATAAAACTTTGTTTTCTTTTCTTCCTGTGAAAGTTGTGTTTATCTGTGGCTATCTACCTTTATACAGTAAGGTATAGATTTGTCTCCTTAGTGAATTGAACCATCATAACAATTACCTGCTATAGGAAATATGATCTCTCTGATATGACAAATGGCAACTTACTGTTCATACATGGAAGTTCATTTCACCAAGAACATATTCATTATACAATTGGTTTGTCTAAAATACTGTCTAATTAGGTATTATTTTATATGAATAGATTGAATACACATATCTGATATAAAATATAAACAAATTTCATGAACTCTTGATTACAACCAAAATGGAAACATTAATACCAATAATACTAAGATAATATAAACAAATGGCTAATTTAATAAAATCAGAACACTATTTATGCAGATTTTGATGAACTCTTAGAGTAAGGAATAAATAAAGATCCGATTGGTATTAGAGTTTAGAATAGAAGAAATGGGGCATACTGAGTTAGGATCCATGATATATTACTGGGATGATATAAAATTTTAACCTCTCTTTCCTTGAATTTATTTCCTTTATTCTCCTTGAGTGATAATAGTAGACAATTAGATAGGAAGAACCATGGTAAGTTCATAAAGAGTCAGTAATTCTTGCTTGAAAGACTGATTAGCAGATAAGTGTGTTTTGAGTTCATTACGCTGTGTCATTATACGAGAAATTTGTTTGTTTGTTTTGTTTTTATAAAACTTGTTGCTTTATTTCTGGTACCAGTGGTTTGCTATTGGGTTATGAGAGTTATGATCATCAATTCTCAGTATTCATTGCAGCATGCATTTTTTTATATTTTTTACTTGATCTTACCCTTTTTCAACTTTTGCTTCTTTTTTAAAATTAAGTTGTTTTTATTGTGAAAATACTGTACAAAGGCATTACAGATACATGAGCAAGGTAATGAGTACATTTCTTATCCAGCATCGTTTCCTCCTCCTTTATTTTTCCCCTGCCATCATTAATTATTGTTTATGAAAATGTAAACCTGCAATTGAGGAGACTGAGAGCTTAGGCAGAAAAGTCAGCCAGATTTCATCTCCAAAAACATGTGAAAGCATTAAGTGTGGGCTGGAGGTGTAGCTTAAGTGGTAAAATGCCAGCAGAGCAAGCAAGTCAAGTGAGTGTAGAGTTCAAACTCTAGTACCACAAAAAAGCAAAGCAAAACAAAACAAAAGCCTTGCTGTTTCATAGCTGGCCAATCATTGGGTTTTATTTAACTTTATTGGAACTCTTTTTCTGAGTCCTTAAATAGAAGATAATTATTTCACTAGAATAATGCGATCTTATGAAATATGTGCCTCGGTATTTGGGATATAGTAAGTACATAATGTAATCAAATTTTATGATTTTCTCCCCTCAATAAATGTACCTGGATTAACACTCCATATTATGTTATGAGAAGCATCATAAGAAATAATTCATTGGAATACACTACATATAGGATAGGAAAAGATTGCCAATTATATAGACATGCTTATTTAATTTGATTAGGTTATATTTTTTCTCATATAATGACTTGTGGTGAACAAATAGAATTACCCCTATTTTATAGCTGTGAAAATAGAGGCTTGGAGAAGGTGAGGAGCATAATCAAATTTAAAGCTAATAAGTAGTCAAGTTATCATAAGGACATCTATTAAAGAAAGACAAGGTTTTTTCTCAATTACTATCTTTTGGAATAATATTTTAGTGGTAGTAATGCAAAAAGTAAGAACAATTATACATGTGCAGTGGTCAAACATAATAAAGGATTGGGGTTGATTGAATGTTGAGAGGAGAAAAGTTGGAGCTATACTTAGGATAAAAAACAAGGAGCCAGGTCTCTGGCTTTGACTAAAGCTTCAGTCATTAAGTGCAGAATTTTTCTTTGTCAAAAAGACCAAATACACTTTGTTTCTGTATTAGCACCAGGAGAGACTGAGGAATAAAGGCAACTGGATAGGAGACGGACTTGTTTTCTCCTATACTTCCAAATTTTTCCTCCTAATGATAAAAATAATGTAACTATGTACCTTCAAAATTCCTTTATATGAAAGCCTTTTAGGAGGTGGCATATAAAATTGATTTATAAGAGGATAAACAATATTCATAAAAATAAAAAAAAATATTCATTGTGAAAATCTAACTCTATGGCCTTGAGCCTTTTGGGACTTTTTTTTTGGGGGGGGGTCCGGTTGTTGGGCATGAACTCTGAGCCTGGGCACTGTCCCTCAGCTCTTCAGCTCAAGGCTAGCACTCTACCACTTGAGTCACAGTGCCACTTCTGGCTTTTTTCTTTTTGCTTATGTGGTGCTGAGGAATCAAACCCAGGGCTTCATGCATGCAAGGCAAGCGCTCTACCACTGAGCCACCTTCCAGGACCTTTTGGGACTTTTTAAAAACTTAAATTTTATTTTTTATTTTTTTATTGTAAAAATAGTGTACAGAGGAATTACTGTAACATGAGTAGGTAATGAATACATTTTCTACCAAGCATTACCTCCTCCTTTGTTTATCCCCTACTATCCCTTCCCCCACCTCCCCAACTTCTCCCTCCCCTGCCCAAGTTGTAAAGTTCTTTTCAATATAGTGTTTTGTTACAATAGGTCAACCTGTATCCTTATTTAAGCATTTTGTTATTTCCCTCCCTTCCAAAATTAGGAAAATGTATATACAACTGTTTTTTCTTGCTTGCTGTTGTTTTTAACATATTTAAAATGTACTATGTGATTTTTATTTGCTTCTTTTATATGTGCTTCCCCCAAGGTATAACCCCTGTTTTCACTAGATTTGTTGTCAGTGCCCTGCATCCTGGGACTTTTTTGTAAACATAGACTTATCCTGATGTCTGCATGAAAATGAAACTAAGACATGATGATCTTGAGGTTACAGAGAAATTTGAAAACTGAAATGAATTTGTATAGGAGATCAGCCACTTTGCAAACGTTCAATCTCCTGATCTTTCTTTGTTACAGACTCAAAATTGAACCAAAATGCATGTTAGCGTTTGAACATAAAAACGCACCATTAGTAGAAGTTACTAAGGATTGATGGGGGGGGGTGTGGTGGTCATTTTTTTTTTTTTTATTGAGTGAATAGCTCAGAGAAAAGGATGAGATCCACCATGCCACTATTCAGGAGATATTTAACTTTTTGTACTTTCAGAACAAATAAAATATTGTGTCCTACCTGACCACATTAATGAAAACTATCATTAAATCACTAATAAATAAGTTATTTCTCTTTAAAAACTGTGAAGTACTTATAAGAGGAGGAGTACATGGGTCCTAAAGTTTCTGAATGGATGCAAATAAAATAGACAAAATACCTTGATCTGCCATATTCCACACAGGCAACATAGCTTAGATTTTGCAAAATGAAAAATGAATAATCAGTGTCTAGATGGGGCACTGGAGGCTCATGCCTGTACTTTTAGCTCCTTGGAAAGTAAAGGTCAGAAGGAACATGATTCAAAACAGTCCAGGGTAAAAAGCTCACAGGAACCCATGTCAACTAATAGCCAGGTGCAGTGGTTGGTGTTTGTCATCTCAGCTATGGGAGGGGCTGAGATTTGGAGTAGGGTGGGAGGAGTTGTTTCAGACCAGCTTGGAAGAGAGTGGGTGCAACAAGAGCTTATCTAAAAAAAGTAATCAGAAAAAAAAAGTCTGGAAAAGTGACTCAAGGAGTAGAGTACCTGCTTAGCAAGTATGAAGCACCAAATTTAAACCCCAGAAGGTTAAAAACAAACAAAGAAACAAAAAAACAACAAAAAACTGAATGTCTAAAGTAGGTGCTTTTTCTGAAGAGTAGTGGTCATCTAGTGCTTGTCAAGATATTAGGAGATAAAAAAATGGAATTATGTTTTAAGGGCTTCTGTTCCTTAAAGGATTTTTTTTCTTGCTTTTTTTTCACACTGTGAGCCAGCACTCAAATATTTGTGGAAGCTCTGATAAGTCTCAGCATCTATACTTAAAATGCTAAGACCTGTCATAGAGAGCTGAGGGGCAGAGGGAAGCAGATTAACATTAAGACTGGCATTTCTTTTCTTAAGCTAAGCATTAGTGGCTACATCCACCTGTGTAGCTGTCATGTTGAAATACAAGAAACAGAAAATAAGGTAAGGAATATAGAAAAGAGGAAACAAAAAACAAAGCAGGATTTAAATGTGGGTGATTTCATTTGAAAATATGTTTTACAGAATCAGTTATAAACACAGATCCATTGATTGAATAAAGAAAGCAAGTTCGTACTTCTCTGCTCAGCAGCAAGACACTCAGTGACTTTTATTCTCTTTCTTGAGCAGATTCAATGAATATTTTATATTGTTGGAGGTATTTTTTTAGCTTTTGGGGTCGTATGCAAGTCACTTTCGACTACTGTTAAGTGTCTACACTGTGTATTCATGGCATGGTCTCTCATATGACTTGAATCACTTCTCTATACCTCCTTCCCCCTTCCCTGCCTGTCTCCTGGCTTCTGTCCCCTTTGTCTCCTTCAGAGGATTGTGCAGGGCTACAGGATCTACTTTACCTCAGGCTCAAACAGCAAGGACATGTAGCAGAGTTTATGTCCCCCCAGGGGACCCCATAGCCCATATCTTACTGGTTCAAAGCAGAAACACCTAGATTCATCTTACTTTAATTATATCCTTCTAATGTAACTTACACTTCAAGATCACCATGGGATCAGGCTGAGCTTTGGTTGTTTGAAATAGCTCCTTGACTGCCTGCTTCCTTTTCTTGCATGGCTGTCTCCACTCCCTTAAGAATTTCTCCTGGAACATGTCCTTCAAACATCGCTCTTCACACACCTAGCTTCATCCCAGAACATTGCTGGCTAGGGAGTGCAGAGCAAGACAATCTATACCACAAATGCACACACAGACACACACACACACATATACACACACACACACTACAAATATTTATTAAATAAATGTCTGTATGTGTAAATGACTAGAACTGATCATACATAACTATCGGGGTACAGTAGAATGCTAGATTATATAGTAGTTAAAAAATTTAAGAATAAGGTAAAGAAAAAATATTGTGGCTATTTAAGGAGATAAATAAATGTAAGCTTTTTCTGTAAAAACAAAGGGTTATTAGACTTTCTAAACAAATTGCTTTAAAAAAAGCAAATCCAAATAATAGTGTTTCTCTTCAGTTATATGTGACCTCCTACTAAAACTTTCTGTAGTCAATAGATTAGGCAGATATCTTTCTTTATCATGCCAAATGGGGTAGAACACATAGGGAAAGCAGGAATATGATTTATGCAAAGGACTTTGTTTTTATTAGTATGATGTATTATGGACATCGTTTTGTTTCCACAATGTATTTAATTGCTCTGTGGAACAGTGATATTATTCTTATTTTTGTAGACACTAAAACGTCTTCATCAGTCTCTTCTATGAGTCATCCCCTTTCTAGTGAGAGTGAAGACGAATCTGCCGAACATGATCAAGAAACCCACACTACCAACGAAAGAGGCTACGAAAGTTCCGATGAAGTTGAAAGTTCATGTTCTCCAGAGCTGAGTGAAAATGATGAGCCAGGAAAACTCTACCGTCCAATGATGAAAAACTTCTTGGAAAATGAAGTCAAAGACCAAAAAATAATAAAAACAAATGTGAAGACCCAGCCTTTGTCAGCAGATGAAAGCTATAAAAATGGTCTTGGAGAAGAAATGGAGAAAACAGCCCAAGGGATTACAGAGAATTTATCTATGAAGTCCGGGAAACTAGCTTCTGCAAAACAAAAGGAAAAGATTATGAGTAAGGTTTGGGAAGCAACCACTGCTAAGGTGGACAGAAAGGCAGGTCACCCTGAGGTGGACGAAGGTGGTGAGTATAGCCACTGAGCTGACTTGCCATTGTCCTATGCATGGAAGCTGGTGTGGGTTATCGTGTCCTGCCAAAGCTCAGGAAGCACTTGTGATAATGCTACAGAGATTCCATGTTTCCCTCCTCTCACATAATCATATATGTATTTTCATCTTGTTTTCCTTTTATTCCATTTTTAAAAATCACTTGATAATTCTTATAGCCTGTTTCCTATTTCCTGTAATTTCCTTCTTATGGTAATTCTATCTCATGAGTCAAATAAAACATGCTACATGTCTGAAGGCAAGGATATGTGTGGCTTTATAGAGGTTAATGTTATATTAGTTCTTAGTTACATATCCTTAGCTTACATTGGTGGGCGCTCGCTGGTTTCCACGCATGTGCATGGTTCTAAAAACACAGTAACTCATTGCATCTCACAACAGCTTCATTTCTCCATGAATTAGGTCCCATTGTCACATCTTCTTTTTAATATGAACAATCTGTGCCTTAAAGAGGTTAAGTAAGTTGCTGAGGTTCATACAGCTATTGAAAGGCCTTCCCAGAATGTAAATCCAAGTAGAACGCCTCCAGACTATCTAGATTTTCTATTACATCAGTGTATTTGGAATTTAGATTTAGAGTTAAAAAGGAAGGAAGGAAGGAAGGAAGGAAGGAAGGAAGGAAGGAAGGAAGGAAGGAAGGAAGGAGGGAAGGAAGGAAGGAAGGCGGAGGGAGGGAGGACGGAGGGAAGGAAGGAAGGAAGGCAGAGGGAGGGAGGAAGGGAGGGAGGAAAGAAGGGAGGAAAACTACCTAAGAAATGTTATTCTTCACTTTTCTTTTGTGAAATGGACTAGTTTGTTCCTGATCCCTGGGGTTCCCTGGTTTGCAGGATGATCTCATTTAACAGGGGGAAACCTAAGGGGGATTTAAGTGCCATGAGGTCACAAGGCCTTAGACATATTTAAGCCCTGCTGCTTTTCTTGCTGTGGGAGGACAGTGAAAGGATGGAGTTTTATCTTGTGGCCCACTGGGTAGTGACTGCCAGACACCTGGGGCTGTCTGATCACCCACGCCTTATCGTGTATCTCAAGGCATACCCTGCTTGCTCTCACCTCTCTTCTGCCAATGCAATGGCCATTCTTCTGGATTATAAGATAAAATTGGCTTCATATTTTAATATGATGGAAATCTGTGTTCCCAAATGGCCCTTAAAAGCTATTTTAGGACCTTAAAAAGAAAGTTTGGCACTCCAATAACTGAGACAAGGTCAAAAGTTACATGTAAAATATTATGGATATTAAATATCTTAGGTAATAAAATAATAAAGTACAATTATTAAAGTGAGAAGAGAAAAAATGTAAATAGTCAACAATAATAAGATGGTTAGGTTAAGAGAACATACAGGCATAATATATAGACATTAAACATGTTCATAAACATGTAGCATGTGCCACAGTAAGTTGGAAAAATGGTTATAGTATAACATTAAGATAAACATCTTTTTAAGATCTACACAGGGCTTTGTAGGCCATTTAAAAATGTAAAAATAAGCAGGTGCTGGTAGCTCACACCTGCAATACTAGCTACTCAGGAGGCTGAGATTCAAGGATAGAGGTTCAAAGTCAGCCTGAGTAGAAAGTCCATGAGACTTTTATTTCTAATTAACCATCAAAAGGCAGAAATTGAGCTGTGGCTCAAGTGATACAGCCATGGCCTTGACCATGGACACAAGGACAGTGCCTGGGCCTTGAGTTCAAGCCCAGTATCAACATACACACACATATTAATAATAAACTAAAATAAAAAACAGCCTCCTGAAAGGAGGCTGATATCTAGGATTATGGTTTGAAGCAGGCCTAGGCAAGAAAGTCTATAAGACTCTCATCTCTAATTAACCATCAAAAGAATACCAAAGGTGGAGCTGTGATTCAACTGGTAGAATACCAATTTTGAGCCATAAAGTTAAAGCAAGTACCTGTGCCCTGAGTTCAAGCCCTAATAACACACTGAAAGCAAAGATATGTGTGGTTTTATAGAGGTTAATGCTATTTCAGTTCCTAATTATACATCCATAGCTCACATTGATGGGCACTCACTATTTTCAAGGCATGGTTCTAAAAGCACATTAACTCATTGCATCTCACAACAGCTTCATTTCCCCATGAATTAAGTCCAATTGCCATCATCTCCTCTTTAATATGAACAATCTGTGCCTTAGAGAGGTTCAGAGAAGAGAGGGGGGAGAGGGGAAAGAGAGGGAAAGAGATAGAAAAAGCAAGAGAGAGAGAAAAATAGAACTAGAGCTAGGGCCAGAGAGCAAGAGTGAGAGAGCAAGAGAAACAGCAAGACAAAGAGGGATAGAAGGAGGGAGAGAGTAGGGAGGCAGAAAGAGGGGGAAAAGACAAAGACAGTGAGAGAAAGACATGGTCAAAGGGGCATAGTGGTAGGCCATGTGGAGGGATTTGTTCTAGATGGGAATCTTTCCACTGGAACGGTTTGAGCTGACTGGATTTGAAAGTCATGAAAAAGATTGCTCTGACTACTGACGGAATTTGTCTTTGAACAGCTGTGGTCTTGAGATTATAATTAATCCTGTTTTTTTTTGTGGGTCATGTTTCAATGTCAAAGGTAACACAGGAGCGTCTTTACTCTGTAGGTAGATGATGATGTGAATTTTGTTCTGGAAAGACAGTGGGTTGGCTAAACAAAGAATGATTAAATACAGGGAAACTTTTCAAGGTGACCTGGAACTTAGAAGATTTTAACTTTGCATTTAAGGCTTTCTTATTCTTAAAATTCAGATGAAAGAAATTCTTGATAAATTTTTCTTCTAATACTGAATTGGTCAAGATTCTTATCATGTCCTAAGATAGATCCAGATCTGCTTTTATTTTTCAAAATTACTGGAGGAAGAAATGAACTGTCACTGAGAAAACAGTTTAGAGAATTATAAGGAATTTAATGTATCCTAAATTAAGATACCTTGTTTTTATATTTGGGACACTGAGGAAGAGAACTGATCATTAGAGTTTATTTATTCATGGATTAAATAATATTTAATTTATTTTTAATACTTGGGTCTCACACTCCAACACTGTTTTTACTGCCCAAACATTTCCACAGACACTTTAAGCTAGAAAATATTTGGTTGTTTAAAAAGGAAAACAAACAAATGTAAAACCATAAACTTTAAAACTTTTGTAATATAAAATGGAAGTTCATTGGATGATATTTTATGACTTTATAAATTTTGTACTGTTTCTAGGTTTTAAACTTAGGGCCTGTGCTCTCACTTGGTTTGTTTATATCTGGTACTCCAGCTGGCTTTGAACTATGATCCTCAGATCTCAGCTTTTCAGTAGCTGGGATTATGGGCAAGACCACCAGCATTTTTGCAGGTTTTTTTTTTTTTTTTTACAAAAAATCTTCCATATAGTTTTCATCTGAACTGATAATGACATCTGAAGATATGTAGAGAAAAATCAATTACAAAGCAAACGTATTGTAGTTTTCTTCTGTCCCTTTTTGCATAATAGAAAAATGTTCTATAGGATGTTATAGGATGTAAAAACTGTGTGGAGGAGCAAAATAAGCACAGGAGGAAGAAAAGGAAGAGGAGGAGGATAAGGGGGAGGAGGAGGAAAAAGAAAGAGAAAAAGAAAGAAAGAAAGAAAAAAAAGAAAGAGAAAGAAAAAGGAGAGAAAGAATGTCACCATCAAATAATGTGGAACCTACAAAATTGTAACATTCAAAATCATTTTTCTAATTATTTTATTTTTTCTTAAAAATAAAAAATTTCAGGACTAAAAGTTTCCAAATTACACATTTAAATCACATAAGTACCAGTGTTTCAAAATGACCAGAATTATTGCTTAAAATTTAGTTAATATTTATGACCAATCAATTTGAAGTTTTGTAGCCATTAAGAGTCAACTTTGATCTCCTAATAATAATAGCATGGATTTTAATATGTACCGATTTGGTTTGTTTCAAGCACAGCATTTAGATTATTTGCTTATGTTTTTAGGTTTCTGCAAAAACATATTGGCAAGAAAACTTTTAAGGAGACTGTTAATCTGAGAATTCTGAAAGGTACCGGTGCAATTGGCAAGATGATCTTTAGTACCTGATGTTTCCTGTTTTCTGTTTTAATTAGAATGAGAAAGGTTTCAAAAAGTTGAAAATATGCTAATGAATCTAGTGCAGGTATCAAATGTCACAGATGGTAGGTGGTCACAAATTTCAAGAAATTATGTTACGAGAGTACATTACAGAAAGATGTCAGGTGCTGTCTTGAGTTTATTTTTCATGAGACAGAGAAGAGATTTTGTGGAAATGAGACAGAGAAAATACTAGACCTTAAGTACTACAAAGTAAAGTTAGAGATGTAGGGAAAAACAGAAATTTCTCAAAATTCTCTCAGTGTTAACCAACCCTTTGAAAGTTTGGGATACAGCATCCAAGAGAAAGTCAACTTTACCAGGAAAGGTTTTGGCCCCTAACTCGTAGGACCTCTCCCTGTTCATAAACACCATTACAGGAGTAGTCTCTGCAACCACAGGAATATTAACATTCTGCTAAGCATGCTCAGACCCTGCCTTTCTCTTTTCCCTCTACATCTTGGGACACAGCTTGACAACTCCTTCAGACGAATGCTTTAGGGAATGGTGTGTGTCCAAGAACAGTTTAAGGAAATTAAAAAAAAATCTAACCACAGTCTTTTAAAAGATGCAATAACAACTCTCAATTTTTATATGAAGACAACCATCTGCCCTATTCAATAGATAAGAACATAAAAAAGATTAAGATAATTAGGCGGTTGATTTATTAAATAAATATAGTCTCTAGATGTAGAAGTTTCTGATATATACTCTATGATAATGTAATAAAACTAAAATTATTCACAAAATATCATTAACTCTCATAAACAATTGTAATTTAAAAGAGTATCTCTTCCTGTAAGAGGTCAGAGGTGACCTGTAAAAGAGTACTCCAAATAATTCCTGAGCCAAAAATTTCAATTCCCTAATCATTCACTGAGCAATTATTAGAAGCACCAACTGGTTTTTATTAGGTAACCAATGTCAAACTATACCCTCAGAAAACACTCGGACTATATAACAGAATTTAGCTTTCAATATAGCAAATGGAAAGTATAGCAAGTATGAACTGAATAAGAAATGGCAATACCTAAGAAATCAAGTATTTGAATAGAAAACAAAATGTAAAGGCTGATAATTTTTCTAGATTGCATTCTAACTTTGTAAAGTACCTCCAAATATTAAAAGATAATATTTTGGGATATGAAAAAATAGGAATAATATCAAGCAATCTGAAATTCTTTATGATAGTAATAGCATCAGTAGCAACAAAAACAAAAACAAAACACTAAATACTACAGCAAAAAGGGAAACACGAACTCTGGAGAGAAACTTGAAATATATAATACACACAAATATATGTATATATACATATGCACCCATATATATATATACATATATGTACACATACACTCACATATATACCAACCCTTTCTCGTATATACATATATACTTATGTATATATACATATGTCTATGTATATATTTATGTATATGTACATATATATGACAGAGACTTGATAATTGTGATATCTAAAATATTTTTTAACTTGTGGGTGGGGAACAGGAGAGAAAAACTGGGAGACAATGCAAGGGAAGGAGTAACATTATCCAAAAAGAATTATACTCATTAAGTGACTTATGTAAATATAATCCTTCTGTATGTCACCTTTATAATGATAATAAACAATTAAACAATTTTTAAAAATTACTAAGAAAAAGGCAATCACCAGAAGAATTTAAAGTGTTTAGTAGGAGACTCATGAAAGCTTGCCTGAGTTTGGAGACATGGCTCCCATTGTAGAGCACCAGCCAATGAGTGAAAGCAAATGTTAGATACAGAGTTCAAGTCCTAGTCTTGGAAAAGAAAAAAAAGGAAAGAAAAAGTAAGAAAAAAAGCTTGCCTGATAGTATTGAAATACTTTTTAATTAAAAATTATCAAAACTGGAAAGAATTGCTAGAAATTATGGCACTGTTGTAATTCAAGGCAAGAGCTTATTGATCAACATATGTGAATTGGTAATTGAGAATTCCTTTTAAAAAGACCACTTAATATAAAAGTCTTGTATGAAGTTTGTGCGGTTTTTTTTTAATGCCAGTCCTGGGGTTTGAACTCAAGTCCTGGACATAGCTCCTGAGTTTCTTTTGCTCAAGCCTAGCTTGCTACCACTTGAACCACAGGTCCACTTCCAGTTTTTGTTGTTGTTTATGTTTTGGGTTTTTTGGTTATTTATCAGAGATAAGAGTCTCACAGCCTTTTCTACCTGGCTGACTTCAATCTATGATCCTCAGCTCTCAGCCTCCTGAGTAGCTAGGATTACACACATGAACCAAACCACCAGCACTTGGTGAAGTATGCTTTTTGACCCAGCAATTCTAATTCCAGGGTCTATCTTAAAGGTTGTCAGAAATGTGTACAAACTTAGCTGAAAGCTGTATTTATGGTGACTTTATTCTTACAAAAAATGAAATACTTCAATCCTCAACATCAGGCAAGTAGTTAAATTTTAATAGAACTTTTAAAGAACATTCCATGTGTTGGCAAAGAATCTTTTTACCTATCGCTCTGGTTAAATAGATTATACTTCTAAATAATGAAGTGGGATGGAAGATGTAATCTATATTAAGATTTTAAAAAATAATTTCTTGGAAATTCACTAAACTGTTCACTAATAGTTTTGGGGATTTTTGAGTTAAAATAGTTTTTTTTTCTTCTCCATATTTTTTAATCCTCTTGAGCCACAGATAATGAATTTATGCTAGTTTCATCACTAGAAAAATACATTATATTATTTAAAATATATTTGTTTTTGTAATAGAAATCTAACCTTACAATATATTGAGCAGTACAGTAAAGCATCCTATATCGTTGAGTGGTAGCAAGTGCTTTTTGGAGAAATTCTCTGAGTGAGACGGTTCCATTTTTCTATTAATGCTGTGAGAACTGACAATTACCATTGCCTTTAGTGGTCACCTTTATAGAAAGGAAAAAGACAGGTGTCTTAAGGGATGAAGAGCTAAATAGTTAGAGAACAAAGCCACATGTCACATTGCTGACACAGGAGTCTCAGCATGCACAGGCCTCTTGTACTGTGGGTAGAAAGGAGTTGAGGATAGACACTGGCCAAGTTCTTGCTTTTAAGTTTCAGTTGCAGAAGGACATCTGAGTAAAAATGTCCGAGTGAGTCCTTTTCTGGTCTCATACCCAGTGTGAGTCCTTAATAGTTAGGCCAGAGTCCTATTCATGCTAAACTGAAATAGGCAATACCTAACTACCCCGTGTCTCCTGTACACTTCCAAAGCACACTTCCAGAGGCAAGTCAGCAGATGTGGGCAAGTGATGACAGTCCTGACACAGACACATGACAGCCTTCACTAGTGACTCTGAGCGAGTTGTGGTTTTCAGATTGTGTTAGTCCTCTTTTACTTCTTAGGACATATTTTTGGTTCAGTAGCTGTTATTATTATTTATGATGCTGCTGCTGATTGTAACTCACATTTCTCTCTTGGCAGTGATAAGACAAAGCTTTACATAGTTGCTGAGTAACACTCTCATCCCTTGACCCTTCCATTGTTGAGTTCTAGTGCCCAAGACAACTGACTAAATTTATGTTTGGAAACCAAAGATACCTCTTATTTAAGTTTTTAGAATATTTCAGTAAGTAAAGTGATATCCAATCTGTATGTACTATGAATATAAACTTCAAAAAATAAAAGGTGCTTAATAAACCCAACTATTATGTAATTGTCATGATTTTGTGTTTTGTGTATAGTACTGTAATTTTTTTTTACTTGCTATAGTGGTTTGTCGGGAAGACAATCTGATTTTACTGTCAAATTTGTAGGACTTGTGTAATAGCCTTTTTTTATTTTTTGCTTCTGTCCATATGGAGTGAATATTGGGATCAAATCACTAAAATCTACTAATGGATGAAATGCTTATAATGTAGTCAATTTCGTAGGCTTAGCAATTTACAAGAGCAGTGATGGTATCACAAAAACCACAAGACATTTCTAGAAAGTAAAAGGCAACTAAACTGCTTCTCTCAATCATCTCCTTGCATGAGCATTTGGCAAACTGTCGCTGCTTCTGACTGTTGTCTTTTCAAAATATAAGAACTTGGCATGTCACTCTTTACTTCATGATCATTTGTGCCCTGTTCTCCTTTTGAAATCATGACTGTTTCTGTTTTAAGATTTTGAAATCATAGTTGTTTAATCCATAGATTTTAGAGACAGTTTCATTTTAATGTGAATGCACTTCAATTGACCCCACTTGCTTAAATGATGTGAAATAGCTCAGCAATGCTCCCATGACTTGTTTTATACCTTTTGATAATTTATATGATCTCTAATCAGTTGGACAGATAATAAGTGAAGCCCTGGCACCTGCTTGCCAATGCCACTCTGACACCAAGTCTGGTGTTAGCAGCACGGATGAGGGGGAGAAGGCCATGAGGAAGCTGGAGACTGACCCGACTGGAGGTAAGGGTACATCATTACCTAAGAAAGACCTTCAAAATGCTCTGTCTTTCATCTCCCTAGCCTAATATCTTCCTTCTGCCACTGTTTTTGCCTCTCATCTAATGAATAAGATAGCAGGAAGTGGCAGAGAGGCCTAAAGAAGAGCTTTAAAAGTGACATAAGTTGTGAATGTTATTCTCTTTTGAACACATGGCTACCAAAGATAAACTATAAAAGAGTTTTAGACTCTCATGTCGTGGTAGAGATCTTCAGATCAGCCTTATTTCGTAGTCTATCCTCTCATTTGCAGCAGGGATAGGTGGATTTGCCTTTAATTGGCCCGGTTGGAAACATCAGGAGCCATAGAATATGACATTTCACAATGGGTCATGGAAACGTCTCATTCTTTTTTTAATTAGGAAAAGAATATGAGCTGCTTCTTGGTGGAGAGCGTTCTACCCTTAAGACTGCTGATTAGAATGATTCAAAAGACCATGCCTCCTACATTTCTATGCAACCTACTATGCCCTTGAAATCAGGCTGTCTCTCCTAGATAGTGAAGGACTTTTGAAGAGTATTCCCATTTGAATATGTGTATATATATGTGAGAATGTTTGTTTTACTTCCTCATTATGGTCACATTACCCAATCTCTAATTTTTTAATAATTATCAAACGCTATGACTGAGTCATTTAGGATTTTTGTCGGTTGTGGAGCTTGAATTCAGGGTTGGTGCTGTCCTTGAGCCTCTTTGAGTTCAAGGCTAGAGCTTTGCCACTTGAGCCACAGTACCACTTCTGGGTTTTGAGTGGTTAATTGGAGATAAGAGTCTCACAATGGCTTTTCTGCCAGGGCTGGCTTTGAACTATGATCCTCAGATCTCAGCCTCCTGAGTAGCTAGGATTAGAGGAGTGTGCCACTGAAGGTTGGCTCATTTGGGATTTTATACTACTCTTGGACAAATAACTTAGCCAGCCCCCAAGTTCATGGGCAGCGGTAGAAATGAAACAGTCTCCTCTTCTTAGGCAACATGAAAAAGGCCAGAATAAGCTGTGTTTTGCAAGAGAATGACTTTGAGTTTTGACCAGGCATTTCACTAGAGGAATTGCAGTATATTTCCCCCAAAATTTTACAGCTCAACCATAGTAGCAGTTATTGGTGAAATCTGAATGAAAAAAGAATGTCTAGTTAATTTTATGTAGTGGGAGGAGAGGGTGGAAGGAAGGTTTGTTATAGTTGGCTGTCATGCCTGGCACAGTACTAATCACATAACATGAATGATCTCATTGGCCACTTCAAAAATTCTGAATCAAGCATGGTTATTCCTATGAAATGGATAAGAAAATGAAGGCCTGGGGAGGCAGGGGAGGTATGGGAAGGGATGGGAAGAGGAAACAAAGGAAGAGGCAACAATGTTTGATAAGAAATGTACTCATTATCTTGCCCATGTAATTGTAACCACTCTGTATGGTATTTTCACAATAAAGAAGAAAGAAAGAAAGAAAGAAAAGAAAGAGAAAGAAAGAAAGAGAAAGAAAGAAAGAAAGAGAAAGAAAGAAAGAGAAAGAAAGAGGAAAGAAATGAAAGAAAGAAAGGAAAGAAAATGAAGGCCTAAAAAGGTGCTGTTTCCTAATTTTATGCATCCAACCAGTGACAAGCATAGCATTCTTACCAGGTTTATGTGATCTTCAAATATTCATTGCACTAAATCAAATTACCCATTTGTGACTACTGCTTGTTCTATGTTATATATTTTTCAAAAGCTCAAAAGACTACCATCAAAACATATATGTGATTTTCCTAGTGATAATATTTAAAGGTTTCAATTATTATTTGTCCCTCACTTCAGGAATGTCATGTCTCACTTCCCTGTATTGTATGTGTGTGTGTGTGTGTGTGTGTGTGTGTGTGTGTGTGTGTTTCTGTGTGTATGTCCACATAATGATAGCTCAGCTGGATTCCATTAATACTTTCTCCTCCAGAATTTAGATGTGGGATATTATTACATGGTGACTAGACAATTTTATTCCTCTGTTTTCCTGAGAGATCTTTAATTAATCCATAAATTTAGAGTCCAGGTTAGAAAAATAGAGGACTTTACTTAAATATTTGTTTTAACTGGCTTTTAAATAATACCTTCCTGTGGAAATTTGAATAGCAGCATATTTACTATTAAAACTGATTGACACACAATGCTGTTTCTCATTGTTGCAATGTAATTGTGTTTTAAATCCAGCCATAATCTGTAGTGAAATAAAATGAACTATAATTTCTCAGGTGATTTGGCTATATGATCTCGCAGTAAACAGTTTGTTTGACATTTCTCTGTAGGCGCTTTTAAGGACAATTTGGGAAATAATTGCTGTGATTTACAGAGGGCTCTCTATAAAAGTCACCTTCAACCCCATGGACTGACATGAAATTTCTAGATCTACACCTTTGAAAGAAGACATCAAAAATTTCCTTCCAATTATATGTTTTAAGCAAAATGTCATGTCAGCTATTATTGTCTTACATAAAATGGCTGAGGGAACACAACAAAGAATGCTCATGTTTTGCATTAGAAGAAGTAATAGAAAGGTAACAGTTCTGTATGGTTGTGAGAATAAGGAAATACGGGCAGATTTAGATTTCCTTTAGACTTCCATGACAGAATTGTGGGTAAAGATTCTAGTCAAGCCGGGCGCCAGTAGCTCACGCCTGCAATCCTAGCTACTCAGGAGGCTGAGATCTGAGGATCACTGTTCAAAGCCAGCCCGGGCAGGAAAGACCGTGAGACTCCTATCTCCAATAAACTACCCGAAAACCGGAAGTGACGCTGTAGCTCAATTGGTAGAGCGCTCGCCTTGAGCTGAAGAGCTGAGGGACAGTGCCCAAGCCCAGAGTTCAAGCCCCAAGACCGCCAAAAAAAAAAAAAAAGATTCTAGTCAAATTCGGCATAATGGTTCATGCCAACAATCCCTCACTTAGGAGGCAGAGATGAGAGGATTGTGATACGGAACCCACGGTGGATTAGATTGCAACACTAAATCTCAAAAAAAATATTTTGGAGGTTGATATCCTGGTGTAAGGTACTTACTTTATAGCATCTATCCCTTGTGGCTTTAAATGAAAAAAATAGATTAAAGGAAATTATTTCAATGACCGGTTTTGAAGTTCTTAGCCACTTAAGTACTCAGTTGGATTTTTTAAAGCTTTGGTTATTTGGAATGATACATCATTATGTTTCATGCATCATCGAGACACCAGCAGGTCAGGTCTGTAATCCTAGCTGTTCATGAATCTGAAAATGGAAATAGATTGGTTTGAGGCCAGCCCGGGCAGAAATGTTTGAGTGACTCTATCTTGAAAACTACCAGCATAAAACAGGATTGGAGGTGTGACCTAAGTGGTAGAGAGCAAGCCAGGAAATTCAAGGCCCTGAGTTCAAATCCTAGTACCATTAAGAAATAAAAATTTTAAAGCAGGAAAGAAAAAGAGATCTAGTCTAATACTCATCATTCAGGAAAAAATACATAACAAGGCTAAATAACAAGAAACAAGACTGTAAAAAGGTAACATAGCAAAACTGTAATTATTGAATGTGACAGCTAATACCCTGAGGTTTGCCAGGAAATCACAGAGGAGAATTTATGAAATACTTCAGGAACATAGCGTATGTAGAAAATTGTCCTAGATTATAAAATCCTGTCTTGCTCTGTGATCTTATTTTGCCAAAGGCATATTCCTTTTCTGATTTGAGACAAGAGGTATCTTGATCTGTAATATAAATTGGTGTCTTTAGTAAAAATGTCTTACCTTGAGCTATATTTTTGATGACTAAATCTGGACATAATGGCTTTAAAGTATGGGTAAAATAATATAATCACCACATCTATGTTATGATTATATTGCTAAATGCACATTGTAAGTAGAAGAAACAGTCAGAAAGCAGTCATGACATTGTAGGGAATAAGGATGATTTAGTTTTTCTTATTAGATAGTTTTTTCTACAAGTAATATTTCAAGTTAAAGTAAGATGGCTAGGTTTATGTGTATGAGAGAGAGAGAGAGAGAAAGAGAGTTGTGAAATTTATTGATTCTTAAAGATTAGGGACTTGAGGGTTATTCATTGTTGTTAGTTCATTTTCAAGATCCTTGATGTTCAATCCTTCTTTAATGTGTCCATTACAGTACATTAAAAACATTTTTGTTTGGAATAAGAGACATTATATTATGATTCATGTTATAGTGAAAGGCATCATGGAACTAAGGAAATTGTGCGTGTGTGTGTGTGTGTGTGTGTCTGTGTGTGAGAGAGAGAGACAGAGACAGAGACAGAGAGACAGAGAGATAGAGAATGAGTCTTGGCTTAAGCACTGTCCCTGAGTTAGCATAAGACTAGCACTCTACTATGTGAGCTAGCTCTACTTCTAGTATTTTGATGTTTACTTGGAGAAAAGTTTTATGGACTTTCCTACCTGGGCTGGCTTTGAATACTGATCCTCAGATCTTAGCCTCCTAAGTAGTAACTAGGATTACAAGGAAGAGCCATTGGCATCTGGCATGAAATATCAAATGCTCATGCCCCCTTGACAAAATAGAAATACTTTATCTTCTAAAAAGTCTCATGTAACAATATCTTCTCTTTTATCCACTTGGATGGGCATAACCTTACTTTCTAACGTTATTTTTTGTAGCCCTAAAGAAGAATTTCATGGTGGCTGAAAGGGAAGCAGTCAACCCCAACAAGGAAACCAAACAAATTACACCTGATACACATGCACAGAGAATGAAAGAAACCATGGAGGAATGTGAAGCTTCCCAACTGGAGGAGGCAGGCACAGTGGAGGGAAAGGAAGATGTAGCACTGTGGGAGAAGGCAGGGGTCACTGAGGATTCCTTAGGGGAGCAGAACCCAAGAGCAGAGCAGACAGCATTAGCAGAACAGTTTGCTCTGGGCCCAGCAATTGAGACAGAGGCAGAAGCAGAAGGAGATAAAAACCTGGGTATAGAGGAGCAAAACTCCACAGCAGCAGCTTCAGCAAGCACCTCTGAAAATCTGAGTGAAGACGAGTCTGATGAAGAGCAGCCCTCATTGCCATTTGTTTTGGAGTCAGAGGAGGCAGATTCTGAAGGGATGCCGGGCTCAGAGGAGGCCTTTATAACCAACCTAGCACTGAGCTCTGTGTCTCTTCAGGAGGAAGCAGCCCTGAGGGAAAGAGCGTCTCTGGAGATGGGAGAGGCTGAGAGTGGGGAGGCTGAGAGAGAGGATGGATCTAAAAAACCAGGCGTGGCTGAAAGGGATGAGGAAGTCCCCACAGAGTCAGAGAATGTGGGATCTGTAGAGAATGCAGAGAGAGTGTCTGTAGGGAGTAGTTTTGAATATGCAATGCTTGGTGGAGAAGAGCCAGCCAGAGAAAGGAAGGAAGAAATGGAAACAATAACACCCTTAAGTACCTCAACAGGAGAGATAGATACTTGGGAGATGGACATTTCAGAGAGCAGCTCTGAGGAGCTTAGTAGGGAAGGCACAGTGAAGCAGGAGCTTCAAACTGAGGCAGAATCAAGTAGGGAAGATAATAGGCAAGAAATGTTCCCTGAGGAATTAAAGGTAGACAGAGAGAGACAATCCACGCGGCCTAACACACCTCAGTGTGAAACTAGATCTGAGAGAGAAGAGGTGACAAGATCAAGTGCACTTAAGGATGAAGACACTTTAAAAGATGAGCAGAAACTGGAAGAGGAAGACAGAGCAACAGTCAAGGGAGTAAGATCTGAGAAAGAGAAAAAAGGCTCTCACAATAAAATGGAATCTCACACTGAGGAATCAGGGTCTACAGAAGCAATTGAGTTGACTGAAGATACAGGGCTTCTGGAAGATCCACTGAAAGAAAGAATGGAAACCATGTTTGAAGCAACTGGTGGATTTGAAAAGTCACGGGAACAGGTAATAGTTTTGAGCAAAGAAGAAGAAAGGCTAAGTGAAGTGAGAGAGACAGAGCATAAAGACAGAACAGAGTTTCCAGGCCAGAATGTGATTCTGCCAGAGCAAGGGAAGGAGGTCCACTATGGGAAGAGACCATTAGGAACGCCTGAAAGTGAGCCAGCTGGCCAGGGACAGGCACCGGAAGCAACTATTGCAGCCACAGGAAAAGCTGATACAAGTGCAGCCAAAGATCAAACCTGCCTTGAAAGACTGGAGAGGAGGGATGAAGGAGGAACTGCACAAGGCCATACAGGCCAGAATGTGATGGTTGTGAAAATGACCCAGGAAGATGTTCCTAAGGGAAGCCCCACAATGGCAGGAAAGTTCAGGGGAGAAGCCATGGATGAGGTGTACAGGAATTCCAAGTGCACTCTGGGGACTGGAGTAGGGAAAGACAGTAATGTGGAGCGGAGCGACACCATGATGGATGCAGATGGAGACCAAGGAGTGGCAAAAACAGGCACCGAGAAGAGGAGCGTGTGGGTGGGTTCAAAGACAGCTGAGGGGGAAACAGTGGCAAATCAACCCTCTTCCTTTTCAGAGGTTGCTGGAGAGAAACCTTGGCAAGCAGGGAAAGAGGCACTAAGAGAAACAGCAGCTGTGGAGACTGTGGCTACAGAGGAAATAGCTCTGAGAAACGAGGAGGTGCCAGCAGAGGAGGAGGTGACAGTGACACCAACAGCGGACACTGGGAGGGGTCTGACTCATCCAGAAGCTAATTTTCTGAGTGGACAGATACTTACTCAAGGGCAAGATCAAGAAGGAGGGGGCACTCAGCACACAGGGTCAATGGGAGAAGAGGCAGACATGGAAAGCCCTTATGAGAGGCAGGAATCTGGATCAACTGAAGAATCCAGAAAAGGGTCCTCCCCAGATAGGGAGTCAGAGCTGAGCAGAGTGAGGCTAGGGGCAGTGTTAACAAGTCCTATGAAGCCTGGTTTCCCTGGAACCCAAGAGAAGCAAGAGGATACAGTGCAAGAACAAAATGAGCATGCAGATGTTTCTTGAACCACTCTGAAAGACCTGGGAATATAATGGCAGATGGTAAGTTTAGGTCTAGTCTGTGTGCAGAATTGAATGGAAACCTCACTGTGGGTCTCCTCTCTTTGGGGCTGGTTTCCTCCTTTATTGGTATCTTCTGTGTACACATACAAGCACAGCCTTCAATTCTGAGCTAGGCCAGCAGGAGATGAGCATGAAAGATAGAGGAAGAAGCAAACACAGAGGAGCCCATGTGTCGATTCCTTTTGTGACTCTTTAAGTCACTCTGCCTTTTCAAACACAGCTCCGTCAATCTATCTGACAAGGCCCTAAAAAATTGCAGAAAAAAATGTGCTCAAGGTACAAACCATGGAAGTGAACAAATCAAACTTGCTTCTAAAATCCTTTCCTTTTAGGCCCTTAAAATATAGAATGAAGCTTGTCAATAATTATTTGTCCTTTAATGGACTTTATGCCTTTGTGCCACAATATTATGAAGTTTAATATATATTCACAACAGATATACATATGTCTTACACATATATATATATACACCCACATATATATATGTATGTACATACATATTTATTAAGCACATCATATTTAAGTGTGTAAGTTCTAAAGAGTGGAACTTAAGACCAAAATATACATTTTTGACAGCCTGGTATTTCTTTGATTCTCTGATATCCTTAGTACATGTTTCTGTTTCTTTAACTGATTATATCTATGGTACTAATGCCCTTTTCACTGTTTTTCAGGGTACATTAAAGATGTCCTCTAGAAGACAAAGCACTGAAGAAAGATTTGCCCAAGAGTCTCACCATGATTTTATATTATTTTCAATTTCTGTGCTTGTCTGACTTGATTCCTAGTTCTCTCAGTGCTGGTCAGGGGCTTGGAAATCCACATGGTAATAGCTCAGGTAGAAGTTATGGTTCTCCATGAGTACTATAGAGCGGTTACAAACTACACAGAAAATGGGTCTCTATTTAGATAAAAACAATGATTTTTCAAAGGGTTAACTTTTACCAAAGACCACTGGAAAAAGGCCCAGCCTTGATGCCTGGAATTTGTTAAAAATCCCTTTTTATTTTAATGTCATATATTAGTCATAGTTTTATACTTGGTACTTCAATGGCTTGGACTTTGAAAGTGAGCTCTAAAGTTTCTTTCATGCAGATTCATGACTGAAGATTACTACAAGTCTCTGAAGTCTTCCCAGGAAAGGATTCCATAGCATGGAAAATTGCCTATACTTGGAATTGTCCTTTCTACTATTTTCATGGAAGAAAACCTTAAAATGGGCATGTTATTTTAAGACCCACTTTGTTGTGTGTGTTCTAGCTTTGCCCTCTCAGATAGACCAGCAAAGTGTTAGCTTATTACAACTTTTCTCTGGGGCCACTAGAATTAAAATTAAAATAGTAAATAATTAGAAAATTTGAGTAGTTGTAATAATTACAGCAGGTTGACATAGCCTATCCATATATATGCAAACATTTTAGACTCTTTAGTTCTTGTCATTCAGTGGAAAAGAAACTTGGATTAAATTAATCTGCTGCTCACCTTCCTCAGTTCTAAGTTTGCAGTCTATGACAAAGCAGTACTTACAATTGCTCTTTAAATCACCACCTGTTTTTATTTTCTAATTGAGTATCAGCATATTTCCAAGTTGTTTTTTTTGTTGTTGTTGGTTGTGGGGCTTGAACTCTGGGCCAGAGCATTGTCTCTCAGCTCTTCAGGTCAAGGCAAGCTCTCTATCACTTGAGCTATAGTGCCACTTGCAGTTTTCTGGTGGCTTATTGGAAAGAGTCTCATGGACTTTCCTGCCCCAGCTGGCTTTGAACTGTGATCCTCAGATCTCAGCCTCCTGAGTAGCTAGGATTACAGGTACGAGCCACTAGCGCCCGACTTCCAAGGAATTTTGATTTCCTTGAAGGCACCAACATTCCAATTCCCCCAAAGGGCATTGGCTGCATTCTCTCCAAGTAAGAAAGTCAGAACAGGGGCTGGGAAGGTGGATCAGTGATAGAGTGTTTGCCTTGCATGCATGAGGCCCTGGGTTTGATTCCTCAGCACCACCAGAAAAAACCAGAAGTGGTGCTGTGGCTCAAGTGGTAAAGGGCTAACCTTGAGCTGAAGAGCTGAGGGACAGAGCCCAGGCCCAGAGTTCAGGCCCATGACTGAACAAAAAAAAGAAAGAAAGAAAGAAAGAATAAAAAGCAGCCATTCTTCAGCCAGACTAGATGTGAGTCCTTTCCTTTTATAAATGACTTAATACTTATCCTTAACCCAAAACTCTGGATTTAGTTTAAGATGAATCAATATTTTAGTTTTGTCGGCAGTGATGTATTAGTAGTGTTGTTTAAAGTCCTCCCTGATTTGATTACATAGACAAGGTTGAGAATTCACCTAAATGCATGTTGACTTCCCTTCCTTCCCTCTGTGTCCCTGGGGACAAGGCATACGAGACTGTTCATTTTAATGAATCATGGTGTCATTCAATAATAAAATAATTCTACTGGGCCAAACTAGTAGACTATCTAGTAGACTAGATAACAGTTTGTTCATTTGATCAGGATCCCCAGTATCACTTTGAATTAGTTCTTTCTTTGTCTCATACCTGTTAATTACAAACTATAGGTCTGTTACCTATAAGGTAATTCTGATGTATACCGAAGTCTGGAAACTGTTCTCCTGGAACTGTTCTGCATTTGTGTTGAGGATTAGTCTTAGATGGAAAATGAATTTCAGGAGTAATGTTATTTTTCCTTATTTCTGTCTTCTCTCTGTCTCCCTTTCTATTTGTCTGTTTTTTTCTCTGTCACTCTTTCCCTTTTGTGTAAGAAATAGTAAGTAATCATTATGAAAATGGTGAATTCACCCTCATGTTCATTTTTCTTATGGTTTTATTGCAGTACATGTGAACTACTGCTGCACTCTCCCTACTGAAGAATTAGTATTAACAAAATTTATTTCTTCTGTTTTTCTAAGGTTTTATGAGGGGATTTCATCTAAGTTACATCTGATTTCATTTATTACTGAATTGTATTATTGTGGTGTTCTATAATATATATATATATACATACATAGTATAGAATATATAGTGTATATATATATATATATATATATATATATATATATATACTTATATTTCAGCCTTAGCACTACAGGGCACTTTAAAGGCACAGCATCTTATAGAAGAGATTGTAAACTTGTTAATCACATTGAAAAAATAAGTTTTGTATAATGTGCTAAATGGAAATTGCATGGGTTTATTTTTATATTTAACATATTTCCTCAAAACATTCTGTAGCAAAATTCTATAATCTGCATGTGAAATTCAGTGTTGTGACATTTTGATTAAGTGAATTCTTTCTCTGCAAATACTACACTGATAAAATTATTATGTCCACCTAATGGATTTTCCCTAGTTTCTTTATTATTAAAAACATAAATAAACATTTATGGATATGTCATGTTAATTGTTCTTTGTAAATATGAGTAGACTTGAAAAACCATTTGTGTTTTTTCCACTTCATGTTGAATTATTACAGCAAAAAATTAATTTTGTTGGGCTGTACCTTTGAGTGTATGTGTTTAGACTGTATTCATACACATCTTTCACATATGAATGTCAGAGAGGAAAATTATTCCCACTAATTTAGAGATGAGTAAACAGAAGCTCAATACACTTCAATGCTATCTAAAATAATGACCACCTTGAGGTCATCTAACTCCAAATTCTTTTTTTTAGGGGGGGTTGATTTTAAACACATATACTTCTTTCAGGAAGACACATCTTAGATACTAGGACACTAAATAAGAATGTTTTGGTTTACTTGTAGAAGGCCAAAAAACTTATTACTATATCCTGTGATAGTGAGAAAGAAGTTGTTTTGCTTCTAATCAGTGTTAAATCAAAGAACAAAGATGAAACAATTGACGAGAAAAGCCAAAGCAAATATAGGAAGAATTAGGCTTTGTACTTGAATTTCTTGAGGTGAGCCTTTTCTATGGCTTTATAAACTCTTGTGTTGTAAATTTAAAGTACAGTTGAGTTCTTTAATCTTTCTAAATCAATAATTTTGCCACAGTGATTGCCCTTGGAAAATGATTGTTTGAACAAAGAAGAGAAAACCTTAAAGGAGTTTCATCTAGTGAGTGAAATATTCCAACAGGCTCAAGGACAGCTCACAGGAGGCCACTTCTGACCTTGGGTAATATTTCTTCCCTGGAGTCTGTATGATTCAACAGTGTCATTTAAGGAAAAAAGAAATTCCCTCATCATGGCTAGCTGAGCAGGTGCAAGAGAACAGGAATAAATAAATATAGCTGGAAGTCTTTAAAAGTCATCACTCTCAAGCTCATACTTCTGTTAACTTATTTTTTTTTACTGTTCAGTCTTTGTTCTTCTTTAATATTACATCCAGTAACACATGCTCTTGGAAACAACTGGAAGTTCATTCTATGAGGTGAAATGCTAGAGAGTTAGGAAAGCACCTTCCTTTGTAATTTCTTTCAGAAGCACCAGACAGTTTAGTCATCTATGCAAAACTTAACAGCCTTAACAATATTTTATAATACTGCAATATCTCTATTTTTACTAAGGAAAATGAGGTATGCCTAGAAAATTAGAAGGCCAGATGAGCCGGATCCATAGTTGACCTCCTTTGCACATGATTTCTGGTTTTTTATTATATACCTACTTGCAATTAAAAGCCACATTAATGCCTCATAAATTATGGAAGAAATCACAGTTTTTCAATACTAATGTGATGCATTCATACTCGAGCCCCTGAAAAACTGAGAATACTGGTGTGAGATCACCATGGGAAACTGAAACTTTCCAGAAGTTTACTGATGCTATTTGCAGATATTCTGAATGCACTTTGTCATAAAATTATATTCAGGACAAGTTACAAGTCAAGGTCTTCCCTTTAGCCAATTCCACCCCTCTCTTCACCATGGAGACTAACTCTTTATCCTCTTTCTGATTTAGTGTGGGTCAGTGTCTTGGAATAACACAAATGAGACAAAGGAACAATGTGAAATATGGTATCAAAGTTGAGAAAGGGAATAACTTAAATGACTTAAATGTAAGCCAAACACTGTCCTATTCTTTGTAATCAAAGTAAATAAAAAAATTGGTAAATTTTTAGCTAATATGCCACTAAGTTTTATTTGTCTGTCACTTCTAGTAAATTCCTTAAACAGAGTTTAAAGAAGAGCATTGCTGCATAATATAGTGACCTATTTCCACTCCCATCCACACATTTATGTGACATACATGAACACTATATTTCCACATCTATAAACCTATGGCACAAAATGAAATGAAGCTGATGCTCAACACTCTCATTCTAGTAGTAAATACTATCTGTTCAAAGTTATAAAAACTAATTAAAAATAGAAATCACTGTCTTCAGAGATGCATTTTTACTTTCACATTTTATGTATAGTATCAAAATTTCTAATGTATATATATGTATATATTGTCTTAATCAAATCTATATTACTAATAATGCCAGTGTTAGACCAGAAGAAATTTACTGTATCAAGGCCAATGGTCATAAGGAACTTTAAAAATTAAATATTTGTATAATCTAATGGCAGCAAAGTATGATAGGGTGATAAATAAAAGACTTTGAACTGTAAAAATATAATGCAGTAGCATAAAATTCTGTGGGCAAAGTGGAAGTGAAAGGTAGCATAAGAAAAAAGTAATGTAAAAATTTCAAATGATAAAGAAGTTCTTAGTCCTGTACTTTTGAGAATGGATGTCTGAGGTTAGGCTCCCTGGGACATGGCATGGGACAGAGTTAGTAAGCCAGAAGGTTTACAGGGACAGGCCCTGAAAACAGCACAATGGGGAGGGAAGAAGCAGAAACTGGCTGAAAGAAAAGACAGGCTCTGGTGCTGCTGCCACAAAGGCTGCAGTTCTGGGGCTGGGGTGGAAATGAGGGACCAGGCACTTAGTCCTTACGACAGGGTAGTCATTAGAAAGTGGCTGCCTCCCAGGAGGGAGCACAACCTTGAGTTTCATGATCCCCTCATTGGAAAAGCAGCTCCTGCAGAGATACTCTGAGTTTCTCTGTAGAAGTACCCCCGCTCCAGAGAGCTGGGGAATTAATACGTCCATTGTGAAAGGGGTGCTAGGGTGGTACCCAGCAGCACCCATTGTATACATGAAGGTGATGTCAAATTGGTGTGACATTTTGAGTCCATGGGACATGTGTAGAAATGAGATATAACCATTTTATCTTCAAATGTCCTATTCTATAGGCCATTCTATAACAGGCTAAAAATTGTCTCTGTGACTACTATTTAAGCTTATGAACACTTTTAGATGTCAATGAAAAAACGTGTGAGGGAGTACTGATGGCTTTTCATCACGCTTTTAGAGATACATGAACAAAAATATTTGAAGAGTACTGATATAAAGAACTAAGTGAGTCACATAGGCATGTGTGTTTAAGCTATTTGGTGGCATGGCAGTCATTGTAAGTGAACTGTGAACATTATGGGTAATTTATAAAGTTCGTTCAGACTAAAAGTAATAACAGTCAGTAAACCAATAAATGGTCATTGTATTTTCATAAAAAGGATAAGTCCTAGCATTGTGTCTGACTGGATTGGCTCTCCAGTATGTGCAAAGTGGAAATACTCCCAGGAGAGTTGACATTTGTATTCATAGTAACCCTGTGCTAAAGAGTAAACCCAACAGAGATATTCTGTAAGAGATTAGATTGTTAATCTTTTATTATTTGTGGCTTATGATTATCCTTGTGGAGTGTATAATCATATCCAACCCTGCTATTCTAGGGTTAAAGCAGTCATAGGTAATTCTTAATCAATAAGCTGCTGTTCTAATAGAACTTTAGTTTTTAAAGAATGAAGTTAAGCCAGGCACCGGTGGCTTAGTGATAGCTACTTAGGAGGCTAAGATCTGAAAATTGTAGTTCAAAGCCAACCCAGGCAGAAAGCCCATGAGATTCTTACCTACAATTAAATACCAAGAAAACTGTAAGTAGAGCTGAGGCTCAAGTGATAGAGCACTATCCTTAAGGACAAAAGCTCAAGGACAGTTCTCAGGTTCTGAATTCAAGTCCTAAGACAAGCACCAAATTACTAAAAAGTAAAAACAATTAAAAAAAAACTGAAGTGCAGGATTTTTCTTAAGGACTATAATTTGCTGACCTCTACTAAAGGCTTACCAACTTTATACTTCAAGCTGGGTGCCAGTGGCCCATGTGTGTAATCTTAGCTACTCAGGAGGCTGTGATCTGGAGGATCACAACTCACAAACAGTCTGAGCAGAAAAGGTTACTTGACTACATCTCCAAAATAACCAGCAAAAAGTAGAGTTAGAGACATAACATAACTAGCCGAGCAAGCAAATGTGAGTTCTTGGAGGAAAAACTCTCATACTAGTTTTTAAAAGTAAGAGCATAATTCAATAGCTTCTCAATAGCCCACAGAAATTTTAATATTCAAAAACATTTCTTGAATCTACAAGTCTGGAATTGGTTACTAAAAAAATAATTGACTTTTAATTGCACAGAATGGATGACTTACTAAAAATCCTCCTCTCTAACCTTCTGATTGAAAAGCTTCATCTTTGGTTTTCATGCCTTTCTTCCCCTCTTTCTCTGTTACAACTGTTAGAATGCAAATGTGAGATGTTGTGAAAAAGGAGAAATAACTAGATTTGTGATAATTGCATTTCACATAGCACAGGCTGACTTGTTCTTTGGTAGTACATTAACTCCATGAGTGAAGTGGTCTGTACTTGTTTTTGTCCTGAGTCAATAACAGTCTCATGGTATTGTGTGCAGTAAATGAATGAAAACCCAAATTAAAATGCACAATGGGGAAGCATTGTGATACATGTTTTGAATGTTTTTCAGCTCAAATTTAACTGATGTGGATGGGATATGGGAATATCAAGCAAAGGTCATTAATTTTTTATTAAATGTTAGAGAAGGACGGGGATACTAGAGATCACAAATTCCACCTGGTCTTTTTAGTATATCAGTTGCAGACAGTAGAGACCCAGAAGATCCAAGGACTGGGTTGTACACTGGCTAGGGATAAGAACAGTATTGGAATTCCATCCTTGTTAACACTGATTGACTTCACAATTCTGTTTTTGGGGTTTTCTCTCTCTCTCTCTCTTTCTCTTTCTTTCCTTTCTTCTTTCCTCCTTTTTTCTTTGTTCTTTCCCTCCCTCCCTCCCTCCCTCCCTCCTTCCTTCCTTCCTTCCTTCCTTCTTTCCTTCCTTCCTTTCTCTCTCTCCTTCCTTCCCCCCCAACCTGTCTAACCTCTATCTCTCTGTTTTTCTGTCTTCCTGCCTTCTTTCTCTTCTCTTTTGTTCCATTCTGGCTTTTGAACCCAGAGTCTTGAGCTTATTAGTTAGAAGTTCTACCACTTGAACCAATCCTCTAGTCTTTCCTTGCTTTACTTAGTTTTTGGATAGAGTCTTGCATTTTTTACCAGGGCCAATCTGGACCACAATTCTAGCTTTCCCACCTATCTGGGGTAACAAGCATGCATCAATCACTATGTCTAGTCCCACAGTACTATTTTGTATTAGTAAGATTTTTCTCTGAAGATATATAATATCATCATTTCTAATCCTCTACCCTCTTAAAACTTAATGTTCTTCAAAGAATAGCTAACTTAGCTTTTTACCTTGCAAACATTGAAATATAAGTTTTGTTATAAAATATAACAAAATATAAATTTCGTTGTCTGGATTGTAAAGTCCATGAGGTTTGCAATTTCCATTTTGTAAGTCCAACAGAGATGGCCAAAGGTTCATAGAGATAGCAGAAATGCTGTATATAGAATGTGTGTGTGTGTGTATATATATATATAGAGAGAGAGAGAGAGAGAGAGAGTGAGGCATATATGAACATGTGACATTGAAGAACAGAAAATCTCCAAGAATGAATGGTAACTTTCCTTACTGAGGGAAATAGATCATCACAAACCTATCTAAGCATATATGAATCAGATTAATAAATTCAAATCCAAATCACTGGACCTTATCTTTGGGTACACATTAGATATCGCTTGAGGCTTTTAAAGTGTGATGAGGTAAGGACTTTAAAAATATCTCTAGGTGGCTCCTGTTTATAGATAAAGATTGATACTAGTAATTTCAGGTCTAAATAGTTACTGAGATTCAAAGGTAAACTCTAAAAGTAATATCATAAACCAGTTTAAATAACAGTAGCACAATTTAATGCTTTGTTTTTACTATTATATTCTTTTTATTCTTTACTAATTTTTACGTATTTTTACTTTGTTACATCTCACAGTGTTATGAGCAAAGCACTGCTAGTCCATTATATAAATGATGATACCAAAACACAGAAAGCTGAAGTAACATATTCAAGTCACAGATCTAGAAAGTGTCCCAGCCTGACATCAGTCAAGAAAAATGGCTCCATCTGGAACAGAAGTTGTGAAAATTTAGATGGAAGGGCTAATCAAGATAGAATTTGAAGGGCTTACTCCTAGTGTTTCTGATGCATTAGGGCTTACAAGACCCTGTGCATTTTGAGCAACTTCCATGTGACGCTGATAGTGCTGGAACGTGGACCAGACTTAGAGAACCTAGAGTCCAAACTCTGTCTTTCAAAGCCCCAAAGTGATACTGATGCATATCGAAGTTTAAGAGCCAGCACTGTCAGCAGTTCTCAGCCTGGGGTGCACATTAGAGTCCCATGGGAAGCTGCATGCATTCCAGATCATTAGAATCTCTGGGGTAGGGCCAGACATCAGTAGTTTTTAAAGCTCCCTGCAGCCATGATGAGGAACCAATGATTTTAAGTTTCTCTGTTAGCCACAATTATAGCTGCCTTCCATGTTGTTGAGATGAGGCTCCTAGGATGTGGCACTACTACAATTACAAGAGCAGTGCTGAGATCATTGTTCTGGCACCCAACAGATAGTGTTTCAATGGTACACTACTTGTTTGCAAGATGAGATCGAATAGCTTTTCCTTCACCACTGGGGCTTGTTTTGGAATGTAATGCTTCTCTCATAATAATTAGATTTTGTTAACTTCAAATCCTAATCACCATTTGCACACTGTGTGATTTGTGGAACTGAGTTTTGGCAGATTTGTGGTTGACTTTCTGCGGGCTGTTTCTCAGTAGGAGAGCTTGTGCCAATGAAAATCACTAACATTAGTCTTTGTGGCCCCTAATACTTAATATTAAATGCGCAAGCACTCCACATCAAGAAGTTTCCTCTCAATTGAGCCTCTCTACTCAATGACCAATACCTTTACACTTTTCAGTCTGAAAATCACTTTCCTCAACTAAACCTAGGGAATTTTGGCCCAAGGAATTTTAGAAGGACTGAATCACAGTAATAGATGTACATTGGTCAGGAGAGGATGGAAGGGTCTAGTAAGAATGGTCTTGGAGAAATAAATAAAAAACTTCAGGCTTAAGTGAAAGGATGAGGAAATACTTAAAGATTAGGAAAAGACAAAGGTGGTCTCACATAGTTTATGATTTTTACATGTATATTTATATATATACACGCACACACTATGTATATGCTTGTGTATACATATTTATGCATATATGTGTACATATGTATATAGCTGTGTGTATGTGTAAATAGTAGTAGTTTTCTCCTGCAAGTTATGCTTACACATATCTTGGAATAGAATTCAGTTCTTCTTGGAATAGAATTCAGTAGCAAAGAGTATTTCAGTTCTTATTTCATATGTAAGGCCAAAATACTATGAGACTTTTCTATCCTATTGCTCTTAATTTTTGAATCTTATATAACACATGATTCTTCAATGCCCTCTGACAATTCTTATTTAAAAAAAAACCCGAACCTAATGTTTTGTGCATCTAGTAAGTATGCATAAATTCTTGTGTTTTCAAGAACTTTATTTTGTTATATCTTAAGGTTTTCTGCAGTCTTTGATTCAAATCTGCCCATTCTTTGATGATCACATGTTGATTTTCAAAATTTCTCTACTTTGTATCATTTTGTTTTAAAAGTATTTAACTATCATAGTCATGTAATTCATGTAGCTTCTGTATTATGAAAATGATTTCTTCTGTTATGTGAAATCTTTGGTAATCTATTTCTTTATTTTGTTCTTCCTACTGACTTTCATTCATAGTTGTTTTTCATTTGACTGTGTATTGAGTTAATTTGTGGATAATCCATCTAGTCCATTTATGAATGCCAATTATTAGTAAACTTTCCCCTCATTATGAGTTGAAGTCCTAATAGTCAATGTTAGTGCTAAAATTCTGTCATCTTCATACCAACCTTCATGTTCCCTTGTGTTTACCTACACCACTGCTGATTTTAACATTCTCTCCCCTCTCTTTCCTTTTATCACTGCAAGCCCAGCAATAAAAAAATTTTGTATGTTAATGGGAAATCGAAGCATTGAGTCCTTATATTATAAACAGACCCAACATCATAACAAAACTTTTAACTAAAATACTTATTTAATTGAAATGTATGTGTATATACATATGTAAATGTATATATACTTATATTTATTTATATGCACAAATAGAATATATATTTTAAA
The DNA here is from genome assembly GCF_000151885.1 of Dipodomys ordii. Taxonomy (NCBI): domain Eukaryota; kingdom Metazoa; phylum Chordata; class Mammalia; order Rodentia; family Heteromyidae; genus Dipodomys; species Dipodomys ordii. The sequence continues at coordinate 11,665,071 of NW_012267249.1, read as the reverse complement.
TGTTGGTTAAATTCCAGATTTTCAGAAATAGGATTTACACAGTGTATGAAGATGCAAGCAGTCGAAGCTAATTTTTTTCCCCATAACTGAAGCCTAAATGATGGTTTAACAAAATTGCTTTAAAATGGTTGTGAAGAGGTTTTTAAATTACAATGTTCTTGTTATTGGCATTTAACATTGTAATACACTTTTTAGTGGCATTTAAAATCGTAATGCTCTTGTTAGTGGTATTTCTTCCCCTATTTTAATTCCAAGGAAAAGTTCATAGGTGGGTCAAAGAAATAAGTGGCATGTATTAAACTTCACAGAACAAGGAGTTAAGTATTCTATCTTCTGAGTACCCATTTTGGTCCCTCTCTTCCTCCTCCTTTCCCTTTCTCCCTTCTTTCCTTTTATTTTTTTCTCTTTCTCTTTTATTTTTATGATTGACTGTCATTTGTCTATTACAGCTGTTACAAGATAAGTTTAGAGACCGTATAGTACTTAGTGGGGAGGAAGGGGAGGAACAGGCTATTTTAATGAGAGTAGGCTGTCCTTTGAGCTCTTGTAAAGAATGTATGCGACTTGTTAAGTTTATAAACAACACGAAACTAATTTTTTTGCAGTGCTAGGGCTAGAGAATAATCAAGACCCCAGCAGGTCTGATATCTGTGAAGGCCCATTCCTCACAGATGCCACAGTCTAGATTTCCTCACAAGATGGAAAGGTAGAAGTCGGGAAAGGCACCTCTTCAGTGAGTTTTCTAAAAGGGAATTTTATCAGTGAGGATAGGATTCTCACTAATAATTTCTCTTCAGTTTCCAAAGAAACCTGCCTCTTCACATTGGGGGTTCAGCGCTAGTAGGTGATTTTTAAAAAGACAATTGTATTGATATATCTCATACTACAGGCTAATGACAGATTCTCAATTTTGATACTATACTTCAATTAAGCAAGATGTTCTTTTTGGTTTATTAAATGTTCTCACAGGGTCAGGTACTGAAGGATTAGTCCTTAAGTTCTATCATCCTTTTTTTTTGGGGGGGGGAATCATTCCTGAGGCTTACACTCTGAGCTGGAGCTCTTCAGCTCAAGGCGAGCTCTCTACCACTTCAGCCACAGCGCCATTTCCAGTTTCCTGGTGGTTAATTGTAGATAAGAGTCTCACAGACTTTCCTGCCCAAGTTGGCTTTGAATGGCGGTCCTCAGATCTCAGCCTCGTGAGTAGGTAGGATTACAGGCGTGAGCCACTCACGCCCTGCTCTAGCATCAGTTTTTGAGGCTGTAGAAACAATGGGTAGTGGGGCATACATGGAGGAAATGTGGCTGGAGGTGTGTCTTTGATGAAGTATACTTCTGCTACCTTCCTCCCTCTCTGCTTTCTGTCCACTCTGAGACAATCAAGGAGGTACTGCCATGAACTCCTACCTCCATGATGATTTGCCTAAGTACACAGGACCCAGTGTCTATGGACTGACTGGACCTGCTAAAATCTGGGAGCCAAAACAAATTTTCCATCTTTTAAGTGGTTTATTTCATGGATTTTGCTATAGATACCAAAAAGGCAATGACAGAAATTGGTATCAGAGAAGTGGGGTCATTGCCATGACTACATTTTATCATGTGTTTTTTTTTAAGTCTTTGGGAAGGGTTTGCAAGAGAAATTTGAAGCAATTTGGAGAAACAGCATAGTAAAATCATGAAATGATGTAAGTGGAGCTTAATGGGGAAATCACATGGGAGTTCAGAAAATCAGAACGCCAACAGAAATGCTAACAGTAAAGACTGCTCTCATAAGGTTTTTAAGTCCAAATGAGGACACTACTGGAAATTGGACTAGAAGCAATTCGTGGTAAATTCTGGCCCCAAATTTGTTCACATGTCATGCATGTCCTAATTTTGAGGAAAGCTGAGTTTAAAAGTAATTGATTAATTAATTTGACAGAGAAAATTTGAAGAAATTATAGCAATCAGACTGTGGAATGGATCTTGCTGAGTGCTTTTATCCAGGCTTGAAGTGAGATTTGTGAGCAAAATGAAAGGCATATTATAGATTTAAAAACTTATAGGTTCATTAGAAAAAGGAACCGAAAGTTTATACTAAAGAGTATATGGTTTCTGAAGGGACTAATGCTATTACAAAGAAGCAAAGCTGGTTTTGGTGGCACATACCTGTAATCTCAATACTCAAAATGCTGAGGCAGGAAGATCATGAGTTCCAGGGTAGCGTGAGACATTGTTGGAAAACAAAACAAAACAATACACACACACACACACACACACACACACAGAGAGAGAGAGAGAGAGAGAGCAAACAATAAGCCAAACACTTTCTCTGGGGACAATGAGAAAGCTGGCTTCTCCAGGACATCTTAGGACTGAGTAGATGCCACCCATGATATCAATATTATTAAAGGGTATGAAAGACTTTTTTTTCTTGATCAGATAGTACCTCCAGGGTGCTTTGCTTTATACAAGGCCACAGAGAAAGTTTAATTCCTGGATTCATTGCACCCGGCTCAGCTACCAGGTACTCAGAACTACCATAACTGTGGTCCAAGGCATCTGGTTTCTGTTTGAGTTGGTGGCAAACCTTGAGTATCCTGCATATGATAATGGGAGTATAGGCATACAGAATGCAAGAGTTATAAGATCATGGAGGCTTCTACCCATAGTTCAACTAAAAGCCCAGGAAACAAGGAAGTATGTGCCAGGATCGTTGTCCATATAAGAATTCCCAGAAAAGGCGACTCATTAAGCTATGAGGGTGAAATCTAAGTTTCATGGGAAACCCCAAGATGTCAACATTGCCAGGGACATGGAACAGTCTAAATGGCTGCTGACAAAAGGCACATACAATAAGGGAAACCACTGGGGAGAAGGTCACATGGACTGTAAATGGCAAGGTGTAAAAGTGGGTCTATGAAGCCTACTGAAATAACATCCTAACATCATGTGCCCTTTGTGCTGGACACAGAGGTAAAGGCCTTAATTTTTGCCCTTCTTGTTTTGAGGCTTGCTTGGTTCCATCTCATTCTTTTTGTGTTTTTTTTTCCTAGTCCTTGGCCTGGGCACTGCCTCTGAGCTGCTTTTGCTGAAGGCTAGGGCACTACCATTTGACCCACAGAACCACTGACTTTTTCTGATTGGTTTACTGGAGACAAAAAGTTTCATGGACATTCCTGTCTGGGCTGGCTCTGAACTGTGATTTTTCTTTAGATCTCAACCTCCCAAGTAGCCATGTTTACAGGCATGAGCCACCACCAGTGCCCAGCTAGTTCTATCTCTTTTATTCCCCTCTTTCTCAACCTTGTAATGAGGATGCTTACTCTGTACCATTATGTCTTAGAATTGTGTAGTTTGTTTTTTATTTTACAGGTGTATTCTCTTATTAGAGACTCTGGCTTAGACTTTTTGAACAATAGCGCAACTATTAAGATACTAGGGACTCTTAAAGATGGACTAAATAAATGTTATGGCATGGCCAGGAGTGTTTCAGAGCCACTGTTTGAATATGAAATTCTCCCTAGGCTCATATATTGAAGCCTTAATCCCCAGTTGGTGGTACTATTTTGAGACATGGTAGAAATGTTTCAAAGTGGGGCTTGGATGAAGGAAGTAATTCACTGGAGGTATACCATTGAAGGTTATATGTGGTTGCTGGTCCTTTTACCTCTTTCTGTTTCCTGTCTTCCATGATCTGTACAACCTTTCCCACACACTTCTACTACCATGATGTTCAAGCACAAGAAGCCAAACAACTATGAACAAAACCCTCTAAAACTGTGCGTGTCAAGTTTTAAATCTTTCCTTCTATATGTTGTTTATGTCAGAGATTTTCTCATAGCAATACAGAAATCTAAGTAATAAAGTTCTTTAGGGAAAACCAGATGACAAAAGCCAGGACTTCTCTGTATCCTCTTTTGAAAATTCCTCTGAATTGATTATTACTTAGTAAAAAGTTAAAAAATATCAGAGTTCAGACTCAGATTAAGGCCTAAAGGAAAAAAAATATGAAGGAAAATGTTGCACTGGTTCTGAATAGTTATAAAATGAGGGGAAAATATTTGTGGCACATGTGAGCTTCTTGTACTTTCCCCAAGATATTGCAGGCTAAAGCCCTAACTAGTGTTAGTAAACATTCATTTATCTGCTGTGTACTCTGGAATAAAATCCCTGAATAACCCAGTTGGGTGTTAGACTGTGGTATGAATGTGAAGAAAACTAGTCATCTTCTCCTCAGAGACACAGCTAACAGCTACTTTCAAATATATAGCATTATTTTGATAGTTATTAATGCCAGGCTTTACAAATAAACACCATAAATTAGCACCATGGGTAAAATGAATTCTATGGAGCCTACAAAAATAAGAGGAGACATTACTTTTAAGGCAGATCACTTAAAATTACAAGAGGATAAAGAAGGATCTCTGTGTTAACATGGCTGAGCACATTTGCAAACATTTGTAAACACTCCTGTTTGTTTTGCAATATGGCTGTGATGAATTGCAATGTATGCGTATAGAAAGATTAATCACTTTCAATGTAACAGTAATGTTTGTCAGAAAACTGCAAATAAGGAGGTATCTCTAATGCTTGAGTATTAATATTTTAAATTAACTAAGAGCTTAATGGATAGTGTGGAGAAATGTAACTAATTAGCTTCCATAGGCAACTTGAGCAGTTTCTACTACCTACTATTTTATATTTTTGCAGAATTTCCATTTGAATTAATAACTTATTACTTATATTAAACATGCATTTTCCCTAAAGCTTAATGTTCCTTCAGTGGAGACCAATTAACTGGGACAGTCCCTTCGTAGCTGGCCAATTATTTTAATTACTAGAATTTTTAAAAAAGATATGCTTGCTTTGCATAGATTTGACCAGCTGAACTTGCCTAAAGAATGCATTGACTTTATATTCCAAGAGCTGGTATGTTTTTATTGAATATGGGGATACTAGCTCATCTTTCATTTTTTTTATTCTGCACAGCTAGAATACATGTTCTGTGTGATTGTTTCTCATCCCAGTATTTACCTTTAATTTGGTGCTTTACCAGTCCAGCAGTCTTTTCCTGTTGTTTGTCTTTCCGATTCCTTGTTATTTGTGTGCAGAGTTATGGCTGGGAGGATGAGCAGGGGATCCCTATGACTTAGCAGTAACTACAGTGTGATAGGTGGGAACTTTTCTAGATCAAAACTCGAGAGTTTGCATTTACTTCCTCTGGGCTGGTATTAAAAATGAGTATTAAAAAGATGAAAGCATAAATAATGAAAAATGTCATTCATTAGCCCTTTAAGGGGATGGGGGGGGTAAAAGATGCTTAAAATGCAGGAACAAGCTGTTACCCTGGAGAAAGAGCTGGTTTGCCTGGTTAGTACTCTCCTCCTAAGGTCAGGAAACCATTCTTTTCCATGCAAATGACCTGAAAGGCAGGTTAAAAAGTCTTTTCATTCTTGGAGAGAGACATTGAACAAGTAACTAGAAAGAGGGAAGAAATGATACCAGTTATGAAGGCTAAATACTAATATTCTAATGAAGTACAATAGGCATAAGCCAATGAGTTAAATAAGCATTATAACCAAAACAGAGAAAGAGAAAAAAATCACTTTATGGAAATGTAAAGCAAAGTCACCTGAGTTTTGCTGGTGAGAGTGGAACATGAACAGGGCATAATCAAGCATGGTAGTGCTGAGTGTAGCATCTACTCTTAAGAAACTGAAGCGGAACACAGAAAATAGGTGATCCACAAGGGGCTGAAGAAACTAGGCTAATCTTAGCCCCACTGCCTCACTGAACCTATTTATTCATTTGTAAATTCTTTCTTAGCCTCATTGGAGTATTGATTTACTTATTCCTTCATTCCACAAACTACATTTTACTAACAAGAAATCAATGGTCAAAATCCAATTCATTTGTATACTGCCTCTCCAGGAAAGTTCTCACCAAGGAAGCAGAGCCAGAGGCAAAAACCTATATGCTGCTGCTGCTACTTCTCTGAGGGCTGCATTACTACAGAAGTGTGAATGAGAACTTCCCATGAGAACAAGTCCTAGTGTTCCCCTCAGTTGGCTGCTGCTTGGGATTCAGGCTACTCATTGCCTGTCTCAGTAAATTGTCTACTGAGGCTGTATGACTATGCTTTAGGAAGATGGGGTTGCTTGGAAAAGAGAAAAGACTCTACATGCTGGCTTTGGTCTGCTTTAGGCAAAGATATATTCCACAGTTGTAAACTACCAACTTGAACGCTAAAGTCTACAAGACTGAGGCAATATTACTGAAAACAATAGGAATGCTTAGTGGCAGAGTAAGAGGCCACAATGGGGACCTGGCTCACCAAAGGTGAGGTGTGAGTAGGTTATGCCCATATGGAATTGGCAATGGTAGAGGCTCTGGATAGCTGAGGACACGTCAATGTCAAGATCTGAGGCAGCACCTAAGAGGTGCTACTAGAGATATTAGTAATAATTCTTAGCCATATCACAAATCTAGTTGTCATGGCATAAAATTGTGCTTTTGTTTTCTTATTTTTATTATAGAGGCATGACTGGATAATCCTGATTTAGGGTTTATGTTATACACACTTAATTTTCCTTGCCATGATGCCTTTCATTAGTATCTAAAAGTCAATGATTAGTCCTCAGTGCTTGTTTGATTTTTCTCTTGTCATGTTTTATATATATATATATATGGTTATTTACATATATATATATATATATGGTGTGGTCAATTCTTTAAAAAATTTTTATTGTAAAGATACTGTACAGAGGGGTTACAGTTACATGAGTAAGGTAAGGAGTTCATTTCCTATTGAGCATTGTTACCCCCTCCTTTGTTTTTCCCCTACTATCCCTTCCCACTCCACTTCTTCAGCTCCTCCCCTCTCCACACCCCCCCCATGAAAGATGTAAAGTTCATTTTCAACACAGTGTCTTCTATGTCTCATTGTTACAATGGGTCAATCTGTATCCTTGTTTCAGCATTTTGTTGTTTCCCTTCCTCTCCCCAAATTAGAAAAATGTATATACAAGATGTAGGGGACCAGAATCAAATATATTGAAGAAGATACAAAAGAAACAAAAAATCACATAATACATTAAAAACAACAGCAATAAACAAAAATCTTTTTTTAATTTTTTTATTGTGAAAATACTATACAGAGGAGTTACAATTACATGGGCAAGATCATGAGTACGTTTCTTATCAAGCATTGTAGACTCCTCCTTTACTTCCCCTTCCTATCCCTTCCCATTCTTCCCCAATCCCACCCCACCCAATCCTCCCCGCCCCGCCCCCCACCCACAAAAGTTGTAAAGTTCCTTTTCGACATAATGACTTGTACATCTCATTGTTGCAATGGGTCCACCTGTATCCCTATTTAAACGATTTGTTTTTCCCTTTCCCCTCCACAAATTATACCGACATCAAATACAGTGAAAGCAGGGGTTATACTGTGGGGGAGGGACATACAAAGCAACAAAGAATCTTATAAATGTGTTAGAAACAATCTCATGAAAGAAAAAAAAAACATTTGAATACATATCTTAGGGTTCATTTCCCTAACATCACCTTATGTGATCTTTTCTGCTTGACTCAGACACATACTAGATATTGCAAATAAGGGAAACCATGGGACCTATGTTTCTTTGGGCCTGGCTTATGTCACTTAATATAATTTTTTCCAAGCCTTAAACAAAAATCTTTTGTGTCTATATCTTGGGGTTCATTTCATTTAGCATCATCTTATGTGGTCATATGTACATCGCTTTGACCTTTTCTGCTTGTCTGGTAAGATTATCCTAGATGATGTCCCTCAGTAGATGAATGGATATATATATATATATATATATGCATATATATATATGCATATATATACATATATATGTAATGGAATTCTATGCCTCCATCAGAATGACACCGCCCCATTCATTAGGAAACGAATAGACTTGGCCAATTCTTATGAGACATCTAACGTGCCTGAGCTGGCCCTGTGATACATGATTCAGTATGCATTATTTGACCATATTTTCTCTCTGAAGTGAGAATCATCTCCATTTTCCAGATGGGGAACATAAAGATTAGAGATACAAAGTAACTTGCCCATGGAGAAACAGGTCCTAGGGTAATAAGAGTAGGGGTCAGCTAGACATTCACCTAGGTGTAACACTAAACCTCATGTTCTGAATCGCTGTGCTAGTGCTTTCTTACTATGGGCCTGGGACCCACAGCGTCAGTAGCTTTTAGGAATTTACTAGAAATGCAAATTATTGGGCCTTGCTCCTGAGTTTCTGAGTGTACCCCTCTGGGGCCAGGCCCAACACCCTATGTTCTAATCAGCTCTCCAGTTGCCCTGATACAGGCTTATGTTTAATGACAGTTCTATGCTATTCTGCCTCTTAGTTTCTTGCCTCATATAAATTAAACATTCTCCTTTCCTTAAATTTTGTTATGAGCACTCAAGCTGTCTTCAAAATTGGCATTCTTTTCCTTTGTATTGATTTGAGTTTCAGAAAAGGGAGAAAAAGCACCCTAAAATGGAACCTAGTACTCCACATCATGGAAGAATTTTTGAGCTGGTGTTAAGTAGATAATGGATTTTTATAAGTAAAATAACTGAGGGGCAAACCAGTATTCAAATTGTTTTATTGTTTTTGATGGTCAATTTTAATTTCTCCTGATTTGAATTTCTCCTGATTGGTTGTTTCAATCTAACTCTTTCTTGCTTAACTTATATAAAAGAAGAAATAGATGCCAATGAAATGATTGAGATTAAAAACCTTTAAAGATGGTGAAGGTACCTTTCTTTTACTTAGTAGCCCATTGCTTAAAAGATGGAAATGCAGTAATGTTCCTTTAATCCCACCAATTAAACATAAATCTAGGCTGGGAGTATTTTAAAGATGAGTCCTCAACTGGGCCTAGAATCCCTCTAAGTATTCTTAATTCAAAAAGTCTAATTTAATTAGCATCATGCCACTGGGTCAGCTATGACACCTCCTTAGATCTCTGGCCTGAGGAGAAATGTGCAACCCTGCTCTTTTTATTTCTCGTTAGTCTCATAAAAGGTAAAATGTCCAAGGAGAAAGAGGAATTTTGCTTCTCCATCATAATTTGCCTAGAGTGCTAATTGAGCTGGTAGTCTTGGACCACAGTCTGTTATTGCTGAAACCAAGTCTTGAGCTGATACCCAATGAATGGATTGCAAATGTCAAATGGCATCTTTGTCCTTGTGGCTCTTGAAATACAGAAAAGAATTGATCATGGGTAGCTCTTCAGGCTGCTTGCCTGACTAACTGCAACAGCACAAAACGCAGAAAAAATAATGTATTCAAATCCTACTAGTTAAGGCTACACTATCTCTTTTCACTTTCCCTACCAGAGTGCTAATAAGGAAAAAAATTGTAAAACTCCTTGGCTTTCCTAATTGCTGTGTTTTGCCCTCATAACTTTTGTTACTGCTTAGCATGGGGAGAGTCTTGTTTCCTGTCAATCACTTCTGGTTCTTTCTGCCTAGAAAATAAGAATGCATGCTTTTTGAGACTTGAGATTATTCCAGACCTCTTTCATAATGAAATCAATGATTATTTGGAAGTAATTATTTTTACAATAATGAGTCATATCAATCAGGAAAGATTTATATTAATAGTCACTGTGACAGTCCTCAAATTTTCCTCAGGATTTCAGAACTGCAGATATATTTGATTTCATCACAATTTTGGACCGTGAGGATATACTGTGTTTTACCTTCTTGTATCATAGCAGAGGCAGTATCATGTAATGACCAAATCATGACTGTTAGTGGAAGACACCATCAGCTTTTAAATCTGGCTCTTTTCTGTAGCACCTTGGATTTGTTACTTTGCCTCTCTAAGCATGAATTTCCAACTTGAAAAATAAATTTTGATAAATCAATCCTTTCCAGGGCTACCTAGAAAATTAGGTCACATAATACATTGTAAATAACCTAATACTTCCTACCACATAGCAGGTGCTCAGTAAATGTACTCTCTGTTTTACTTAGCATTCATTTCACTTGGGAGATTCTTCCTGGCTCATGTATTTGGCTGGAAAGAATGTTATTCATTCTGATTTTATTTCACGTGTGAAATCAGACTTTACTACTGAAGGTATTACCACAAGGATAGAGGATCTTCAGCTTTCAAATGTTCTCTTTTATAAGAGAGCATGGCTGATAGTATAACAGTAACAAACACTAGCATCTGTTCTTGTGTTATAGAAAGTAAATTCTACACTTTATGTCACTGGAAATCCTTGCAGTAACACTACAAGGAAATTTGTTTTATCATTATCTTACAGATCATAAACTGGAGCTCATAAAGGTAGAATGACTTGTTTAAGGTCATACAACTAATATGGAAGGTTGAAATGAATCAATGTTTACTGTCTAAGGGAGGAGTGAAGAATTACAAAAAGTAAGAAGTTGGGCAGGAAAGTGGACCAAAAGAAGTCAGGAAAGCAGGAAAATAGGAAGGAAAACAATTAGTGAAGAAAGGAATTAATAATTAGGAAGAAAGGAAGGACAAAAAAGATGAGAATAAAGAAGGGATAAAAATGGAAAAGAAGTTAAGGAAGGGAAGAAATATCCTAAGATACTTCTCTCTGGATGAATTTTCTAGCATTAACCTTTTCTCCTTTCACAAGTACCCACTTTTTCTCTTTTCTAGGGAAATGTCAGCTTTGGAAATAATTTAACCCAAATGATCATGCTGTTGGAATAACTCTCTCCTGGTGCTGCTGTAATTTGGCTTACAATTATAATTAATTGAACATCTTCGGAGTGAACTCAGAGCTGCATGCAGGTGGAAAAAATTTTAATGTGCTAAGCATGCAAAAACATGATCTTAGAAGCTCATTTTTGCCAGCAGAAAAAGGAAGTCATTAGTGAGACATTTTTCAGCAAGGAGAGAAAAAAATTTCTTTAAAATCTCATGGTCATGAGACAAGCTCTAAGATGATCCTTAGGCCCCATTAAGGATGCAGTAATGAAAAGGGTTTCTGAGCCACAGGTTGGCATCTGTGAAAAGGTTCCCCTTCTCAAGAATCAAGACACATTAGTCTCATTATTTGCAGATACTTGACAAGACAAGAGCCAGAGGGAAGCAGCAACCTAAGGAAATGCACTGCAGAAAGGAGGAGGCTAATTAGAGGAAACAAAGAAAGAGAGCTTGACAAATCTGTTCTAGATAACCCCCTTCTAAAGGTAGAGCATTTCAGAAGCAAACAATCTTCCCTCTGGATATGATTTTTTTCCAACAGGAACTTGGAAGGATTTTTGTGTTACCCCGGAACTGGCCATGGTCCTGATTAAATTGACATTGTATATTCTGTGACATAATTATTGTTGTTATAATTATCATCATCATCTTCACTGTCATTCAGAGGTTACAATTCCCTATATCAGGCTGTGAATACAGTTCATCTTGATCAATGCCATCCCTCCATCATTCTCCTCTATTTCTCTTCCCATTTTTCCTTACGTATTATCTCCCTCTGTGAAATTTTCAGTTCAAACTCAAATCCTTTCCAAAGGTACTCCTTTTAAGTACACATGTGAAAGGATTAAGCCACAGACTAACTTAGTCTAGGTACTGAATTATTCACTAAAATAGAGAAAAGGAGACAAAATTTTTGTTGCTGTTATTTTAAAAATTAATTCATTTTTATTTATTTATCAGCTGTTCTGGGTTTGAATTCGGGGCCTTATGCTTGCTTGGCTTGCTCAGTCAACTAGCACTGTAGTATGCTTCAAAGCCTGCTTTTGATTAGTTAATTAGAAATGGATCATCATATACTTTTATGCCCAGACTGATATTGAAACCCAACCTCTGGTTCTGACTCCTGGTTAGCTAGCAATACAGGGGTGAGCCACTAACAGCCAGTGGAGACTTTTTTTTAAACTAAGTTTCCCTTTTCTTCTCCTGTATCTTTGTCAGAAAGATTTATTCCTGAGAAGTCCCCTCAGGTTCCTTGGTTTTACATACTATAAGCCTTTTGGGAACTTGCTTGGTAAGATAGAATATCTGTAACTGTAATTGGGTACAAAAATGAAAAAAAAAACTGGAGGCTGAAAAGAGATAAATCTCGTTAGAAATAGCAAAAGTACCATGGTTTTACTTTCTACATATGCTGGGCTATCCATGAGTTCATCAGAGCACGTGGGGTCTGGCAGCTTTGCAACTACAGGTCATAAGAAGCTCAAAGGAGTTATTGAGGTAAGGTTGCTGTTCTCCTGATGGAAATTGCCCTTTAAAAGCATAATTTCCAATTGGCAGTAGGAGCAGGAAGCTTGCACAGATATCCAAGGAACAATCAGCAGGTCTACTGTTCCACTTGTATGAATCCATATTACTCCGGGAGGAGAAAACGCAGATGTACCTAATTGCCTCCAGTCCATAGCAAGCTCTACAGTCACAAATTATACATTCTGGGTTTAGAGTTCTGGTTCTCATTCAGGGGCACTATTGTCTTATTTGTTCCTTCCCATCCCCTCCATTTACCCTCACCCTTCTTTCCTTCCCTCCCACTCCCTCTCCCCTCCCTCCCTCCCTTTTTCCTTAGCTCCTTGCTTCCTTCTGTTCTGATTTGGTCTTGCTATTTAGTCAGTGCTGAAATTGCTGTGAATGTTGAGATTATAAACCAGTGAGGCCATGTACATATGTACAGTTTGAGATATTTTTGTTTGTCATGATTTGTGGAGGGGATTTTCTTTTAGGTTCTCTTGACATAGCCAATAGAACTAAGATGAAAGATAACATTAGCTAGATTATATATATATATATATATACATATATATAGCATATATATATATATATAATAGAGAGAGCTAGAGAGCTAGATAGAGACAGAGAAAGAGATACCCCACAAAATTCACCAAGGATTGTTTCTAGGACCCTTGCAGAGGTTATCAGATCAGTTTGTTTCATAACTGATCTGATAATATTTACGACATCTCAGTATGGACATTGATAGGTTGTCTAAATAGAACTCAGAGTACTTGGCATAACATAGAAAGAAGACAAAATAATTGAATGCAACTTTATTGATGTGATGGTCACAATTGCTCTACTAATATGTCTTAAAGAAGGTATACACAGTGGAAGTCTTGGGAAATAAAATACATTTTTAAATTAGTTCTTCATGTTACCAAAGAATCTTTAATTACACAGCTCAGCTCCAGAAGTAACATATAAGAAAGTGGATCAAGATTCTAAGAAATCCAAACAATGACTCTCAAACAGAAATCTCCATGACTTAGTCTATACTTAAGACCCGTCTCCAAATAATAAGATAAATTTGTTTTATTTTTAAATAAAATTGAAAACAATTATTCATGTATACTCTTAGTTCTTTTGCATCTCATTCTTTAGTCACAGACCCAAAGTTCAACTTACAGTAGAGAATTAAACAAGACATATATAAACAAGTCAAATGAAGGAGACCTGAGAGGGTAGAGTATCATAACTGAAAGCAAGTCTGCCATGGTTGGAACCACTGCTGTCAGTTTGGGGAGAAACTTTCTTTAGGTATATACCAAGTGCTGTCAGCTGCTGTCCTCAAAGCTGCCACTGTTCCGGCAAGAATACAAATGCATGGGGCTCATGGGGTCAGACACGTAGCCTGCATCAGAAAAGAAGTTCAGTTGTTACTTCTTGGCCTTCCAGTACAGTCTCTCCCCATGTTTCTTACCCAGACAGACCCAGTGCAATACAGAGCTGCCAGCCACCTCCCCTAGGTACAATAAATGAAGTGTGGACAAGAGTAGCTGATGAGCAAGCTGAAACGCAAAAAACAAATTTAAGGTGAAAACAGGCTCAACACCAGATGAGCATAAATGACAAATATTGGCATTGGCTCTGCTCTAGATTTTGGGTAAAGAAGGGCATAGTTCTGGAAGGTATCATGTCGTGATGGCTGAGAGCACAGGCTCTCTGTATCAGGCAAATCTGTGTTCAAGTCAAGGTTATACATTAGCTAGCACTGTGAATTTTGCCAACATAATCTTTGTAAGACTAAGTGTCTACATCTGTATATTGGATGGATGATATTTCTTACCTAGAAGGTGGCAATGTATGTAAGACACTTAGCAGTCTAACACCAGTTGAATACTAAATGATAGCCCCAAAGGAGGTGGAATACTAAGTTAAACAAAAAGAAAATAAAGATGCTTTTTCTATTGAGGGTAGGCTCATTTTACCTCCTCTCTCTGGTAGCTCATTTGGTGTACTTCAATGCTAGGTCTAACAACCGTGTCATTGGTGGCCTTTGAAGCACTGCTCTGGGTATGTCCCAACAGTAGTAGCTCAGGATCAGGCCACTGTCCAGGGAAAATTGGGCTGATACAGGAAAGCAGTTGCCTTTTCACTCTGAAGTGAAAAAGGCTTTCATTTCTTCAGTAAATATTTGTCAATAGCAGCCACTGTTTTTGCTCTGTTTTCCTAGCTGACTTCAGGATCAACTCAGGCATCTACATTTTCATTAAGCCAGCAAGCAGTATGCAGTTGGACAGGTATATTTATTTTCATAAGAAAAGTCTCTGTCAAAATCTCTTAGGCAGCACAGCAATAAACTCTGCTGCAAGAAAATGCTGCTCCATCTGTCAACAGCCTTCTCTCACTCACATCTTCTGGGACTGACCCTGGTCAGAGCGGAGGAAAATTGTGGTGAGCAGAGAGAGATGAGGGACAGCTGATACACACCACTGAATCTTAACTCTCGAGGAACTAAGACAAAATCTATATCTTAGTGCAAAAGTATTTGCTTTTGTCCAGCTGGACATACAACTTCATTCCAGGCATATGTGGATACTCCAATAAGCTGGGAACCCTTTCATTACCATAATTGCCTTCTAATATGTCATACCATATTACTGGCCCATGATGGTCCATTGTTTCCTGCCCCATGTAACTCCATTGAAAATGTGTTTGTGAACAAATGTCTTATCACCAATGTGGTTGAGCTCTCAGTTGAGGAAGGGAAATAATGTAAGTATGGTGCTGGGGCTAGCATTTAATAGTAATGTCTTTGGCACCAGAGTATAAAAGCAGATGTGTTGGTTTTGAGTAGTTACTTATCTTAAGAGGGACTAAACTGAAATTTCAATGTAAGTTTCAGGAAAAGATTGATAGATTGGAATAAAGGATGTCAAATGAGGATAAGAACTACATTTAGTTTTTTTTCATTCTCTACCTCTGTCCTGAGGTGTGAAAATTTTAAAACGTAAATAACAACAAATAGCTCATAGGTTGCTGTTATGCTAAAACTGGTTTATGAAATGAAAAGAAAGACTAATTAAAGTGGTTTTTTCTGTGATAAAATAGCCCTGCTGGAAAGCTTTAAATACATCTGACTTATCAGCAGGAATTCTTACTTCATGCAAATACCCTCGTATTTTTATTTCCTTTTTTATAGTAGTGGGGTTTGAACCCCAGGGGCTCACAGACACTCGTACTGCTGAACCATACCTCCAGACTTGATTTTTTTATTCATTATTTTTGCTCTAGAGTCTCCCTTCTGATATAGGCAATATAGGCTTCCTGGTAGCCAGTATAACCAACGTATGAGATGGAATCCAGATCTTCACTGGGAAACGAGTCTTAAGAACTTTTTCTCTCTGGACTGACTTGAACCTTGATCACAACAATCATAGCCTCTTATATAGCCAAGATTATAGGCATGAGCCACCAGTGCCCAATTCATGATTTTCACCTTCCTTGGGTATAAAGGTTCATAGGGAAAAAATATAACTTTTATATATGATTTACTTTTGGTTTCGCTTTCTCTGGAGAACTCTCAGAAGTCTAACTCTTTAATTCTTTAAGAAACAGATTTTAAATGAAAGGAAACCTTCATCTTGAGATTTTTTTCCCACATAAAAAAGCAAGAGTCCTGGTCAAAACACACATCTCATAGGAGGCCCTGTATGCTAAATTGTGATGTCACCACTGTAAAGATTTGAGGAAATGATATTCCACCTATTTTAAAATGTGATGAAGCTGGCTCTGGTGGCTCACTCCTATAATCCTAGCTACTCAGGAGGCTGAGATCTGAGGACTGCAGTTCAAAGGCAACCTGGGCAGGAAAGTCCATGAGACTCTTATCTCCAATAAACCACTAGAAAACAATAAGTGGCGCTGTGGCTTAATTGATAAAGCACTAGCCTTGAGCTGAAGAGCTTATGGACAGTGCCCAGGCCCAGAGTTCAAGCCCCAAGACTGACAAAAAAAAAAAGATGATATGGCACTTGCAGCACATTTTCCCCTGACATAGACTGTAAAGCCCAGGCTAGACAGCACTCAGCCACATCCTCACATGTATCTAGAGTAAAAAGTAAAAATGATTGTTATAATGTATGTAACCAATTTGTCTGCCTCTACCCAGAGCACCTTCTCTTTGTTACTTTGTGTCTCCAGAGTTTTATGTTGCCTTAGGTAAAGAAAGTCTGCATCCAAAGTATACTGGTGTGGATCCCAGAATCCCAGGTCTCCAGGGTCAATTGCTATCCACATCAGAGAAGCAGGAACACGTCATCCACTTTACTCTTTCTCAAATCCAGCTCTTGTAACAAATGTGATCTCTTTAGCTAACAAGCTTTTTTTTTTTATCATCCATATTGTCAAAGAAAGTTGCCATGAGTAAATGTGCCCATTGTACTAAAATTCCAGTTAAATACTGAGCCTCTCAGGCTTAAAGGCTGTAAAGGGGCATTCATCCCTATTTCATTAATATGGTGGCTGATGATAAAGGCAACTGTCCATCCTCCAGGCTTCCAGAGGTCTACATAGAACTTGGTTAATTATGTCAAAGTGCTCTGTTAATTCATTGTGAAGAGTCCTGTGCAAAAATAGAGTCACATCAGCACCCCCCTTGCCTTGTCTTCAGCTGTTTGAGGGGATGGCTTTGGTTTAAATTTTATCCTTGGGTGTTTGGCTAATGATGAAGAGTCCCCTATCATGTAATATAATTGTAGAAATGCATCACTTGTTTGCCTTCTCCTCCCTACACACCTGTGATGTGGGGCTTAGAGGTAATGGACCCAATGATGATGGCCAAGTGTTTGGGATGACAAGAGAGGCCAGAGATGATTTTCACAAGAAGAGTTTTTAGAGAGTATATCACATGCTCATACCTATGTTCACACACACATCCTCACACACTGCTGCAGAAGAACACACTTTTTTTTAAACTTAAAGACAAGTGTAGGGCTATGAAAGGTGTGAGGATAAGAATTTACAATTTTTTTCAAACATCTTTTATTTCTAGAAATTAGAGAATGTTGCCTATCTTCCTTAATATCAAATGAGTAGATACCACTTTCCTAATAACCTAGTCAATCTGTCTATTTACCATATTTGTCAATGGGTTAGTGCTGGAGACTTCTCTTCATTTCCTCCAAAGATAAGCTCTGAGAGGGACACAATCCAACACTGAAAAATAAACACAGCTTTACATTTCCATGGTGCTAATTTTCTAGTATTTCATTTTTGTTTTATTTTTGTTTTGGTGCCAGTACTGAGGCTTAAACCTGAGGCCTTAGAGCCTCAATTGTCATTTTTACTTAAGGCTGGAGCTCTGCCACTTGACCCACACCTCTATTTCCAGCATTTTGCCAGCCAATTGGAGGTAAAGACTATCATGGAATTTTCTGCCCATGATGGCTTTGAACAGCAATCCTTAGATTTCAGCCTCCTGAAGATTACAGGTGTGAACCATAGGTGCCAAGATTACTGAATGTTTTTAAGCAGAACTAATTGGGCTGAGAAGGATGCTCATTAGTAGAGTTCTTGTCTTGCATGCATGAGGCCCTGGGTTCAATTCCTCAGCACCACATAAGCAGAAAAAGCCAGAAGTGGCACTGTGGCTCAAATGGTAGAGCGCCAGCCTTGAGCTGAAGAGCTGAGGGACAGCACCCAGGCCCAGAGTTCAGGCCCCACAACTGATAATAGAATTAATTCACTTGGCATAGTTCCTGGAGAAGTGATAAAATGACAGGAAGGTCATTTTATCTTATAAATGTCCAGCTGGAATGGAGTTCAGAATTATTAGGAGTAAGCCAGATCTAGAGTTTCCTGTTTCCTCTACAAAGGTTCTATATCATCTGAGCACCAGCATGGCCCCTGCTGAGCCCCAGTTTATTTCTGCATATATGAAACAACATAAATAATTTAGTTTGTTTCAATAGTTTAATACACATAAGACGAAATAGCGGGTGTAAATCTGGGTCCATATTCAGAGCCCATAAACAATCTTTCCTTTTAAAAATATTTTTGTTACCTTGAAGTAGTTGTAAAAACAAGTTTAAACTCAAAATGGCAAAGCCGGGCACTAGTGTCTCACACCTGTCATCCTACCTACTTAGGAAGCTGAGATCTGAGGATTGCAGTTCAAAGCCAGTCCGGGGAAGGAAAGTCTGTGAGACTCTTATCTCCAATTAACTACCAGAAAACTGGAAGTGGCTCTGTAGCTCAAATGGTGTTGGCCTTGAGCTGAAGAGCTCAGGGGCAGTCCCCAGGCCCAGAATTCAAGCCCCACAACTGACAAAAACAAAAATAAAAACAAATTCAACATGGCAATTTACGTGTACAATGTATCTTGACCAGTCCTTTCTTAGAAGGAGCTAAGAACAAGGCCATCATCATTTTTATAATGGTTAATATAAATGAAACACATCCCAAAATTTTAATGGTTATTGCTATTATTATAATGGCAATTCTGTGATAGAGTGATGTTTACTTCTTAACTTCTTCATGTGAGCCATTTACACATAATCATCTCATTTAAATCTTATCACTATCTTACTACTGAGATATAATTTCTCTCATTTTATAGTTAAAAAAACAGAGTCTGAAACAATTAAGAAATTAGGTACACAGATTTGGTGCATGGTTCTTCCAGGATTTAAGCCAACATTTAATATCTGATCACATCTGTCAGTTATATGTCTGTCATCTCTCATGTATCCATTCATCTTTTTCTGAGTTCAAAGCAGCTACCTGACTTACTTTCACACTGGCCTTATTATATGTGTAGCAGAATTCTTAATACTGCCAGCCCTCAAGTCAATTCTCTCTGTTTCAGTCACCTGTCCTGTATAAATGAATTTTTGGTCTCATCCTTGGTACCTTTTTTTCTCTCATTATCTGTCACTTAGCTCATCTTTTTAGCTCTGCCTCCAAAATAAAATCCTAATTCATCCATCTTGTTCCTCTTTCAAAGTTAAGGCTACCCAATCTCTTTCATCTCTGAATCTCTTGGTCTTCTAATTGGCCTCCCTGTTCATTTCTGTCTCTATTATAATCTATCCTCTACCTGTTACCCAGACTGATATTTTGAAAACATAAAGTAAGTTGAGGACCCTCCAGTTACTTCCTAGTTCATTTGGAATAAAATACAAATAGTGCATCCTCTTAACAAAAACCTTATCCCTCCATCCACAACCATGGGTTGCATTCTCTTCAGTTTTTACCTACATCTCTCATTCTTCCTGGCATCTCATTCCTCCCATGAGCCCTCCAAGTTCTCTTCCAAGTCTTGGCATTAGTTAACTCACCTGGAATATACTTCCTTTTTTTCTAATTTTTTAAAATTGTTATTATAAAGATGATGAACAGAGGGGTAACAGTTACAAAAGTCAGGTAAGATAAACATTTCTTTTCTGACAATATCATCCCTTCCCTATCACTCTGGAATATTCTTCTTAATAACTCAAGCCCCATTTTGCTGAACCCTTGTCTGACATATATCCAATATGGCTCCTCTGACATTGAGGCTTAAATGTCCCTTACTTAGAGTGACCTTCCCTAGCAGGCATTGTGAAGGGTTACCCCTTTGACTCAGGGTCACTCTGTGACACAGCACATCATATCTCCTTATTTCTTTCAGAACCTTGTAAAAATCAACTTTCTTAATATAACTTGTTACTTATATATTGTCTTTTTTCTGCTTAATGAGGGTAGAGACTTTTATCTTGTTCTTTGCTATATCCTCAACATTCAGAATACGTGTTTGTCCCATAAGAGAAGCCCAACAAATAATTTTGAGCAATTATATTAAGTAATAGATCCTTAAATGTTCCTGTCCCTTCCTCTTACACAATACTCTCTCTTCAAGGTATTGTTGTAACAAAAATTTCACCACTTGCCGGGCACTGGTGGCTCACGCCTGTAATCCTAGCTACTAGGAGGCTGAGATCTGAGGATCATGGTTCAAAAGGCAGCCTGGGCAGGAGATTTTTATTTCCAATTAACCACTAGAAAGCTGAAAGTGACACTGTGGCTTATGTGGCAGAGCATTTGCCTTGAGCTGAAGAGTGCAGGGACAACACCCAGGCCCAGAGTTCAAGCCCCACAACCAAAAAAAAACCCCAAAACAAAAAAAACACCAGGTTCCGGTGGCTTACGCTTGTAATCCTAGCTACACAGGAGGCTGAGATCTGAGGATCACAGTTCAAGGCCAGCCCGGACAGGAAAGTCCCTGAGACTCTTATCTCTAATAACCACTAGAAAACCAGAAGTGGCACTGTGGCTCAAGTGGTAGAGCACTCACCTTGAGCTGAATAGCACAGGGATAGCACCCAAGCCCAGAGTTGAATCTCCATGACCACCATCACCAACAACAAAAATCAGTGCTTGCTTGGTGATTCTTCAGGTCAGTGATCCAAACCCTCTACCATCCAGTCTGTATTGTATTTTATTTATCTTGTGTACTATGATTCCTTAGTACCACTTTTTCTCCTATCCTGAACTCATCCACACTAATTGACTGGGTTTTTCAAACATTCATGATTTCCTCTTCTCCATGATTGCAGCTGAGCTGCTCCCACTGTTGAAGGTGCTTGAGGACATCTTATTTATCACTGACAGGAAGAAGGGTAGTGTTATTTTTAAAATGAGCAATCCAATGCCAGACTCCTGGAGTCTGAATCCTAAGTACATTACTCACTGCTCTATGACCCTTACTGAATTGTTAACTGTCTTATATCCCATTGTGCAGCTATTAAATGGGAATTGTGCCAGGGGAGATGGCACATGCCTGTCATTCCAGCTATGTGGGAAGTAAAATTAGATGGAGCCTGGTCTGAAGGTGGCCCAAGGAAAAAATATGAGATCGTATCTGAAAAACAAATGTTTTGAGTTCAAATCTCAATAAGAAGATAAAACGTAAAGGAAGGAAGGAAACTAGGAAGGAAAGAAGGAAAGTAATAAAACAATTTGTAAGGTTAATCATAAGAATTAAATGAGTCAATATGATTACAGCATTTTGACCAGTGCTGATACTTATTAAACACTCAGTAAGTGCGACCTGCATTTGTTAAACTTCAAAGTCTGACTTTGTGTAGCAGATTCAGATGCTTTGAAGCCTTCTTGTAAATCCTGTCAGAATGAAGCTCGTTCTCTTCCACATTACTCTCATCCTCTGACCTCCTAACACAGTGTTAAGTGATTGCTTTGGTGTGGAATTACTATGCTGTGTGCTAGTAAACCCCATTACACAGAGAGCTTGTTGATACTGTCAAACCTTTTTGGATCGCCATTGGCCTCAGTCAGTACTTTATAAGTAGTTAAAATAGAAGCATGTTAAATTAAATAAAGTTAAGTTATTCCAAAAGATTCATTTCGAGAAGTTAGGTTTTTCTGAGAGCTAACATGAATTCACACTGATTAATTCACTTCACTGCCTTAAAAATAACTACATCTTTGGGTTTGCTTACTTAAGCTACAAAATGCAATATGGTACCTTAGAGGAAAGCAATAGTTAAAAAAAGGGAAACACCTTGGCTGAAAACATGACATGTGATCTTAATCAACACTTCAAGACAAACCATACTCAATTTTGGTCAATAAAAATTTCAAAGTAAACAGGAAAATGTAACCTCTTCAGCATACTAGTTTTTTTAAAGGTATATGCTATATGCAGTAGTTGTGGCAACAAGAAGATAATAGGGAATAAATATTTTATCACCAAAATGGCTATCTGGTTTCCTCTGCATAAAAGCCCATCACCAAGCAGCCCTGTTTGTTCAGCTGCTGAATGTAATTCATGCCAAGGGACATAACCTTTCTGCCCAGGAGATACCCCATAGGCTGGCACTGGACACTGTTCTAGGATGACAGACAGATGGAAACTAAGCACTTCCAGATCAAACACAAAAGAAGAAACCAGACCTTAATCAATGGAACTAGCCCTGTGCATCCAGTCTTCATCAAGGAGTTCACAGAAACTTGGAGTGCAAGAGATATATCAAGACTCTGCTGAAGTGCTCAGCGAAAATAAAGATTTCCAGAGATGCAGCAGCTGCGTGAATTCAATGCAAAGAAATGTGAACTCATAGCAGGTAGGAAAAACACTCAATTTTGAAATAATTAAGCATTTCTGATCTACTAGGTAGGATTATTTACCCCAGAGGTTCAATACTCACCATAGATTAGATAGGCATATATATATGAACAGTATATGATACCATAGGGGTAATTTCATGCATTTTTTGTAAATGTAGAATGAAATTTCTCTTACAAATGTAGAATGAGATAGCATATAGGTTAGTTTTTAAATACTACTACATTATATAGGTTTTATTTTTGTGCTGAAAAGTGTTTCACTTTAGGCTAAAACAATTAAGATTAACTCTATAATGTGTGTATGCAGATACATATGTTCTTATGAAGATCCTGAAGACCGAACAAGCCAAAATGAAAAAAGACTCTATGGGTATATGGATATGGGTAAAACCTTCTTAGTAGACGATCTATTAATTAGGCAAGCTTACACCCAAATTGAAATGTTTTGTGTATAAATCACATTCACATTCACATTCATGTTATGGTTTGTAAGAACAACTAGCCTATTTACAAATGGTCTTATTCTATGTGGATGGTCTCATGCACCCTGTTTAAAAAAAAAAAAACACTAATGGGAATGAGTGTTTGTTGGCTGAAGACTTCTGACAAGCAAAAATAGTATCAATGGAGAAATAAGTAAAAATGTAGGTCAGATTATAGGAAAACTATGAGTAGGAGGAATACCAGAATACAGAACATATGCAAATACAACTTCAACTTTTCCAAGTGAGAGTAAGACAAAATCCGTAATCAAAACCCATGGGTTACTGTGCATTATTATACACAAAGTCCCAGAAAAATATGACTAACACAGGCTTATTTTTGTTTTTGTTTTTTTTTCTAGTCCTGGGCTAGAACTCAGTGCCTGTGTGCTGTTCCTGATCTTATTTTGCTCAAGGCTGACAATCTCCCACTTTAGACACAGATCCACTCCCAGCTCTTTGATAATTTCTTGGAGATAAGAATCTCATGGACTTTCCTTCCTGGCTGGCTTCAAACCACAATCCTCACATCTTAAGCTTCTGAGTAGTTAGGGAGTTAGCCTGGAGGTTATTACTCAAGAACAAACCCAGATGCCCCTCAGTAGATGAATGGATCAAGAAAATGTGGTATATATACACAATGGAATTCTATGCCTCCATCAGAAAGAATGACATTGCCCCA
>NW_012267249.1:11432463-11638660 GCF_000151885.1 Dipodomys ordii | reverse complement strand
AGCATCTGTTGTTATTAGAGTTCTTGATTATAGCCATTCTAACTGGGGTGAGGTGGTATCTCAATGTTGTTTTGATTTGCATTTCTTTTATGGCTAGAGAAATTGAGCATTTCTTCATGTGTCTATTGGCCATTCTTATTTCCTTTTCAGAGAAGTTTCTCTTTAAGTCTTTAGCCCACTTATTAATGGGGCAGTTGTTTCTTTGATGATTTGTTGTTTGGAGATTTGATTTTTTGAGTTCTAAATATATTTTAGATATGAGGCCCTTGTCTTTGTATGGTTAGTGAAGATCTTCTCCCAATCTATAAGCTTTCTATCTTGCTAGCTATGTCCTTTGCCATGCAGAAGCTCCAGTTTAATGCAATCTCACTTGTCCAAACTCTCTTTGATTTGTTGTGTTTATGGGTCTTTATTAAGAAAATTTCAGCCTTTGCCAAGGAGCCTTAGAGTTTCTCCTATTCCTTCCTGTAATGTTTTCAGGGTGTTTGCTTTTGCCTCATGGTCTTTTATCCATTTGGAATTGATTCTAGTTGCAGGGTGATATATGAGGATCTAACTTAAGTTTTCTACAAGTGTTTAACCAATTTTGCCTGCACCATTTGCTGAAGAGGCTGTCTTTCTTCCATCCTATTTTTTTGGCTCCCTTATCAAAGATGGCCACAAGTCTGTGGTTTCATTTCTGTGTCTTCAGTTCTATTCCATTGGTCCTAATGTCTGTTCTTGTGCCAGTACCAAGCTGTTTTGATTACTATAGCTTTGTAATATAATTTGAGGTTTGGTATGGATATTCCTCCAGCACTGTTCTTTCTGCTAAGGATTATTTTTGCTGTTTATGAATTTTTGGATTGCTTCCTATATTTCACTAAAGAATGAGGTTGGGATATTGATGGGTATTGAAATATATTTGTAAGTAGCCTTTGGCAATATTGCCATTTTCACAATGCTAATCCTCCTAATCCATGAGCATGGTAGGTTTTCCTACTTCCTTAGTTCTGCTTTAATTTCCTTTTTCAGGTTTTTAATGTGTTCATCATAGAGGCCCTTCACTTCTTTGGTTAAGTTAATTTCTAGGTATTTTATTTTTTGTGGGGCTATTACAAAAGGAGCTTTTTTTTCTTGATGTAAGCCTCACTCTTCTCATTATTGGCATACAGAAAAGCCATTGGCTTTAGAGGGTTAATTTTATACCCTACTACTTTGCCAAAGTTTTGGATTTGCTTGAGTAACTTGAGAGTGGAGTCGTTTGGGTTCTTCAAATACAGGAGCATGTCAGCTGCAAAGAGAGAGAGTTGTACTTCATCCTTCCCTATGTGAATCCCTTATGTTTGCATGTTGCCTTATTGTTCCAGCTAGTCATTCTAGTACTGTATTGGAGAGGCGTGGAGAGAATGGACATCCTTGTCTTGTTCTTGAATTCAGAGGAAATGGCTTTAGCTTTTTGCCATTAAGTATAATGCTAACTATAGGTTTGTTATACAAACCTTTATTATATTGAGGAATGTTCCATGATTTTCTAATTTCTCCAGAGCTTTCATCACCCTCCATTTCTTATACTCTGTGATTCTCCAGAGGGATTTAATGATTCATGCAGTCTTTGAGAACCTGGCATGCTGGAAAGTCTTAGTGAGAATTCTATACGGCACTTAGGAAGGAGATTTTATCTTCCTTATCAGAAGCAACTGATTTTTGGCCAGGACTGAATGCTTGATTCTCACATATACCCTGGTATACCTGGCTACACATCATTGCAACTACTGAGGCTGGTGTTTGTAGCTTTTTGTCTAGATACATTTCCACTTGAAATAGTAACTGAACTCTGTGCTGTTTGCCTGGAGAAATCATCTCATTTAGTGCTCCATTTCAGAAAAAGTACCTGCACTGCTATCTAAGATGAAGCAGAGCAGGAAAGCTCTTTCACATAAACCTAGCATTAAGAATTTGAATGACAGTCAGTATGAGGCTGGCAATGGGAAATCCAGAGCTATTTCACAAAGGTTTTTAAATAAGATAAATTTGTAGAATGTTCACGTTGCAATGCTTGTGAAGTGAAAGATTCCCTAAAACCAATAGTGTGGTATCTCTTCATCCAGAAGGGTATATTGGTAAGAATGACCCTGGAAGAAATAAAGAGTATTTTTTTCTGAATAGACTAGAGAAGCCTTGTGCCATCTCTCCAGAGTAGTAGGACTGGCCAGTATCAGAATGAATCCAAATGGCCCCATTTAGAACCTTGAGCACAGACAGTGTTGTGCTTTCCAAAGTACAGCCTGCCAAATGCTTTGGGTATTGGAGCAATGAATCACGGTTTTGGCTAGGGGATTTCAGGAATTCTCAAAATATTGTTGGTGCCATAATTGCTTCTGACTGTACTATATTCCAAAGAAGACTTGAGATGGTTATACAGTATTTATCACGTTTTCCTAAGTGTGGCTTTGGGTTTGGTGAATTAGAACTAATGTATACTGTTTTACATGGCTTTAAAGTAAGTCTCGAATTTTAAAAATATAGTAATAACAAAAAGACTTGGAAGTTTGAAGTTCCACCATGAAGATATAATAATTATAGTAATTTTCATGTTTCTACAATTTGCTTATTGTATCTTTATCATGCCAATGATGTCTGGGAAGATAATAATTTTACCCCCATTCTATGGGGATGGAAATTCAGATTCAGGAAATTCAAGCAATTCCCATAAACTCCCAAAGCCAGAGAGAGACAAAACCAACATTTGAACAAAAGTTGTTCAGTGTTTCAATTCATATACTTTCTATTGAAAGACACTGTATTTACTAGCAGCACATATCAAAGTATTATTCTATGATTCTTTGACGAACTCAATGAATCAGTCACACAAGTTACTGTTTTGGATCCTTAGAAAAGAAAAAAAAACTAAATTCCTCATACAGAAATATCCTTCATCAATATAGCAAAACCAGAACCACCATTCTTCTCATGTCTTGCTTTATTTTCTAGTTTAGAAGTTTCACTTTCTTTCCATTAATTGCTTGTCTGCCTCTTTGCAATGATGCTACAACACAAGATGTATATATACACTGATGAGACGCTTATGTTGAAATGCTCATATCTAAATGAGATGCTTATGATTCCTCCTCAACCCTCATATCTGGTATAAGGTTTTCTAAGCTGCATGCATGTATTCATCTCCTTAGACACAGCCATCGCTATGTTGAACAGAAAGCCATTAGGTTACCAGTGTGATTAAAGACTTCAGGCAAAATTTTCTTCCATTCAAATTAGTCCAATTAGTTTTTATGCAGCTAACAATGCCTCCAGGCTACCGACATCCTGGAAGATTTAGCCATTTGGACTAAGCATAAGGCAATATCATCCAAGGCCTCACAGCTTTGCAAATATGCTTTGTGGCTTATTAGATCTTTTTTGCCATCTGTCGAAATGATGTTACCTATGTGAGAATATTAGCACAGGATCAATGCCATATGTACCCTGTCCATCTCTTTAAGAAAAAAAATCCAATTTAGAAGTAATTTCTTTCAATAAAATGAAAACCTATACTGATGACACCTAAATAAGATTTTGGTTGTTTGATAGTCGTCTTAGGAAAAGGTAGAGAAGCAGCCTCTTGAACTCCTACTAAGTATGTTTACAGTATGAAGATACTGCTTTTCCATAGAAAATGCTACTAGAATGGTTGGCTAATACTTTTGGCATTTAGCTAAAAACAATAGATCTAGTTAAAACAGACCTGTCAGAGGGATAAATGACTTGTTATACATTTCAGTGTCTTCCTTTGCAGTTCACCTTTCACCTGGTCTGAAGAGTAAGACAATATTTCTCTTAGAAACAGGGACACCTTTGGCCTAACTTTGGAATAGTCCAGTTATACCCTTAGAAATAAGCATTTGTTAATTGTCCATTAAGTTCAACCTATTTATTTATTCATGACTTTTTCCTGGCTATTTTCCACACAGGTTATTTTGCTGTTGTCAATATTCCTTACTTGACAATGTTCTAAATTAAAACAAACATTATTGCTCTCATCACACTGAGTGGGCAGTGGCCAAAACATTTAATGGGACCAGAGGTCAGTGTAAAACACCTCTTTCGGGAAAATCAGACTCATAAGTTTTCTTTCAATAGCAAATGTCTCCAGACTATAGGAGGACTGAAAGATTTGGCAACCAGGTCATAGCTCTGTGTAAACCATTAGGCAAATATCCA
Source organism: Dipodomys ordii (assembly GCF_000151885.1). Classification (NCBI taxonomy): domain Eukaryota; kingdom Metazoa; phylum Chordata; class Mammalia; order Rodentia; family Heteromyidae; genus Dipodomys; species Dipodomys ordii. Next base: position 11,634,460 of record NW_012267249.1, on the reverse strand, counting down.
AGCTCTCAGCTTCCCCACATTTAAAGGAAAAAGCAATTAGGCAAAGAATTATGAATAAGAAGAAACGCATAGAGGACTTAAAGTGTGCTAATTCCTTGATGACTCATAAGTTATTAATGTGCTCAATTGTAGCATAACAACACTATGTCTCAATTTGCCCATTAATATAAGCAGGTACAAGTGAGTCAGTGATACAAACCAGTAGGTGGTAGACTTTGCATGTCTTGATTGCTTAAACTGAGGGCTATCCTTTAAATATAACAAAATATTTCATGTTAGTAATCGTCATTACTATTACCCAAGAAAAACAAACAGAAAAATAAATTTTAGAACTAAGAGATCTTGGTAACCCATCATTCAAAATTCTACTCCTCACTGCCCTGTTTCAGCTATCTCTGTTTTTACCAAGTGGGAAACTAAGGCCATGAGAAAAGAAATGATCCCCCCAGTTTAATGTATCAGAGTTACAGTGAAGTCAGGAAGATGACCTGTAATTCTAAATTTCTAGTTTTCTTTGATGAATTTTATTCCTTTCAATGAGAAAATGGAAATTAAAATTAGTTACATACTTACTAAGTGCCAAAAATGCTTCCAGGTACTTTACTAACCTTACTTGCACCACTAAACAACCCATTTTTTACATATGAGGAAGCTGAAGTCCAGAGAGCCTATCTTGTCTAAGATAACACCATTAGAATTCAAACCTTGGCCAGGTAGTACGCAAATCTCCCGGTATTTCTGTTTATTCCTGTTGATCCTATCAAAAGTTCCCCAATACATTCCTAAAACCTTTCTCCTTCCTCCAACAATTATTATCAAGCATTCTGTTTAGAGTTATGCTATATACTAGGGGTATAGACATGAGTGTGGTGTACATGGGCTCCATCATGGGGTAAATAGAAATCAGGCATGTAGAGATATGCTTCAGTACAGCAAAAATATGGGCTCTGAATAGCAGTCTCCTTATAGAAGAAATGAAGGGCAACCAAAAGTCCACAAGAAGAGTAGACTTTAGAGAGGGCTCTGGGGCATATGGAAAGACTGAGAAAATTAAATGGTTAGAGTGAACATATACACCTTTTAAATCTTTCATTCTGAAACAATCTGAAGCATAAAGGAATGTTGCAATAACCATTCTTCCCCTTGAACTGAAAGTTGCCAATCCAGTGCCCATTGTCTTCCAAGTACTTCAGTGTGCATTATTCTGTAAATACTCTTATTGACATAGCTGCAATACAACCATTGTATACATTGTATTGACCATCTAGTTTCAAACAACACTCAAATTCTGTCAATTATATTACTATTCCTTATAGCAAAAGTGTCCTATTCAGAACCACACATTGCATTTAGTTGTTCTGTTTTTTAAATCTTCAATCTGCAACAATTTCTCAGTTTCTATTAGAATTCCATAACCTTGATATTTTTTAAGATGGCAAACTGGTGGTTTTTCAGAATGCCCTTGAATTTGATTTTATCTGAAGTTTCCTAATGATTAGATTTAAATTATGCATCTTTGGTGGAAAGTATTACAGAAGTAATGTTATGTGCTTTTCATTGTATCTCATCACATTTTGATTTGTACCATTATTGTGTTATTAATTTTGATTGCTTGATGAAGGTAATGTCTGGCAGGCTTCTCCACTTCAAAATTGCTCCTTCTTTCTCTGCATTCAGTAAACTTTCTGTGAGAAGATTTTTGAAGAATATGTAAATATCCCCCAATCTTAACCAAATTTTAGTGTATTCATTTATTTATATTTATATAAGTTTGCACTAGTATTTTACCCAATGGACAGTGATGATACTGTCATTTTGTATCCATGCTTGAATGATCTGATTGGCGAGAACCTCCTTCAGGCATCTGATATGTAGCCAGCTTTCTTTGTGCCTGTACTCCCTAGCACATGATATTCCAGTCTTATTTTCCTATTGTGTATGTTCTTTGTCCCAGCCCTGAAATTTGCCCTTTCATCAACTGCCTTGTTTCCTTCATTTCTACTGAAATCAAGATCAAGATATTGCACATGCTTTTTGCTGTTGAAGCATTGCTGCTTAGAGGCCTTCTCATTGAGCAGTAAGCTAGCAAACTTATAGAAATATACATAAATGTGCAAGTGCTCATCCAATCCCACCAGATTCACTCCGGATTTATATTTCTTCCTTTTCATATTGCTAACAGCCTTCTGTGGCAGTGAGAAACCTGGCTCTCATTAAGTCATCCCCCTCCCCCACATACACCATACAGACATAGACAGTCTCCTTTACTTCAACGAGCTTCAATATCCCACATCCAGATGGAAACCTTCCTCCTCCCATTTTTCTAGGGGACCCATTGGTCTTTTCCTTTTTTGCCTGCCAGGAATGGATATCCTCTTCACACCCAGCAGTGAGCTATGCAATGTCTTCTTTACCTTGCCTGGCTTCTGCCCTTTTATATTGGGGCTTTATACCTATGAATGAAACCTCACAGCCCTTGCATTCAAACTTCTCTACATTGGGCATCTTGTTTTGCAATTATTCTCAGCATACATGGGCCCACAGTATCCGCGACTCCATGTAGACAACTGGCTCACCATACTTGGGCTCTGGTACCATATGTGGAACCATTAATTCCATTATCCCTCTCAGGAATGTTTTCCTTCCTTTCTGACCCTGCTTGTCATTTTTTGTTCCCACAGGGGACATACCTGGGCTGAGCACTAGACTCTTGTGGAAACCCTTTCTTCCTTCCTCCCAATCTACCTTCTTGGAGAAGATTCTACATTCTCTACTTAGATTCTGTCATCTTGTTCCACACTTAATGAGGAAGCTACCTTACCCAGTTCTGGCTTTTGGATTAAACCATTTAGAAATGGAAAAATTGTAAAGAGAAAGAGAGGAGAATGATGCAAAGGGAAGAGGAGGGGAGGAGATGGGGAAAAAAGAGAAAAGAGGAGGAGAGAAAACTGAGAAAAGAGTGATAAGGATAAATTTTTAAAATGATAATCAGATTATGTTCATCTCTCAGTGATTGCCAAACCCATGAGGAACAAAAATCTAACATCTTATCCTGGCTGGTACGGCCCTGATGGTCTTCCCTCTGCCCACCTCTAAGTTATAATATTGGATCATTCCCTCCTTGCCTCCCAGCCTTCTATTTGCCTTTGCTCCTGTCTGAGGAACTCTGCATTTATTTTTGTTCTGAATATGTTGCATTTTTTGCCATTCACCATCCCATCTAAACTAGCCTTCTAGTCACTTTTTAATCCTCTTAATTTGTTTTGTTTGCATAGCACACATCACCATTCTACTTTCCTTTCCACTATTTGTCTCATTCTTGCATGATTATGCATTTGATACTGGGTCTGTGTACCTTGGTCTACTTGGAATGTCACCTTCAGAAGCTTATATAGATGATGGTTTTCTGTGTCTCTTTCTGTCCATAGACAGGAGAGAAGGGATCTAATGTGTCCTCACAACAACTTCAGTGGCCCTTACTAAATCAGGAACAAGTTTTATTGTGTAAATAATCTAATTTCCTTGCTACCCTCCAGGAAAATCCTCAGGTATGTACTTACTTTTTATTTTCTACCATGTCATAATCCTACTTCAGTGCTTAAAGCAATGCTTATACTAGCTCCTCATGAAATATGGTTCAAATAGATGATCATATAAATGAAAGCATTATGATTGCTCCATTGTAATGTTATTCATATTTGTCTTTATCTACTTACCTCTGAGTTTTTCTAATAAAGTTGGTGGTCAAGGTGCTGTAGCCACTGCTAGAGAAGGAAATGTGCTGCCTGCAACTGTTGTACATGAGAGCAATGATCTCGGCAGAAGGCTTTCATCCCCCTTCCTATGATTAATCCAGCCTACTTCACTTATTTGCAAGAGGAAGTAAGAGCAACCCATTACGGTCCTCTCCTCCACCCAATCGTTGCCTGTGTATTCTCACAGATACAAAAGTGAAAGGGAGAACAATGAAGAGCTTCTGTTCCAACTTTACCTCCTCTACAATGGAAGCCATATCTATAGGGAAGAAGTAAGAATAATGTGGCCCTAGTCCTGTTACATCCATTTCCTGTCATCATTGGCACATAATTCATCCCAGGGCACTGGATCCTATCCATCCGTTGCTACCATGTACTGTGAATTCCAAGGGAAGAGCTTTGTCTTAGGAGTGAGTCTTGGTGCACCTGGCATTGACTAAAAGAAATACTCTGAATTTTAAACTGTGGGGGTATGAGGTTTGGTTCTATAGTTTCTAGGATATGAAATTTGGGGAAAAGTGGGATTTTGTCCATCTAGAGCAGGAGTCAGGACTTTTCCTATGAAGGGGCAGACAGTAAATATTTTAGACTTTCTAACCATATGGTCTATACAACAACTACTGCTGTTGTAGTACAAAGTAGGCATAGACCATATGTAAACAGAGACTTTGGCTATGTCCGTGTAACACTTTACAAAACAGGCAGAGAGATAGATTGGGCCTATTGACTATAGTTCACCCATCTCTCATTTACAATAGCAGATAAAGCCAAATCTGCTCTTTGTGGGGCTACCTTCTCAGTCAAAGAAGGTTCTCCACTCAAAAGCTAAAGCACATGGGCTAATTGTAAAATAGAAAAAAAGCAGCTTATGTTTATTTACTATTTGCCACATATTAAACCTGCTCCAATTCTATCCTCAATTAGCTCATCATAGCCATTTGAGAATATTATTTTTGTTTTCCTGCTATATATGAAGATCTGTGAGGCCTGAATGCTCAATTAACTTGCCCAAGGTCACACAGACTACTAGTGGTGAAACTTGAATCTGAACTCAAGACTGTATGAACCCAAGCTTTTCCCCACTTCTTTATACTAATGGCCATGGGGTGGTTACATAAATAAAAATCACAAAACCAATCTTATTGATGGAAGATAAAAGCAACAACTAGATAGGAGCCTAGAGAAGAATATATATTCTTTTCCTCTTTTGGATTGAAGAAAGTTCAAAGGCCATCTTTGTTGACAATAGATCTCTGGGCTCTTTTGTGTGAATTCAGATCCCTGCAAGAAATTCCATGTTCCTTTGTTCTTTATGACAGGCCAGTCTGAATGCAAAGGTTTAAAACTCCCTAAACTCTTTGAACATGCAGAACATTGATCTTCACAAACCATTTGAAATACCCTACGGAGGTTACAAAATTACAGGCAATGTTATTTTTTTCTTGTTTTTGTTTTAAGTGGATGTATACCAAACCTTTGGGACCTTTTGACTCATCACAGAACACCAAAGCTTTTCTCTTTCCTCTGTGTATTCTTGGCTGTCAGATTCTTGAATAACAAAATGGCAATATGTTACTAGGGTGCCTTGCTCTCATGGAAAAGCTCTTCTGCCAGTTATGGGGTGCTATTACCCCACATTAATGTAGTGTGATATGCTATGATGAGTCTTTGAATTCTGCTTCAACCTAGGGCTTGACATTTCCTGCTGAGCCCACTTCTGCTCCTAACTTCTTTGCTGGCAGGATCGTGACTGAATCTTGGAGGAAGTGCTCTGTGGTTGCTATGCAGCTGGGCATCTGTGGTCACTTTTATACTGATATTTATTCGGCCTTGACAAGTGCACCAGAAAGAATACTCCTTCAGCCATCTTTGTTACTCATTTCTGTAGCCCTGAAGTTTGGGGGCTTGGCATAGGACTTCATATATTTTTAAAATGACTTTGGTTATGTTGAAATCCCAGTGGGTTCTCCAGTCTCATCTTGGCCTCCGTGCTTTCTGCAGTCTGTCCAAGGGGTTAGTAACATTTTGTTTTATTTATTGGAATATCTACAGATCCCAGAAGTATAAATCCAGGATAACTATTTGCTGAAAAATGAATACATTCAAGAGTGCACGTAGCCCCCACATATCAAAAAATGGAAAATTTTATGAGCTTAATTCCAGAAGAGATTTATGTGGTGTTTTGCTAATGGCATTTTCCTGTACCTTTTTTTGAACGGCAGGGTTTATGTAAAGACCCACAATGAAACACCATCTTGCCCCAACCTATCATAGTAATTGGAACAACGAAACATCCCTGGAATCCAGAGCATCAGGGAAAGAGGACCTTTAGCTTGTTGATGAAAGAGTTGGGGCCCATCTACCTCTAGCAAGTGCACAGAAGCATTCCTTCTGCAATAAACAGCAGAGTAGTGGCAGAGATGAGGCTGTTGAAATACATAACAGCACCCTTACAATTACCACATGGTTACTGTATGTTTCCAAGATTTCTCTCACAGGAGAATTCACTGAAGCCTTTGTGAACAGAACTTGACTGTGAATATGGCTGGTCACAGATAGGTTCTTGCCAAATGCCAATGCTTTGCAAAAAATCCTCTCTGCCGAAAGGAAGAGCCACACAGTCACCCATGACTTTGTAATGACTTGTGGCTTATAAAATTGTCTTGTTCTCTTAGGCATGTGAATTAGGAAATATATAAAAATGCAACATCACACACGATTCAGTTATACATACCTTTACACATCTATGAGTTTCATGAAAATATCAATTCAGATAATGTCTATGAAGATGTTATTTTGAAGTCTACATTTATTTCACATACAATTCCCTATTTAATTACCTCAGCAAGTAGAGATATTGGTTATATATATTATATACTATATTTGTATGTATATATGCATGATTTTTTTTCCATGAGGAAACTGAAGGGAAGACAGGTTAGGCAATTTGCCTGAAGTGAACTGGCTGGTAAGAGGGAAGAGAAAGATCAGGTAGAACCCACAGTGTGGTTCATTGTTTTTATTCTCATTGTGTTGCTTTATTATTGAAAACCTTATGATCTGAGTTAGGCAATGTATGGGGCCTTTTCCTCTCGTTAGTAATTTGGAACTTTAAATCACTTGGAATTAGAAATCTGAACTTCTGCTTAGAAGTGCATTAAATATTTGAATCTTTTTATGCATTCACAATCTTATCTTGAATTCTGTCCACAGGCAAAGTTTCTCTTAAAGTCAGGGGCTAATGTAAAAAAGAACAACAAATTTTTGAATCTGACAAATGTAGCAAGTTTTGGCCTAAATTTGAGTCATACTATCAATAAATCCATTCTAAAAGTGAATAGTGTTACCCAAGATTGCTTCCTAGGATATTTCATGCAAATTACACACACACACACACACACACACACACACATTGACACACATCCGCACACACTCATATTCCCACATACGTACCTTAAGATACTAAACAACAGCCATTTGCATGTTTTGGACTATGTGAAATAAAAGACAGATTTCTGTTTGTTTTTTTCATGCTACCTTTTAAATACTAATGTCCTCATGTCTCAGTCTTCTCTACTGTGTTGAGAAAATTAGTCACACAACACCTAGTACAAATATCCCCCAAGCACCACTCTGGAAGTATACCTCTGGTCTATCTTTTAATGTGGGATTCGGAGCTGAAAGGAATTGTGTCTGGGGAATGGGCAGTCTGAGCTGTTACAGGTTCCCATAGGAACACCAAGCACTGCTTCTTTTATTTATGCACATTTGCAGCAGCTGTCTCCTTCTGATTCTAGCTCTTAGCAAGTGAAGGCAGCAGATCCAAGTGTGGAGCTGCCCTAACTGTCTCTCTTTGAAGCCCTTGAGTCCACAGCCTTCTATTTGTGTCTGGCCCTGATTCATCATGGGCCTGAATGATTCACCTGCTATATTGAGTTTCCAATAGAGCCTGAAACAGATCTTTTTTATTTCCTTAAAAAAAAAGGAAGAAAGAAAAAGAACAATCCCTGGTCAGTGAATCTCAGCATGGGAGTTTTAGAAAGTGAGAAAGGGTAAGAAATAAGGCAGCTAGTAATTATTTCTTGCAATCGATCATTGAAGGGATATTGATATACATGTCTCCCTCTTTTGTATTTCTTTTGCTCTACCAAGGTCTCAGCTACCTGCTGAGAAGACTGACAACTGCTGGATGCAGACCCAGAATCGCTCTGGGCTTTTACAAAGTTATAATTCATAGTAGAATGGGATTATGAACAGACTACCACAGGTTTAAAAAAATTCAACTTAGACTTAGGGATCAAACTGCAACATTTAACTAGAAAAAAACTGAAGATAATCAGGCACTTATGTATTCATCATATATTCATTTATTAGAGTCTATGCCTCTCACAATAAAATTTATCAAGCTTTGCTGTAACTGCTTGTTCACTACTTTTGTGAGGATAGGAGTGTGTCTGTGTGCATGGAATCTATTGGGCTTTCAGGTATAATTTTCTAGACAAAGGAATGGGCAGAAAATTGAACAAAAGGATTTAAGGAAAGAGCATTTAATTTACATGTATTTAGAATATATGTAAACATACGTAAATTATGCTATCTCTATACATATAACATGATCATATGATATATAGGTGTAGGATAAGCCAATGTCTTGCTGAAATGGAATATTGGCAATAACCAGGTGCCACACATTATTTCATAAATGAAATGGATTGTTTCCTTAATCCTCACAATAATCATGAACTAACTATGATTTCTCTAATATGATCCTCATTTTGTAGATAAAGAACTGGTTAGGAAAGGTAAGTTAGGAATGAGTTTGGTCAAGTTTGCACCAAGGGAATGGCATAGCCAGAAAGCAAACCAGCTACTCGAAAATGGAAAGCAGGCTCCTTGTTATCACCACATATAACTTGCACATGGACCCTAATCTCCTATCTGCAAACTTTCATGACGATGGAGAGAAGACATTATCCAACCCAGTTCTGAAGTCCAGATGGAGGAATGAGCTGCTACCCAAAAGACAGACTTCTTTTAGAACATTCTAGATTATCAGGGCAGCCAGAACATAGAGAAGTGGGTCTATATCCCTAGACAGGAACCTCTCACAACTATCATTGGGACTTGGAAGATTATCCAGTGTAATCTTTTTTTTTGGGGGGGGGGTCTGGTCGTGGGGCTTGAACTCTGGGCCTGGGCGCTGTCCCTCAGCTCTTCAGCTCAAGGCTAGCACTCTACCACTTGAGCCACAGCGCCACTTCCAGCTTTTTTTCTTTTTGCTTATGTGGTGCTGAGGAATGGAACCCAGGGCCTCATGCATGCAAAGCAAGCACTCTACCACTGAGCCACCTTCCCAGCCCCTCCAGTGTAATCTTAACCTATGCTCCCATGTCAACAACTATCATAACTAGTGAATTAAAACCCTAAGTAAATTACACCATGCTGGATCAGTTCTCTGGAAAATTCCCTGAAAGGTTCATGAGTATCTTTCCCACCTCCCTCTCCAGTGATAGCTGCACAGGTTGTGTATAGGAGAAGATAGCCTTATTATCTCGCCCTTGCTGGAACTTACAATGGGTTATAAGCTTCCTTCCCCTTTACCTTCTCCTTTGATACCATGTCTTTAAAAAGTAAAATTTATATTTAAAGAGGATTTTTTTCCATGTTTTGAGTTGTGACACCAAGATTTGGTGTCAGAGGAAAGAAGTAAGGAAGAAGGTCAAAGGACACAAACAAGGACTTAAAAGAAGCAGAAACGGTGATTGAGTGGAGCGAGTCTTCTCTTTCTGGGAGAAAGGAGTGGAATGGTGGCTGTATCTGAAAGGAAGAGATGGTAATTCTTGAAGTTATAGAGAGACCAGTGGGACTGAGGGCGAAAATTAGAAACAGTGAGAAACAGCTTCAAATTCTTCATATAAGTAGGAGGCAAGGTCACTTGAATTCTGCAAGTGTGCTAAAATGGTATGCATTTGAAATTTCTCACTGAAGATTCAGTTTAGTTATTATTTTTTGTGAAAAATGGCTATTTATAAAGTACTACAAATGATAAACATTTCATGATAGGATGGTAAACATTATCAATATTAATGTTTGGCTTATTTTAGAAGTGGATCTGTGGCTCAAGTAGGTGACTGCTAGCCTTTAGCAAAAGAGGCTCAGGTACAGTGTCCAAGCCTTGAGTTCAATCTCAAGGAGTGGACTAAAGCAAAAATGAAAATAAATAAAAAAAACTTTCATCACGTTGATGTTATATATCTGTAATCCCAACATTCAGGAGACTAAAGCAGGAAGAGCTGTGAATTCAGGGTAACACAGTGAGATTCTGACTATCTCAAGGAAAGATGAACCCTTTACATATGGAAAATAAATTATATAAAGCAAAGGATGAATATGAGTACAATAACTTTAAACTTAAAACCACTTATTATTTTGAATCTCATTTATGAGGGATTATGGAGACTTTGTTGCTGATAGTATATTCCTGAGAAATACTTCAGATAAAATGTAAGAACCATAAATGCAGTTACTATTCATAGTCTCCACTGAGATTCCCCTGGCAGAGTGTGAGATGCACATCCATGCCAGAGAGAAGGTGTTCATGAAGTAATAGGAGACTCAGAGGCCTTGGAGATAAGAGTAGAATCTCAGAAGAGGATAAGAGTCTTTAGTTGCCTGTTAGATACACGGGTCCCTATAGGGAAAAGGAAGAAGAGAAGTGCTGTGACAATGTCATAAATCAAAAACTACAAATAAAGGGAATGAATGGTAGAAGGCTATTTGAAAATAGGAGCTGAAAATATACAAGATGGTTGAACTCTTCTCAATTTCTCTGACCACCCAGACCAAAAAGTAGAATGTCATATTTGACATTTTATCTTTACAGATCAGCAAAATCGCTCCATCTACTGAACTCAGCTAACATTTCCCAAGATCCATTACCATCTTTTTGGTTTTGTTTGCCTTTGCTAGGCATCTGGTGGTCTGCCAGATGTCTTTTAGTACTCTAAGCAGAGTTGCCAGATTCATCTCCTAAAAGTAGTACTAAGGCCAGATCAGCACTTGCTCAGAAACTATGCTAATCTGTAAAAATTTACATTAAATAATGTATGTGTTGAACAATGGTTCTCCAAACGTAGTTCTGAGATATCAGTCAGCCTCAGTAACCTAGAGCTGGTTGGAAATGCAAAATTTCTACCTATGTAACTAAGTCAGAAATTCAGAGTATAGGCCTACAATCAATGTTTCGCAAGGTGATTCTGATGTCTTCTAAATTTTGAGTACCATTGACTTGGTGGTTGAGAACATGAACTCTGGCTTCAACTGATCTGGTTTCAATCCTTTCTAGGCTTCCTACCTTTCTGCCTACATTTTTTCATAAGTCATTTTCCAAGTTTGGTGTCCTCATCTTGTAAATGGGGCCTTAGAGAGGTTGCCACGCCAAGTTGTCATTGCAGTCATTCACTGTGCTCACCACAGAGACTGCACAGAGTCCTCACCAAACATTACTGCTACTAATTGGTGGTATTTAAAGAGTCCACTGATACTGACCCTAAGTCATTTCCAAGGGCTTGCTCAGCTGACACACATCATCCTTGTGCAGGACTTGTTCTTCTAGTACAGCACCTTGGTCATATATTGGCTCAACTGCTTGCTTTGGAATCAGTGAGGAGTAAAAGCCAGAAAAGTCTTGATAGTAATTGCCTTAGGGAAGGGAACTTAATTTGAATTTGGATGCAATGAAAATTCTAATGAGTGTTAATGAGGCATTGATTTACTATCTGACCAGAGAAAATGTGATAAGCCAGTTGTCTTTTATTCCCATCTGTAAAATGGGATTAATGTTATTAACCTTCTTTCAAAGAATTACCACTACCGATATATTACACATATAAAGCACCCACAGGTGTTGGAAATGATTCCTGGAACACATGATAATGAGTAACATCTGCCAACACAGAGGGCAAACTATAAATAGTCTTCAGTGCTGGAGACAATGATGTCTTTGTTTTATTTAGATTATCAGTGTTTCCTTGTAATTTTGTTCATGCAACACAAGCTATAAATGTTTCCTTTAGACTTCTGCCACATTTGGACAGAGGTTGCTAGAGCAAATGTGATCTATTGTATGGTTAACAATTTACCAGTGCCATTTTGGGAAACTGTCACTAAGGATATTTTCCCTATTTTGAATAATCTAATATTGAATAATTCCAGAATTAAGGTGCCTTCACATGTCATAATAACGATTGGCCATTTTTAAGTTTCTCCTACTGGAGAAAATTCAAATAAAAACTTGAATTTTTGATGAATATGAAATGTCACCTTTGGAGATGAAGCAGATATTATTACCATTTATAACACATAATACTAGGATTCATGGAGGGAACAAATGCAGTCAAAAATTTAATGCATATTCTATAAAATGAAGGAAAGTCAAGGAAGGGTAGGTTAGGAGGGATGGGTGAGAATGTTGAAAGCAGTGACATTGACCAAGATGCATAGTATTCATCCACTGCTTTGTTGAATGGCAACTTCTTTTCACAACTACTTAAAAATAATAAAATTACCTAAAAAATAAAAACTAAAGAGAGAGCAAGAGAGGTAGAGAGAGAGAGAGAGAGAGAGAGAGAGAGAGATCTAGCCAGAATAACTAGACAGCAGCTCCTTACCCTGTCTAGGCCATCTTCAGCAATGATGCAGAATTGATCTTTCAATAAAACAAGGCTAACTACTCTACCCATTGAGGAGATCCCATGACCTACAAGAATGAGGCCCCTGGGCCAGAGCCCTTGTTGTAAGCCTCGGTCTTCTCCAGCCTCATTACTGTTACTTCTTGTAGCAAATAGAAAACTATCCCTATGGACTTCTTTCTCAGCTTCCTGTACATACTATGCCTCATAGCATATGGCTTCTCTATTATAGCTCTTAACACACTGTATTGTATGGATGGTGCTTACTTCTTTGGACTATTATTTTAAGTCAGATACCAGGTTTAATTTTTCACTTTCAGTATTAGCAAAACATCTGTAATGAGGAAATCCCTACCCAACTGAGCAAATGGTGATTGAGCCAATAAGTGAACAAATGAATGAATAACAACCCAAACAATTTATTTTACTGGCTAAGGAAAATTACAGAACAGTACTGCATCAAGTCTTCTTCTTAGTCTCTATAAGGCTTCATCATCCCTGCAATAGTTATCTAAGGTGGCCATAGCAATGTTTCTGGAACAAAACAATTTAAAATAACAGTAGTTTATTCTCAGTTCTGAGGAAGGGAAGTCCAAAATGAAGGCATCAGCAGGAGCCAGGCACCGGTGGCTCATGCCTGTAATCCTAGCTACTCAGGAGGCTGAGATCTGAGCATCATGGTTCAAAGCCAGCCTGGGCAGGAAAGTCCATGAGACTCTGATCTCCAGTTAAGCACCAGGAAACCGGAAGTGGTGCTGTGGCTCAAGCAGTAGAGCATTTGCCTTGAACTGAAGAGCGCAGGGACAGCACCCAGGCCCAGAGTTCAAGCCCCAGGACCGACAAAAAAAAAAAGAAAAAAAAAGGCATCAGCAAGGTTGGTTCCTTCTGAAGGTGCTGAGGAACAATCTGTTCTACACCTGTCTCCTGATTCCAGGTGGTGACTGCACCAACCCTTGACATTCCTGGGCTCTTAGACACACCCATGGATCTTGTCTCCACTCTCTTACCCTATGTTTCTCTCTCCAATCCTCAAAAATTCTATTAAGGGCCTACTGTAATTCAGTAATTACTTCCAAGTAGCTATATTGCAACAATCTATGTAGGACTTCAATGTAGCTTTTGGGGGAATGGAGTGCAACTCAAGTTATAAAGTCCTTTCATATTTCAACCTTAACTTTGACATTTTTATTGTGAGTTCCACACAGAATTCCTTATGCTGCCCTGAAAAGAGCACACACGAGTCTGGGGTTTAGATAGACCAGGGACAATTCTAGGTCCCCCTACTCCCTACCTCATAGCATCTATTCTAACTGTTTTGACAAGTTTTCCCACCTTTACAATGGAAGGAAGGCAGTTGGGAGCATTTAATTGGATAACATATACACTGGTAGGCAGTCAGTTCTCACTAAGTTCTATGGAGCATTTCCTTCTTTAATGAATGTTCTATAGCTGGGGGAAAAAGCAGCAGTTGCTATTGCAATGATTCTTGCATTCTTCATTTATTTAAACTCTTACTTGTAATGGGGAGAATTTCAGTGCGAGTTTATACTCAGCCACACCAATTGCTGAGAGCACCAAAAAGCTCTCTCAGTTTGTCAGCTTGTGAGCCTTTGACAAATACATACAGTTGTGGGAAAATGCTTTAAAACCATTGCCCTTGGCATTGTGGTCAGAATGCATTTAGTAGGCACTGTCTCATACTTGATTGTAAAAATAAACAAGGGTGTAAATGATCTAGCCTTATGTGCTCTATAAAAATCTGCATTTCAGTACTTTGTTCTATGATTCATTAAAAAAAAGCTCCTATTTTGGTGTGACTGGATAAATCTGCCTATGTAAAACTTTGAAAAGAAATTGCATTGAGAAACATGGTTATCATTTATAGCTTGACAGTCTTTTCAAGGGAGAAGGAGGCAGGCACTGCAGCAACAAAGATAACTTTCCTTAATTAGTTGTTGGAAGATTATTCACTCCTTTAGTAAAACAATGGTCTGTCAGTGCCAGATGCATCTGATTTTTGCAGATGTGGTTGTGGCTTCTGTAGTCTTTAAGGAATCGTCTAAAATATGCTTTCAGGTCTTCTTTTCTTGAAACTTTGACAGGATAATAGAATTAGATTTGCTGAATTTCACTAAACTGTAAAGTAATGTGTCATCAGCTTCACTTACTTCTCAAAAAATATTTCTCTCTGGTAGTGTTCATCAATCTAGCTTTTCAACCCCTAAACACAGAATTCTGAAACAAAAAGGATGACTCCATCAGTTACACAAGTGACAAGATGTTAAACATTTGACTCTCCCACATGGAGTACCAGCTGCCTCTGGAGAATGAAGCTTTGCTTAGTTTTGGCTTAGAATTGGGGAAGAAGGAGACAGAGGAGAAGAAAAGACAAGGAGCTGCTCTTGAAGTAAGAATGCACAGGAGGAGAAGGGGAAGGTGTACCTACTGCACAAGTCCTTTGTCCTGAGGGAACAATGCGAGAGGAATATCTATCTAGTTCTCAGCTTCTAGTAGTGTCTGTGTCCACCTTTCCACAGACTTACTCAGATATGAGTCCTCCGTGCACTGGATCACAATGATTCATTTATACAGAGCAGGGATGTGGATACAGTAAATGCCCCAAACCCAGTATAACTGCTCAATAAAGTTGGCTGAGTGAATGAGCTGGAAAAGTATATGCACAGCCAATTTCTCAACTCTGGCACCTCTGCTGAGATCACAGGCCAAACAAGTGATATGCTATGATGGCTTTAACAACAAAATCTTTTTGTCAGAGACTTTTGTAAAGAGTCCAGGACCAGCATCAACTTTAAAGAGCCAAGCATATTTTCTTCTTCAAGTATCTTGTCATGAAAAATATGGGTGAGATGGGTTTTTGTGGTGAGGCATGTATCTGAGCATCAGGCAGACCAGGCTGGCTATGGTTACTCACACAACTCGTTCCACCATTAGGCTTGTTAACAGGGAAGTTTTCCAAGCGGCATCAAGCTTGCCACAGGGATGCCTAATTTGAAGCACGTGGTAGGGAGCTCTTGACATCAAGGGTGGAAGAAGAATATAAATAGTACCCCTCAGTACTAGGTATTCTGTCTTTCATTCAGTGAATTGTTTTTCACTTGAAACATTGACAGCATTTTACTAGGCACCAATGGATGAAGGAAGATATATTGGTAAAGAATTACAGCCAGTGTCATGGCTCAACCTGTAACCCTAGCTATTCAGGAATCTGAGATCTTAGGATTGTTTGTGGTTCAAAGCTAGCCCAGAAAGAAAAGTCCATGAGACTCTTCTCTCCAATGAACTATCAAAAAACTGGAAGTTGTAGTATGACTCAAGTGGTAGAGCCAGCCTTAAGTGGAAAACAAACAATAACAAACAGCAAAACAGTGAGTGTGTGAGAACCTGAGTTCAGACTCCAGGACTGGCAGAAGAAGGAAGAGGAGGAAGAGGAGGGAGAGGAAGGACCAGAGGAGGAGGAAATTGAGGAGGATTAGGCAAATGGAGGAGGAGCTAACTAGTTAATTCTGTAGAGTTCAGAGTCCTTGTCTAGCTTTTAATGTAGAGACTAATAAATTACAAAGTAGCTTACCTCTGCATAAACCATTTTTGTCTTCTTTTAAACAATGATGACTAAATATTTTATTTCCCTGCCTTATCACTTAAAAAGACAAACTCACAACAGGCAATTGTATGTCCAACATTTCTAGTTCCATCTGGGCTGAATATCTAGGACAGCCTCTGTGGGCTATCTGGTTTGTACAGGTGAACAGCCCAATCCTGGGTTTGATGTGGAGATAGTGTGTCTGTCATATCTCATCTGCATTGCCCCTTTCTCTCCACTTTCAAGTCCTTTTGAGTCCTTATGACAACTATTCTAAACCCAGCTGCAGTATCCATGCTCATTTAAGGTCACACAGACTTGGTTGCTGTAACCTGTCCCATATAGACTGCTGCATGCTCACCTGGACAAAGTATGTGGTATTCATGACTGAGAGAGAAGAGACACAAAGGAATATTGCCCCCTCTCTCTAACGCTCTCGCTCTCTGTCTTTATACAATGCTTCTTCGACAATGAGCTTACCCGTCTTCATATTCTTCCCTATTTCTAATTATGTTCATTTTAAGGCTCCATCTGTAAGTTTTCCTCAGGCCACACCCAACTCTGCTGCTACTCAAGATCTGTTGCCTGGGTTACTTGCCTTTGTTCTGCTTGGTTCTTTCTTCCAGATTCAAGGTAAGCAGTGTTGGGTAGGTTCCAAGCACATCCTACACATGGCTCAGTGTTTCCCTTCCTGATTGCGTCTCTGAACCTCTCACTGTTTCCTAGAGGCTGGGGAAATGCCTCATCTACCTTTGTGTTTCTAAACTCTACTGCAGGATATGGCATGTAGTAGAGAAGTATGTAGTACATGAATGTACCCACATCTTAGCTGAATAGCTGTAATCAGGTAAATGATGGCATTAGAGTAATAAGGGAGAATGACATGTGGATTTTGTTTTCCTCAACTATAAGTAATTTACTGTTTTTTTGTTTTGTTTTGTTTTGTGGTCATGGGGCTTGAACTCTTTGCCTGGGCACTGTCCCTCAGCTCTTCAGCTCAAGGCTAGTGCTCTGCCTCTTGAGCCATAGCACCACTTCTGGTTTTCTGAGTGGTTTATTGGAGATAAGAGTCTCTCACAGACTTTCCTGGTCGAGCTGGCTTTGAACTGCGATCCTCAGATCTCTCTTCCTGAATAGCTAGGATATAGGCATGAGCCATTGGCACCTGGCTTATACTGTAATTCTTTAAGTAAAGAAAATAAGGGCAATACAGAGAGGATAAGATAAAAAAAAAGTACAGATGTATTTATGTGGTTCAATACTTTCTTATATTAGTTGATCAATTCCAAAAACTTTCTCATTATAGCCATATTTAAACATATGCTATTGAAGTTCTTACACACACACACACACACACACACACACTTCTTTAAGGAAGCCTTTACTTAACCACATGAAGCACTTGGGTCTCTATTGTTGTGAATAAATCACAGTAAAAGGTGCTATCCTGATATACATTGGAAATAAATCAATGAAACTTTATAACCTTTCAGTGATTTCCTTTTGCTCCTCCCATTCAGATCATTAAAGAGAAAGCTGGGAAAAAATTACCATTCCTTCTAAATATCTCAAGATATTTAGCCACCAGACACTGATGGCTCATGCCTGAAATCCTAACTCTCAGGAAGCTGAGATCTAGAGGATTGTGCATCCAGGCTAGCCAAAAAGAAGTTCATAAGACTCTATAATAACCAGCCAAAGATAGGTCTGTGGTTATAGTTTACACAATAAGAGTACCAGCCTATCAAGTGCAAGGACCTAAGTTGGTTACTTTACAAAAGATAAAGAGCCAAAGAATGCACAAAGAAAACTGAAGTGTAAAGTCAGGTGCTAGTGGCTCACACCTGTAATCCTAGCTACTCAGGAGGCTGAGTTCTAAGGATTAAGTTCAAAGCCAGCCTGTGCAAAAACATCCATGATACTCTTATCCCTGATTAACCACAAAAAAGAAGCTGGAAGTGGTGCTGTGGCTGTGGCTTAACTGGTAGAGCCCTAGCCGTGAGCAAAAGAAGCTCAGGGACAGCACCAAGGCCATGAGTTCAAGCCTTAGGACCAGCACAAAAAGAAAAGAAAGAAAAAAAGAACGAAAGAAAAAGAAAACTGAAGTCTACAATGAAAACCAGAAAGTAGTTCATAGGTAACTTTCGTAAGCAAATACCTTTCTGTTCCTTCCCATATGTCACAGTCAGCAATGAATGTCTCACCTGAGTCTCTTGTCATCAATTTTTATAGATGATTTCAGAATTTATTTCCTTCTTTGTGGCCCTGATAAAATGTTATTGAAGAAAAGAGTGTAAGACTCATATTTCTCTGAATAATAAAGGATAATCTGAGTACAATGAAAGAATGTTCCTTGGGGTGAAAGCAGTATATGTAGAGGTGTTATTCCTGAAGCATTTAACATCTTACTGTTATGTTTTACTGCTGGGCTCTAGATTTTGGCAAGCATACTTACAATTAACTACAGGTGGTCTTTTCAGGGATTATAGACACAAATTGAAATTCTCAAAGGTAATTTCCCTGATTTCTGTCATCTTACACATGTAGCAGCTATGCAAAAGTATCTAGAATGCCTTACATCAAACTAAATTGCAATTTGACCAAAGCGTGGTCATGTGCAGGTCAACAACTAGGCATGGCCATACATGAAGAGAAGCCAGGAGAAATGTATGGTAACTACTTGTTAATGAGATACCAGTGTCCTACAATTTCAAAATAGAGATTAAAAGGTGATTCAAGTACCAGAGTGTGGATCTGCCCTTCTCAGCCTAAGGAAGAAATCGCTCCATCTCTCAATATCCCTACCCAATAGGAGGCATTTATCTTTAGTTCAGAAAAGAGCAATAAAAATATCCCAGAGATGATATTAGAGGTAAGTATGTTTTCCAGTTCTTATAAAGGCCAGACCAAGCAGTAGCATGATCCCTCTTTTAAGTAAACCAAAGCCCATGTTGATGCTCTGCCTTGGAGGTGGAAGTAGAACACAGGTATCCTGGCTTCCAGGATGTCTGTCTTTTTACAAGTACTGCCTAACATCTACCACTTCTGCAATCATGAGAGTATGCCCTTCCTCTCCAAATTGTCTTCTTCCCGGTACAGTCCTTAGGTCAGGCTCAGATCCCTTGCTTAACTTCCGTGTGCCCAGGAGGTTAGCAACCTCCCACACCACAATTCTGACACACTGGCCAGTTAGCCTCCAAGGGTAGCTGCTTCTGGCTGTATCACCCATGCTTTTCTTTGCCTTTTCTTTCCTGGTACTTTCTTTGTTTCTCTGTCTTTTGCAAAGTTCAGTGTTTAAGTTAATCAATTCTAGAACCACACTGGCCAGGAAAGATCTGCCACAGGTTTTTATCACCTGCTTTTTCTTGGGCCTCATTCTTCTACCTGTAAAAAGGAGAAAATACTAAAACATTTCTCTTTTCCTTTTTGAAGAATAAAACAGCCCATATTGAAAATACCATCTAGTTCAATATGAGTATGTTCATCAGTTATTAAATCCACCTTTCTCTCTTATCCCTTCAATCTGCTATGTTTCTGACCTGTGTTTCCTGCCTTTCTCTGGGTCTACATGAGACCAATGTACTGTTCCCATTATTGGACATCTCATACTGTATATATAAAAATCTATTTGGGTCCATTTTCCATGATAATTTCTTACAAGGCAAAAAAGACTAATTATATTCTTTTTCTTTGACATCTCCAGTGCCTGCCAAACTCTTGGTAAAATGTGGGTTTGGTGTAGATGTTTGTTGAATGAATACAAGACTGACTTTGAGAAAAACATAAATGTCATTTTAATTCTCACCACTGGTTATCCCAAAGACTGAGATTCTACATCTCAGAGTTCACAGTCCTGGATGGCCAGCTCACATAACACTGAATCAAAGTGCCATATTGTTATAGACAATGTCCACAATGTAATGTCTCTATATCAGAACTTTCAAACGTTCTTCACTGTAGAATCACTGTCATGTTCTGGATTTCACTAATGCTAATGTGAAGGAGAACAAGAATTACATAAGAACAAAGACTTTGGAATTGCAAAGATTTGCATTGGTTGAGATAGTTATCCATTCACTCATATATACTTTCATTCAATATGCATATATCTATCATCCTACATGACAAGCATGCTTCAATTGATGAATGCAAAGAGTACATAGTTTTCAGCCTCAAGTAGTATAGTGTGTGTGTGTGTGTGTGTGTGTGTGTGTGTGTAGAAAGAGACTTCAGCTTACATACAAACATACCAATGGTTATCATAGGTTTCCTATGCTCTGATGGGCTATACAATACTGTGCCAACAACAGACCTGATGAACTTCCAGCCAGCTGAGAGCAATGGGAACACTACCTATAGGAGGTGGTTTGGAGGTTGAGGTAGGTGTTAATGAATCCTTCATGTATTTGTGTCTTAAAATGATATGTGTTTGGTTTGTGTGCCTATGAAAGAAATGTGAAAACTGACCATATGTGTGCTATTTATGAGCTTCTGAGGACCTATATTTAAAGAACCATTGGATTGTGCTTGACTTAAAATATTCATAGTAGATAATATGCAGCTCATACTGTCAGAATTCTGTAAAAATGTCTGCACAAAAATTAAGGAAGATACTTGAGAGGCAGAATAGATTTCTCTTCTGGGAAGACATTGAATCTTCCCATCAAGTGTAAAGATGGGATTGGAAGGGTTTGTAGGGAAGTGAGGCAATCTTAGAAGAGATAGAATGTAGAAAGAGATCATGGGGTGGGGAGAAGTATTCTAAGTACATCAGAACTGGAAAGGTCCATAGAAGATTGACAAGTTCTGTGTTTCTTAAATTTTAATGTTTATACACAATTTTAACTATTAACATCTCATCACAGTGTTGATTGTGATTCAGTAAGGCTTGGGGGGGGGCACTGTTCTAACAAGACCATGATGAAGCTGGTAGTCTGGGTAACATACCTTTGAGAGTAAACATCCAATTCCTGAGCCTTATTATGGCTGAGAATCCTGAAGCCTAGAGCAGGAAGGAATTTTCTCACATCATACAACTGATCAGTAGGAGATCAGCTCTCCTCTCTCTTATTCCAACAGCTTTGCATGTAGAGAGGAGATCATAGGCTTAGGAATCAGGCTGATCTATGCTCAACTCTTGGCCCTGCTGTTTTACTGCTGCAAAGCCTTGGGCAGGTCATTTATCCCTTCTGTGCTCCAGCTTTCTCATTTGTAGACTACCAATAAATAATCTTACCTTGTAGAGACTTGTGATAAGTCAATGTTATGACTAGCGTACAAAACTTTCCAAATAATGTCTAGAACAGAGTAAATGGTAAAATGATGCAGTCTCTCTTCTCTTCTGATTCTTAGGCCAGTTCAATAGTGCCACCAGTGAGTATAGCACTTTTGACATCATATTCCCTTTTGGGCCTACGCTGGGCTAGAATCTAGGGTCAGGGGCACAATTACTGCTCTCTGGCACATAGCTGCTTGATTATAAGAAACAAAACAGTTTTATTGCCCTACTGTATTTTTGAAAGAGGATATGTAGCATGGGAAGTATACATCTACTAGTGATTTTTCATATATTTTTTCATATATTTTTCCTTTAAAACATTTGCTCATTGGAAAATGCTAGCATCACAAATATGAATGGTAGATGGTTTTAATTCTAATTTTAATTCTTATTCTAATTTGATTAGTAGTGAAGGTTTACTCTCTGGATCCATGATTTTTTTTCTTTCTTTCTTAGTTGGCATTATGTAAATCCTAAGAAAAACTAAATCCCATAGGTTCTAAGGACATAAGAAGAAACAATGGCTTGTGAAATGCCTTTCTAAATAACAAATGTCCTGTTTCAAACACTAACGAGCAAAAGGAAGGATGCTGCTACTTTTGTAGTCTAGGAGGGTTAGATTCAGTCCATATGGAAAGTGCTAAAGGTGAAAAGAAGAAATAGAATGTATGAAAAATTAAACCCGTTAAACTGTGCAGTGCCATTGTGAGATCTGCTTCAGAAATCTATTTAGAAATCATCGCTCTTGTATCTGAATCATTACCGAGACACCAGCATCACCCACTTCTCATTACTGAAAACATAGCAACAGTTGCTATGCTGGCAAGAGATTCTCAACACAAACACTGGAGTCAGGAGGGAGCAGGGTGGGGCCGAGCTGGAGTCAGAGCTGTTGAGCAGAGCACAGTGCCACCTGTATAGATTTAATTA
This sequence comes from Dipodomys ordii, assembly GCF_000151885.1. Lineage (NCBI taxonomy): Eukaryota > Metazoa > Chordata > Mammalia > Rodentia > Heteromyidae > Dipodomys > Dipodomys ordii. The sequence goes on along the minus strand of NW_012267249.1, from coordinate 11,612,206 downwards.
GGCTGGTTGTTCTCTTTGGTCCCTGTGCTGTGTCCTGTCAGACATTTCAGTAGAACAGAAATGGTCTCAAAGGCAGCTTTTTTTTTTCAGACCAAATCTTACTTTCCATCCAGCACAACTATAATCAAAGGCAGAATCTTGCTTTGATGTACTGAAGAGTGGGCCTGCATCCTCTTTTTGTGTATGAGTGAAGAAATGGCCGAGGTTTCTCTCCCTTTCCAGGAATGAAAAACTCTAGACTTCTCATCATTAGAAAGTCAGGCCACTCGTTGTGGCAATATGTCATTTCAAGTAATTGAAAACTGAGAAATCTGTCACCATTTATTTAGCAGTTTGCCTCTGGCAAATCTTTGCAGGTTCTCTTCATGTGGCTGGGAATTAGTTAATTAGTATTACAAAATGCGTGAAGAAGGAAAAACGCAGTGTGGCTGGCCCTTTGGGTTAGGAGGGAGCCCCTTCAAGGCTGGCTAACAAGCACTGCTGAAGGCTAGGAAAGAAACACGAAATTACAGCATCAGAATAGCCACTGTGAGGGCTGCAACTCATCCACTCTCTCAAGTGGATGTGCTCTAACCTAAATATGTCACCTGAACACTCTTTTCATGCAAATCTTTTATGTGTGACAATAAATTCAGGTCCTAAAAGCTTTTTTTTTTAAAGGTGCCAGTTTTACACACATATGGCTCTACTCATACCTTTACTTTTATTAATTTCCCATTTTCCATCACTTCCTCTTCTGAACAGAATATTTTGTTTGATGTGCTCTCTTTGACATTTTTCACAGAGAAAGGTTGTTTCAAACTAAGGGTTGCTTTTAAAAGTCAAGGAAGGGATTGACATTTTTCACGTGCTCCTCAACTTTGAGACTGAACAGCCTTTGTTCCCTGGTAAAATCTAGTTTCTACCCAAATACAGCAGCAGTCAAAGGGCTGCAGTTCCACTTAAGGTGAGTGAACCAGTTGCTAGGTGGTGCTAGAGAGCAAGTCAGCACAAAAAGAGCAGCTACCTTGGTTGCTGTTGGTCCATATCAGCTTCAAAGGAGATCTTTCACATATGTGAGATAGAGCACTATCAAATTTCAGCACAGATGATATCTAGTTCTGATGATTTGTAAGATAACAAAGCATGAAATGTAGAGAGCAGAAGCAATTATTTTGTAATCTTCCTTTCACTTTCTTGAGTGCATGGGGATTGTCTGCATAGTTCACTGTACAGTTTTGTAGGTAGAGCTGTGGTAGAGTTGTCATAAAAATATAAATGACTATATTTATAGTATAGATGCATGTGCTTATATTGTGGACTTTCTTGAAAATAACTTTAATTTCTTGCAAAGTCCTTTCCTACTTTCTTAAATTTTTCCCTCTATTAGATAACATTCAGGGACAATAATATACACAATCTTCCTGCAATTTCACATCAAGACATGTAGCTATTTTCCTTCTCAGTCCCATACTCCATGACATCAGGAGCTTTCCTGCTTTTATTAATTAGGAAAATGTGTGAGCACTTCAAGATTTGTGCTTGAAAAAGAGATAAATGGCAGCTGATAGACATCTGACACTGGCTTAGGTTTCAGCTTCTCTCCTTTGATTTTTGTGTTTTTCCATCTCAAATATTTAATGAGCTTGAAGGCAGACCTTCAGCAAGTCAGTGTCATAAAAATTATATACTCAACATATGATAAACATCCTGAAAAAAAGAGTTTCCCCTAGATTTAGGCAAGCAACTTATTATTCTTATCATGCAAACAATATGAACAAGAACCACAGCATGGAGTCCTATGATCAGGCCACACTTTCTGTAAGCTTGGGAGGCATGGAAGAGTTGAGGGCTAGATAATGATATGATGTTCCAATAAGCACTAAGCTCTGTTGAAAATGCTATGAGATACATTTTAAATCAACAATCTTTAAGTACATAAACATTTCATAAAGCTCAAAATGAAGTATTTTATAAATTATTTTCTTGAATATGTACATTTTAGAATCAGTTCAAGAAAAAAATCATCTAGAGTTTCTGAGCCCTGACTGTGTGTCTGAATGAGAAAGATCGGGGTTTCCCTTTATTGAAAAACTTCTGCAACTCATCACTGGTAAGTCAGGCTACAAGATGCTTAAAGATAGAGTGAATGTAAAGGCTATCAATTAACTACTCTAGTGGAGAACATGTCTAATGAATGAAGATTAAAAAGTCTGGCTAGACTCATCTTCAAAACCCTTTATTCCTAGAAGGCAGTTCTTCCCATTACATGTTCTGAGTCTATGAGACAGCAGATGTGGAGTTGTGTTCAAGTTGAGTCTGCAGACAGCTGATGACAAGCTGTCATGAAGAAGCATACGCTGAAGCAAATGGCTAGTTTCAGAGTTTTCAGAGAAGGGAATTTTCTCTGCAATCAAAACATATATAGTTCATAGACTGAGAGTGTGTGAAGGGCATTAAATTTGGCACTTTCAACGTGAGCTAGTTTAATAGTACTAGATTGCTCCTTTTTGAGCCCAAACCTGAAGTTTAGAACTTTCTGGTTCTTAAAGGTAATTTAAACATGTTGGCTAAATTTAATCTTCACAGACAGTAAGATGTATTAGAAATACTACCAGACAGGGCCATATTCCATTGTGAACTTGTTTTCTCATTTTATGATGGTTTCATATGCATTACTTAAATTTGAATCTCAGTTTGTTTCATTGGAAAAATGGAAACCTTGAAAGTATTTCAAGATACTGTTACTAGAATTACATAGCATCATGAATGCAGGAAGTTATCTTTATCATTTTTTTACAAACAGGTATTTAATACCCACCGGGTACCACACATTGTTTTGAGTACTGGATGTGTAATAGTGAAAAAGGATTAACTTTACACACACATGATGTGGACAACATAGTGTGGATATCAAGTAAAAGTAAATGGTTGGCTAAGACTATTATTCATTTTAACAGACTCCATATGGGGGTAGCACAGGCCCAAATATGTAGAAGGTCAAATAAGAAACATTTAAAAAAATTGATATCCTCAAGTCAAACCAATATTAGATGAACTAGAAAAAAAATAAAATTCCCTCTATCCATGAAGATTCAGAAAATAGGTGACCTATTTCATACTTGGCTCCAGGTAATATGAGAAAAATGAAATATAGCCCTAAGAAATCCTATTCACAAATATGCTTAACACATAATTATTAGTATGTTTTTTTAATGAAAAAGTCTAAATTGAAGTGTTATACTCATCTTGGAGTTAGTGTCCCTAGATGATCAACAACAAAATAAAAAGCTGATCAAGTTAAGGTAGCCTACACTAAGTAAGACAGAATGTAATCAGGGGAAGGAAAGAGAAAGAAAAGAAGATGGAGAAGGAAAAGGAGAGAATAAATTGTATTAAATCACAGGAAAACCTATGGAGAAGAGAAAAGCATTGTATGAAGCTGACACAGGAATGAAATTGGAGGTAAAGGATTTGGAAGACAGAAGAATATCCAAGGATCCCAAGGGAAGTTTCCACAGGAAGAAGTATGTAGGAGAGGGGGTGGATTAGAGGAAGGAAGACGGGACTGAAATTGGTGGAGACTCAAACATGTGACTAGGATTGGTGAAGACTTAGGCACTCGTAGTTAATAAACATCTTGATCATCACTTGGCACACTTGGGCTCCTTTCATTCTCCTTTCTTTATTCATCCTTCTTCTATCAGTGGAGCTATCATCTTATACAACTGCTCTGTGTTCCAGAAAAACTATGTGTGAATTCAAATTTCATAAGTTGTATTCAACTTTTATAAATTGAAATGCATTTTAAGTGTACCAGGCAAGCTTTTCCTATTAAAAAACAAAAACAAAAAAAAAACCCAAACTCTTTGATGGACTCTTTTTCTTTTTTTGTTTTGTTTTGTTTTGGGTCCAGTCGTGGGGCCTGAACTCTGGGCCTGGGCGCTGTCCTTCAGCTCTTCAGCTCAAGGCTAGCGCTCTACCACTTGAGCCACAACGCCACTTCCGGCTTTTTGCTTATGTGGTGCTGAGGAATCGAGCCCAGGGCCTCATGCATGCAAGGCAAGCGCTCTACCACTGAGCCACCTTCCCAGCCCTCTTTTTCTTTTTTGAAGGACTCTTATAGTGTGAAAAATTATTTCCAAGTATATCTATTTTACAGTTCTAAGCTCTGGCTCCTTGGTTTTCTTCTCCTGGACTGCTAACTAGGTCATGATTTGATTCTCAGATCCCAACTCCATGCGAACACTATTTTTTTTACATCTGAAAGGTTATGTATCACTTTGTCATTTCTAAATTTGCACGCTATAATCCATGTACAAGATGGAAACTTTCATACTCTGTGAGAGGAGCAAGTGCCACATGCTTAGTTTTCAAACTATATTTAGAACTTTGAAATATTTTAAAAGAAGCACTACACTTCAAGAGATCGTCTCCAATATCAGATCTTAGCAATTTCTGGTTTCAGTCAGAATTACTGAATTCCTATTTTCTGAGGAGAAAATATCTTGAAACAGCTCACCATGTTAAAATTTATTTTATGAAGAAAAACAATAATTACAAATAAACATGCATACAAATAGTCAAAACATTACAAAAATTAGAAAAAATTATACTAAGTGATGTAAGCCAGACCCAAAGAAATATAGGTCCCATGGTTTCCCTTATTTGCAATAACTAGTATATGTCTAGCATAATCTTACCAGACAAGCAGAAAAAGTCAACAGTTATGTACATATAACCATATAAGATGATGCTAAGCAAAATGAACTCCAAGATAGGGACACAAGACGTTTTTGCTTTGTCGCTGTTGTTTATAACATACTATGTGATTTTTTTGTTTCTTTTGTATGTTCTTCCCCCATGGTATAACCCCTGTTGTCACCATATTTGATTCCGGTGCCCTGATCTTGTATATACATTTTTTTTTTTAATTTGGGAAGGGTAAGGGAAATAACAAAATGCTGAAACAAGGACACAGGTTGACCCATTATAAAAATGAAACATACAGGATACTATGTTGAAAACAAACTTTATAACTTAGGGGGTGGGGGAGGGAGGAGTTGGGGAGGTGGGGAGGGAAGGGATGGTAAGGAAAAACAAAGGAGGGGGTAACAATGCTCAACAGGAAATGTACTCATTACCTTACTCATGTAATTGTAATCCCTCTGTATAGTATCTTAAAATAAAAAATATTTTAGGGCTGGGAAGGTGGCTCAGTGGTAGAGTGTTTGCCTTGCATGCATGAGGCTCTGGGTTTGATTCCTCAGCACCACATAAGCAAAAAAAGCCGGAAGTGGCGCTGTGGCTCAAGTGGTAGAGCGCTAGCCTTGAGCTGAAGAGCTGAAGGACAGCGCTCAGGCCCAGAGTTCAGGCCCCACGACCGGACCCCCCCCCAAAAAAAAAAACATTCAGTCTAAGGCCTAGGCATCGTTGAAGGGGTCCAAGTCATTAGTAGAGACTAGGGGTCAATCCTATACCCAATTTTTAAAATAATAATGGTATACAAAGCTACAAAGTTTAGTATGTGTTTAAATGTTAGTTAGGAAGCACAAACACAAGAAGAAATTACAAAGTAGTACACTGCAAGGACTCACGGGAGAGACTAGACAAGTAATCAAACTTCAAAATAATCCTGTTTGGTCACATCTGCTACTTCACCTGCTCTCACTTCCCTTTTCCATCTATCCCATCGATTGCATCTCCTTCCCACAGAGTGACTGTCAAGTTGGCTTTGTACCATTTTCTTTCAGCATGCTTCTTACACTTGGTTGTATGTTAGAACCATCAGGGAAACTTGGGAACCTTCTGATGCCTGGGCACCAATCCCACAGACTATGATCTAATCGGTCCTGGGCTTTGGTACTTGTAAAAGATCCCCAAGTGGTTCCATCATGCTGCCGAAATTGAGAGCCACTATCTCACACACCTGTCTGATCAATTCTTGTGTTCCTGGGCTCTTTGACTTAAGCTCCTATTGCTTACTGTCCTCAAATTCTCTCTCCTTTCAAATTCACAAGCTGAAACTGTAGGCTGATGAGGAATACATGAAATCATTTCATGATCAACTTCCAGAACAAACTGGAATGAGGTGAGCAAACATAAGTACTGGCAAGATATACCAAGTATTTAGCACATCTCACCTCTTGTGGAGAAATTCAGAAAGCACAGAAAAGCACTGGGTGTGACTCTTAACTTGGTCTACTGCTTAATTTTCATCAACCTGGTTATGCTTTCTGAATCTCAGTTTCTTCATCTAGAAAACAGGAAGATCTTCCATTTAAAGCTTAATCATGTAACTATTCAATGTGTTTAAAACAGTGCTCAACATGTAGTAGATGTGCAATGGTGATAGCTACTTAAATGGAAAAAAAGAAACAGTTAAAAACCTGTTCACTGATTTTGTTCCAAATTAATAATAATTACCATGTATTGAACCCATTTATCTAATCCTTTATTCTTTATCCATTACACAAATATTGATTACTTCCTGACATTATATCAATCACACCGCTAGAATTAGCAGTGAGAAAAAAGAAACAATTTCTTTTGATTCATCTTATAGCTCAGTTAAATAGTTTATCTATTCCTGATATTGATTTCAAACACTCCAGAGACTGAGCTTGGTAGTGAGCTGGTACAAATAACAAACTTCCTGCCACCCTCACAGAAAAATGCACGGTGATGTGCTAGCGCTAGAATGTTCAGAGCAACTTGCATGTAGAAACACACTAGAGTTTCCTAGCACTCATGAAGAACCAAGGGCTTATAAAAATTTATGAGTATATCAAAGGGAATAGCTCCAAAACACCTGATGGGTTTGGGCACTCCGTTCAGCACTTTTATTAGTAGTGGTATATCTTTCTGCGTTTTCAAAGACTTGAGAAGCTTGGTCCCTTCATCTTTAACTCACCCAACTGATAGTGCTACCATGCCTCCCATAATGTGTAGCTTTCCATGTTTTCCAAGTTCTGTGGCTTATCTACAATAACAGAACTGCATTCTTTGCTTAGGTCTGCTTTTATCTTTCAATCACTTATTGTCAGGACTGAGATAATAGTGTCTCTTATAACAGTCCTACAAGCTGGTATTATTATCTGTATTTTACACATGAGACTTAAACAGCCTAACCAAGGTCATTGAACTGGTAAATGGCAAAACAAAGGGGGAATCTCAGATCTCTGTTCTACAAGCTCCTCCCCTTAACTTCTGTCTTGAATAGACAATGCTCAGGTGATTGTGCTTTAGAAATAAAGATCTCACAGTTCAGAGAATTATTTATAAAAAAATGGAGAATAAGAACAGATAGAACGAGAAGATGATGTGACCAAACCTAATCTAACTTTGGCCTATGGGCCCTTTATGAAATGATGTTGGAGACTGGAGTCCAATAAAGAATTGTGTCCAGTCTGCCTGGTGATCAATCAAACTTGCTGGTACTTAATTTCATAACATCCCCTAGATTACTGCCTTCATGATTCAGATTCCCATTCCTTTAAAGTTGCAGTTGTGACTCTTTTTGCCAGGCCAGAAATAGAATAAATGAAGCCAAAATAGCACTAGTAGCAGCAATTTGTAGATTGTATAAATCTTTGCTGATTCCTGATAGCCTTTCCCCACCTTCAGTATAATGGAAACCTCTCCACTGATGATGCATGAAGAAGATCATATGTAAGTGCAAATGCTCTGAAGCTCACATGAAGGAAATAGGCTTCGTCCACCTTTTCTGCCCTCCTGGGGTATGTAGTATGCATGGTCTACTGTCTACAAGCTCATAGTTGCTGCCTTTTCAGCTCTTCCATTTAGAACAGAGCCTATTGGTGGCCTTGTTTAGGTTAATAAAATATGAACTCAACCTCACTCTAAGAACACATGCTTAGTCAGATGGCTACTAAGTCCACAAAGGGTCAATCCCATTCACTCTTTACTGTTAAATTCAGTCTATATGTTAAATGCTACTGAACAGCAAAATGCCATGTTATTCCATATATATCAATCATTGTATTATTCTTACATCTATGTCCTTTAATGTGTGTCTTTACAGTCCTTTCCACTAGGGATCAAGTTCATGCTCTCTCCTTACTGACATCTGACTTAAATGTGACTTGCCAGCAGAAGGTAAGAAGCTGTAACCTGAGGAAAGGCCTTAATTGTGCATGTGAAGTCTGGGCCTTCATGAGATGGAAGGCTCCATGTAGTATGTTCTTCTATGTGCTCATCTAAGTACAGTGAGGGAGACTAAGAAACAGTCTGTAGGTCAGAGCCAAGCTAGCTCACCCTGCACACAGACACAATGAGCTAGAAATAAGTGTGATGGCTCTATATCTTTGAATTTGGGGATGAGCTATTATACAAATTGTAGCAATAGATCACTGATATCTCTCTTTCCTTGACAGTTTACAATTAAGCTTAAAAAAAGAAGAAAATACTAAAAATAAAAACCTTCTGCTAGGACTTGGGCAAGCAAATGACAGAGTTTACTACTGTAGAATGTGGGCCCATGTTTTTTCTTTATCTGAGTTACCCCTCTGCTTTTCCCTTCATGAGGTAAAGTTCACATAACGTGAAGTTCTCCATTTAAGAGATATTTGTTGTCATTTAGTACATTTATAATGTTTTACAACTATCATGTCTATTTAATTCTAAAGTATTTCCATTATCCAAAATAATATCCAACATTCATTAAGCAGTTACGCCTAATTTCTCCCTCCCCTTAGCTCCTGGCAGCATCAATTTGGTTTTTGTTTTTTAGAGATTTAAGGATGAACTGGATTGTGTCTCCACACAAATTTATATGCTTGAAACCCTAACCCTCATGTGCCTGTATTGAAAATAGGGCCTTTAATGAGATGATTAAGATTAAATGAAATCATAAGGGTAGAGCTTTGACTCAATAGAACTGATGAATTTATAAGAAGATTATGACACATTAGAGCCCCTTCGCTCCCCCCTGAGGACACTGAGGAAAAGACAAACTTCCGACATCAGGTAGAGAGCCTTTTTTTACCAGAGCCCAACACACTGGAACCCCCTGATTTTAGGCTGCCTGTTTCCTGCACTGAGAGAAAACATTGATGTTACTGCAAGCATTCGAGTACAAGTGCTTGTTTGTATGTCTGTTTTCAATTCCTCTGGGCATATTCCTAGGAGGGGAATTTCTGAGTTATAATGTTTCTTGCAACTCTGAACTTTTGATACTAAGATTCCTGAGGCTGTTTCTTGGATCCTAAAAAGGAATCCTCTGTTGCATTCTGTAAGATAATCCCAAAACATGTTAGACAAAGTTCTTTGGTGTCTTAGCATAGGCATCTCTTAATATGCTAAAGTAGTTGCTATTAACTTGCAAGCTAGATAACCTAAACAAACATAGAATAAAATTTCTATGTACATAGCTTTTGAGTTTTTCTGCTCATCTGATAAAATTATCCTAGATGTATACTAATTATTGCAAATGAGGGAAACCTTGGGACCTATATTTCTTTGAGTCTGGCTGACTTCACTTAATATGATTTTTTCCAAATATTTCCTAACAAATGGGATGATACATATGACCATATAAGATGATGATAAGTGAAATGCACCCCAAGATATGAACACAAGAGGTCTTTCTTTGTTGCTGTTGTTGTTTTAAATGTACTATGTGATTTTTTTTATTTTCTTTGTATGTTCTTCCCCCTATGGTATATCCTCTGTTGTCACTATAATTGATTTTGGTATCCTGCATCTTGAATATACATTTGTCTAATTTGGGGAGGGGAAGGGGAATTAACAAAATGCTGAAACAAGGACATGGGATGATCCATTGCAACAATGATACTCATAAGACAGTATATTGGAAATTAACTTTACAACTTCGGGAGGGGAGAGGATTGTGCAAGGTGGGGGAGGGAAGGGACAGTGGGAGAACAACAAGGGAAGGGAGTAACAATGTTCAGCAAGAAATGTACTCATTGCCTTACTCATGTAACTGTAACCCCCTCCCCCTATTCAGCATCTTTACAATAAAATAAAAAAAATTGGGGGTCCGGTCATGGGGCCTGGACTCTGGGCCTGGGCACTGTCCCTCAGCTCTTCAGCTCAAGGCTAGCGCTCTACCACTTGAGCCACAGCGCCACTTCTGGCTTTTTTTTTTTTGCTTATGTGGTGCTGAGAAATCGAACCCAGGGCCTCAAGCATGCAAGGCAAGCTCTCTACCACTGAGCCACCTTCCCAGCCACAATAAAATAAAATTTTAAAAAAATTCTACATTTGGGGAGTGATATTAAAAGTGTGCTCAAAACTTCTCTTTGAATGTTTTCCAGTGGTGTGATTCATCCTGTTGATAATAATCAATTCATACCAGAATTTTAGTAAGAGTCTCTTTTATGGTAAGACCGGTGTTCACATCACCACTTACCTTTGGGGGCAGGCAGCATAGGACCTCGCATTTAGAGCATATTCCAACTCAAAACGGCTCCTCAAAGCTGTGACATGGCTCCGTCCAGGCCCTCCCTGGCCCACCAGGCAATCAGAAGAAGAAGAAGGTAAGAGAGACCCACTGCTGTTACTCGATGCGGGAGACATCAGCTGAGTGAAAGAGGAACTTAATGAATCATCTAATAAGTCCAACAGGCAAAAAAGGCTTAGTATATGGAATTTATTTTACTTTTCTATTCCAGTATATCACATATTTTAATTTCTATTCATCCCAGCTTGCTCTGGCTTTTCCTTTCAGCTTCTCATGGCAATAATCTAGCTTAATTTTCTTTTGTTAAAGTGCTTTTCATATTTATTTTGTTAGCTTTCATTAATTATATGGGGAGGGGGATTTCATTGTTATAGTTCCACACATTTACAATATATTCCAATCAGTCCCACTTCTTCTTTCACTCTCTCATTCCCTTTCCCCAAATTAATTTACTTTTTGACCTAGTTTACTTTTTTTAATGAGTTTTTTATTGTGAAAATACTGTACAGAGGGGTTACAGTTACATGAGCAAGGTAATGAGCACATTTCTTATCAAGAATTGTTGCCTCCTCCTTTGTTTTTCCCTTACCATTCCTTCCCTCCCACCTCCTCAACTACACTCCCCCCTCCCACCCTCCCACCTAAACTTTGTAAAGTTCATTTTTCAACATAGTGTCTTGTACATCTCATTGTTGCAATGGGTCAACCTGTATCCCTATTTAAACATTTTCTTTTTCCCTTCTCCTCCCCCAATTATACTGACATCAAATACAGTGAAAACAGGGGTTATACTGTGGGGGAGGAATATACAAACAACAAAAAAATCACATTTACCTTATAAATACGTTCGAAACAATATCAAGCAAGACAAAAACACTTGTATCCCTATCTTGGGGTTCATTTTGCTTAACTTCATCTTATCTGGTCATATGTACATAGCTTTTGACCTTTTCTACTTATCTCAGACATATACTAGTTATTGCAAATAAGGGAAACCATGGACCTATGTTTCTTTAGGCCTGGCATACTTCACTTAATATAATTTTTCCAAGTTTTTCCATTTTCTAACAAATGGGGCAATGTCATTTTTTCTGATGGAGGCATAGAATTCATATGTATACCACATTTTCTTGATCCATACATCTACTGAGGGGCATCTGTGTTGGTTCCATATCTTAGCTATGGTAAATAATGCTGCAATAAACATAGTTGTGCTGGTGGCTTTAGTGTGGTCTTGTTTGTAATCATTTGGGTAAATGCCCAAAAGTGGGATTGCTGGGTCATAAGGGAGCTCTATGTGGAGAAATTTTGGCACAAGCCAAAATGTTATTAATAGAGAACACAGAAAAACAACAAATCAAAGAAAGGTTGGACAACTGGGATTGCATGAAATTTCAGAGTTTCTGCATGGCAAAGGACATAGCTAGCAAGATTAATCAAAAGCCCATGGATTGGGAGAAGATCTTCATAGCCATACAACAGATAAGGGTCTCATATCTAAAATATACTTGGAACTCACAAAATTAAATCCCCCAACAACAAATCCTCAAAAAATAAAACAACTGCCTGATTAATAAGTGGGCTAAAGACTTAAAGAGAAACTTCTCTGAGGAGGAAATAAGAATGGCCAATAGACACAAGAAGAAATGCTCGACCTTTCTAGCCAAACAACATTGAGATTCCACCTCACCCCAGTTAGAATGGCTATAATCAAGAACTCTAATAACAACAGATGCTGGAGGGGGTGTGGCCAGAAGGGAACCTTACTACATTGTTGGTGGGAGCGTAAACTTGTTCAACCAGTATGGAGGTTCCTCAAAAGACTCCACATTGGTTTGCTTTTTTGACCAACTTATTTTGAGATTGTTTGTTAAACTTATTGTCATGCTTTCACAAACAATCCAAGACAGATTTATAGCATAGGTATTTTAAAAGTTATTATTCAATGATTAAAAGATTCTCAACAATCTTCATTATGGCAGCAAAATTGCAGTTGTAGCTAAAATTATCCTTCTGATGTAATAGGGACTTAAACACTTTTCCTAGAATACTTATCATTTCATAAGATGAAGCATTCTTTATTGCAGTAACAGGGTTCTCACAAAGAGAACCAAGACAATTCCTTGGTGACATGATAGCTTAAAACTACCTGTTTGACAACTCATCTAATGACCCCTTCTGCATGGTAAGCATCACTGATTCCTCCAATTGTTCTTATATTACACAATTTTCAATTTATTCACTATTTTGAACTCTTCTAAAAAAGTGAATCTCTGTTATCATTCATTTAAAAGGATCAGAGATGGAATGATGTGCCATTTTGGTTGGCCATGTCAGAACAGGAAGTGATCTTATCTTTTGTTCTGTAACAAGACAACCACTTTCCATTCCACCTGCCAATAAGCTGATTCTTCTCTTAACAGTCATGAAGTTTCTAAGCTACATCTCTGTCTCCACCACTTCATACTTGCACTATTGTTTCTTTCATTCTGGGCACAGCATCCTATTATTCCTGTTAAATTTATACCAACAGACATACTTGTTGCTTCATCCCTCAATATATTCTAGAATCTTGCTTCCAACTATTTTCTGTCCTCTCACTGTGAGGGACATCTCCTTTTTTTTTTTTTGTCGGTCATGGGGCTTGAACTCTGGGCTTGGGCGCTGTCCCTCAGCTCTTCAGCTAAAGGCGAGCACTCTACCACTTGAGCCACAGAACCACTTCCTATTTTCTTGTGGCTTATTGGAGATAAGAGTCTCACAGACATCCCTGCCTGGGCTAGATTTGAATGGAGATCCTCAGATCTCAGCCTCCTGAGTAGCTAGGATTATAGGCGTGAGCCACTGGCACCCAGCTGAAAGCTCCTTCTTGACCTTGTTCTAAGTGACTGAAAAGTGGAGAGAACAGACTGATGAGATTGCACAACACACTGTCCTTTAGGCTAACTGGTCCATTAGTGCAAGTGGGTTCTGAAAACTCTCTTTGCTAGCTTTTTACAAACTCCTCTCTGAGGAGAAGAGTATTCTAAGAGGCTTGGTCAATATAATAAGGAAAGCTAGCTTAACATCCTACCATTGTTCCTGATCACTATCTCACCCTTCGTATGGGATATACCTCATGTTCCACACAATTCCAAGAGAGAGAAAATTTGGAACACAAATCCTGAAGGTATCTTTGTACACCCAAGTCTTCTGGCAAATGTCCTTACCTATATGGGCTGTTGAAAACTCACCAGAAAAACATATTCCCCCATTTGCTGTAAATTTCAACACCAAAGAGAGCACAAATGAGGCTATGAATCCCCTTTCTATTTGAAAGGCTTCTTATTTAGAAGGTTTAGTAGGGTCAGGAGATAAAGACACTGACTGCAGGCTAAACCTGCAGACTTGAAGCCCTATTTAGCTGGATTCTTTATCTTAACTGAGACTAAGGAAGGAAACCTTTATTTGGATAGTTCCTCTTTGAAATTAGGTTGAGATAGCTATGATCCTAGATGTGGGATGTTCTCCCCCTCCTTCTGTTCATTTTTAAATATATTATTTTTGAACTGCTGTTCCTGTTTTAGCTCTTTCAGTAAAATGCTATCTCCTGGCCAGGTATATAACAAATTAAAGCAATTATAGAGACAATTAAAGCAAATAGCTCCTTGACATTAAGGAAGAAAACTCCATTAGCCTGATTATCAACACATATCACTTTCTGTAACATATCTGTGGTATGAAATCAATGCCTTCCAACTAATTTATGCATTATTTTAGTGACATTTTTTCCTTTCTCACTGAACATAAATGAGCAATGTCTTAACATTTTAGCTTATATTTCACTGTATCTAGCAATTTTTATAAACAAAATTATTTAAAAAACAAAATTATTTATTTATTGTGAATAAATTTTAATATAACTTTTTGTTTTGTTTTGTGCAGGTTCTGGGGCTTGAACTCAGAGCCTGGTGCTGTCCTTGAGCTTTTGTGGTCAGGGATTCTGGAGACACAGCTCCATTTCTGGCTTTTTGTGTGTGTGTGTGGTTAGTTAGAGATAAGAGTCTCATGGACTTTCTTTACAAGGCTAGCTCTGAACCATGATCCTCAGATCCCAGCTTCCTGAGTAGTTACAATTACAGACATGTACCACCAGCATGAGGCTTGTACATCACTTGTATTAACTGATCAACACTGCTACTATTGGCTTGCCTGATTATTTGTAGGAATTACCCAAATTCACTCTGAATGTACTGCTTCTTTCCTTATAGAGCCCATCAACTCGGCTCAGTCTACTATATGGTTTCAGGAATAGGATACAAATGAATGGGATTATGGGTCTCTAAGTAACTACATCCCCTGACATCCTTAGCAATCCTCAGCTTTTTCATGAACATATTGCAGAAGGTAAAGTTCTTACCTCAATGTTGCAGAGACAGTCCTCCAACTTTGTAACAACTTCAGAAAACTCAGGTCTTCCCTGCAAATAAAGAAAAGAGTTTTTTTTTCCTCTTAAGAATAAAAGGAAGGAAACTCTTTGGATTTTAAAATTGAGTATTTGCATTTGTAAAGAATGAGATTAGTAATAAAGTATGTTTTTATTTAAAATAACCTTGTATTGAAGTGTTAATTGAATGTTCATTTGCTGTTCCTGGCAGGACACTGAGGCTTCCTCTGATAAGAGTTTTAAGTCAGAATTTGAAACTACATTCAGATAATGAAGTAGTGAAAAGGCTTTAATTAGCTTTGCATGTTTTTAAATGGCAGGTTTTCTTCTTCAAAATGAAAGAATAAAAGTGAATATTAAGAACTATTAACTATCTCAGGGCCTTACGCTGCACATGTATGTAATGGAAAAGAACCATTATATCTAATTTTGTAATTAACTTCACAATGGAGAAGACATCTCACATGTAAAACTAAGGTCAAGATAGAAACCTCAAATCTAAATCTTAGTTTAGGGTTTAAATCTTTTAGTTGCAAAAACTTCAATAAAAGATGTTGGTAACTATGGGCCTTGATGTTACATAAACATTCACTATTCTGATTGTATTTCAAGATTTGTTGCATGTGCAAGCTTATGGATCTACAGGAAGAATTTGGAGAATTTGAGAAAATATTGGTCCCTTTTAAAGAAATTAGATCATTCTTTTGTCAGCTCCTAATGACTATATATCCTCTCATTTCTCCTTTTATGAAATTTTCACTGCCAGGAGGTGGAGAGACCAATTTAACATTCAGGTACAGCATCCAACTAATTTAAATTCTTAGTAGAACAATTTCTCCCTTAATATCCAGCCCTCCCTGAGGACACTGTGGTTCCCCAGAGCCCTCTTATGTGGAAGCTGTTTTCTGGAGCACACTCCTATAAGTTGGTATGATGAGAAGTGGGTAAGTAAGGGCCTATGTCTTTCTTGCTATTACTGCTACTTTGAAACATTTTCTCCCCTAACTATATACCAGCTTGTCATCATTTTCAATGTCTATCTCCCCCATTCTTTGAAAGTTTTAACAACTAGCTCACTCATAAGACTTTCCTGGGCCTTTATTACCCATGATTTTGAATGGCTCTCAAATGATGTCATACATATTCACATGGTCCTTGGCAGAAAAAAATAAAAAGTTTTATACTTCTGGTTCTTTGCCTTCTTTTCTCCAGTAAGTATATCCTCTCTCTCTCCACAGAGTCACTCGAGTCCAGGTTATATCCTAGTCCCTGACTATTTATTAACATGGCCAGAAGAGCCCTCTGTCTTCTCTATCTATTCACTCTCTGTCAGACACTCTACACTCTCTCTTTGCTTGGCTACTACCTTGACTAAATAGTATTTATCTATGTAATATATATATATCTACCAATCTATATAATCCACTATTCCTTCTATTGCTTATCTTATCAACTTTTTACTGTCATTTCATTTTCTATTTTTTTTTGTCGGTTGTGGGGGCTGAACTCTGGGCCTGGGAACTGTCCCTCAGCTCTTCCGCTCAAGGCTAGCGCCCTACCACTTGAGTCACAGCGCCACTTCGGCTATTTTCTGCTTATGTGGTTCTGAGGAATCAAACCCAGGGCCTCATGCATGCAAGGCAAGTGCTCTACCACTGAGCCACCTTCCCAGCCCTTTCATCTCATTTTCTTACTTTTCCATTAGCTAATGAATTTATTAGCTATACTTCCTATTATCACTCCCTTCTACACAGCATGACTCTCTTGCATTTTGTGTACTGTTGAGAAAATTCCTATATTCATTGAATCCAACTGTCCTTATTTTAAAAATATTACCTTCTAATACTAAGTGGATCCTTGGTGCATCACAGAAAGTTTATCACATATTTGTAGCTCACTTACTCTTCCACACCCTTGATGGCTATTTTACACCTTCCATGCTCCCCTCAAAACTCTAGCTCTCACTACTTACTACTTGAACTTTTTTACCTATGTCTAAAGACAATCTGCCTACACTTTTGTTTCTGCAAACAAATTTCTATATGAGGACAACTCCTTCACTGTGAGCTCCAGGAATAATTCTCTCTTCTACTTTTTTGCATAATTACTCTTCTCACTTTCCCTGCCAACATAAAAAAATCTATATATTCTCTCATTTTAAAAGCAAAAAGATACAACTCTTGTGTGGATTCCTCCTCAAAATTCTACTCTACTATTTTGTTCATGTTTACTGAAAAAGTGCTCTAACAAGTTGTCTAAATTTGCTGTCTCTACTTACCCCTTTCTCAATCTCGCCATACAAATCAAGCTTTCTCCTACAACATTCTGCTGAAATATTCTTGCCAAGGGCATAAATACCTCCTCATTGCTAAATTCAAAGTTAAATTTCAGTGTTCATCTCATTAAATAAATGATCATTCTTCTGTTATGTAATTTTTAGTTGAATTTGAAGTTCTCTTATTGGTTCATTAGTGGGATGAACTTCATTTCATACCATCACTCCTTCTATCTTCAAGTGTTGAACTGTTCCAGGACTCAGAATTGGAGCCTCCTAACTCCCCAATTCAGAATCAAACTGTGGAAGAATTAATTCAGGCTCATATCTTAGAACGAAACAGTTATGCAATTTTCCAGAAGTCTATCTCTAGATGAGTGTTCTCTCCTGAATTCTAATACACACATGTACTCAAATGCATTTATAGTCTCTTGTATTTCAGTAAACAGCTATCACTTCCTTGTATATTACAGAGGTCCCAAACCATTGGTTAGATGTGTATCCAATCCCTCAGTAAAACATAAGTTGATCTGCCTTTGAAATACATCTAGAATTTCAGTGGTCAAGTAGCTTATATAACATAGGTAACAACTCTAAATTCTGAAGGCACCGAAGAATAACTAAACCAAGGAAGTCCTGGATGGGAGTAGGAAGAAAGGATATGAAATAAGTTTTCAATCTCAGTTTTCTGAAACAGTTCCTGCCTGCATCTCAAGGAAAAATTAAAATTTTGAGAAATTTACTTTCTTGAAAATGACAGAGGAAAGAATCCAAAGCTGCCAGAGCATAATAACTCTTATTATGTAATAAATGACTTCAGATATCATTGTTTATAATGCATTATAGTACATTCTAGTACAAATTAGCTGGTCCTTTATTGTTGACATTTCCTCATAGAATGTAAATGCTATCAGGGCAGGGGTGTGATGTCCATTCCTCTATCTTCAGTGCCATAAGCAGAGTCTTGCCTACAGAGGCTACTCTAAATATTTTTGAGTCAATGATAGATTAATTTTGTTTTAGTTACATTTTATGTTGTTTGAGGTCTATCACATCGTGTGGGGTGAAGGATTTATTACAAACTGTTTTATGTTTTCTGGTTTTTATTTTGTTTTCTTGGAAAAAAAACAAGCTCATCTAGTATGATGGTACAAAGTCTAGCTACACTGGAGCAGAAGTAAAGGCGTTGTTCAAAACCTGCCCCAGGCAAAAACACAGACCTGATCTGAAAAATAACTGAAGGGGACATGGCTCTATTGTCAGTGTGCTGGCCAAGGAACCATGAGACCTCAAGTTCAAAATATAGCAATAAAAATATTACTGCAGCAAGGAATCCATTATAAATGAATGGGCTTTTTAAACTAATATTTAAATGATGTTCATAATTAAGGGGGATTAGGAAACATAGAAATAATGGTAAATTTTAACACTTACTGAATACTTAGAGTATCTCCTTTTACTCCCATAATAGTCTTGTACTATAAGAATTTCACAAAAATGAAAAAATAAAAAACAAACAAATAATTTAGCAAAAATATTACCACCAGCAAATAGCAGAGCTGAATGCAAAACTAGGTAGGGTTTGTGATCTTAATTTTCCTACATCCTTTTCCCCCCCTAAATGTGGCATCTAAATCTGTAAAGAATAAAATAATTCACTAGTAATTATGTAAGATACCAAACTTGAGATTAACTTCAACTGAACAAAGTTAAAAGACTTGTTTCAATAACCACTAGCTATGTGTCTTTAAATAGTTTATTTATTATTCTGAGCTTCTGTTTCTTTAGCCTCCAATTAGGTTGCAGCTTAAGAAGATTAGATATAGTGATTCATTGCAAACTGGAAAGTGTTTTGCAAAGTAACTTCACTTGTTTTCTAGCTTGTACTAATGGGCATGTCCTGGATATGATTTCTCTCAATTTATGGTCAAATGTTTTAACATTTCATTTTAAATTCTACATAAAATAAGCATTCTGGCCATTTGACTGGCTTCTTATGGGAATCGTTATGTGCTTATTAGAAAGCAGCCATCACAGGAATGCCTCAGGATCTGTATCTCCTGAAAACATGAATAATAAGTGCCAGCATCATGATGTGCACTACTCTCTGCTTTCTTTTCAGGTGGATGGCTCATTCTCTTTGCCATAATGCTGCGGTTGGTGGCAGCATGCCCTGAGTCCTGTGTGGTATGCTCTAGAGATGTAACCCTCTGTCACCAGCTAACCTACATAGTAGGTAATATAACCAACAACCCTAAAAAGCAGAGTGGGCAGAGTGTCTAGCCAACTCATGGCCATTGCCTGTCATTGTATTGACTGCTTTCTGTCTCCAGTATGAAAGAGGCAAACTTTTACGGATTCTACCTTTTACAGTGACTAAGGAGACTATGAACAGTATTTTATTTTCTTCTTCCCGATTATCTCAACTAATAGAGTAGTAAGACTTTCAGAGGTAATAAAGATGCTTTCATTGCAAAAAGTTGTGCCACTTAATACAGCTACATACTCCACAAAACAAACAAAACTTCGATTATTTTAATTCTGGTTTTGCCCATACTTTGTTCACATTTGAACCCTTTCACCAGCTGAAAAAATTTGAATGAATCAGAAACCTGAACTGAAATTGTTCAGCATTAGTAAGATTAAGTGATGTACCAGTGAAACAGATTATTATCACAGTACATCTCATTTTGAAAGTCTGGTCTTTTTTTATTGGTGGTAAATGAGCTGTAGAAATGCTAACAAGATACACTGCCTGTATTCATTACATATTGCTTGCTTAAGTCAACAATTTAATAAGACACCTTATTAACAAATTTGAGGAGAATGTGATTTACATTCTGATATCCAAGAAGAGATAAACAAGCTATAAGTTCTATCATTCTGCCAGTGGGAAATTTTCAGTCAGCCTGAGTTATGGCAGAGTCAAAACAGATCATTTCTTTCATTTCTAAAATCCCCAAATGCTGTGAGAATTAGGAGGTAGACATTATCATCATTGATGACAAATGAGAAAAGGTTTCAAGGTTAGTTGGCATGTATATTGCTCCCAATCAAGGTTGAAGGCACTTAAACACACTAAACTTTCAACCCTCTAAACTTTCCTGGCTTTACAGGTTTTCTTTTCCTCTTTGTTGGCATGTGTGTGATCCGATATAGTTGATGTGTATATGAAGCAAACATTTTTCATCGACACTGCTACACTTTACATATTCCTCATTCACAGAATGCCACATTTAGTAGCTCCTGTCTAGTTCCAGACAAGAAGTAATTGACAGAAATAATAGCTTGCTCATTCAGAGTCCACAAATCCCCAAAGGACTGGAGGGCCCATAGAAACAAAACTCATGCATCTCATATCAAAAACAATGAGAAGAACCAAGTGACAAACTGGCTGGGATTAATAGAATTCAAATAATCAATAACAAAAGCAAAACAACACAACAAAACAAAACAAATCCCTGATTTAATCCTTCTTGCTACTGGGAGAAAAGCAATTCTTCCAAAAGAAGGCACTCAGAGACTTCTTTGTCTTTTACTTTTTTTAAAATCTCTTTGTTTCAGCTCTGAAGTCTGAATTTCATAAGGGAATTGCAATATGCTTCCACTATGGCTGACTGTTCTAATATCACCTGTAGACCACCCAGGGACAATGGACTCCCTCATTTTTATGACACTGTCATTTGCAGTCAAAACAATTTTAGCATGATAAAGATGTGCTACAATAACTCCTGATTATAATACATCTTTATTGAGTTAAAACGCTTTGATTTCTAATGACAGAGCAGTGATCGCTCTGAGGTGATTACGGTGAAGGGATTTAACAGTTGGAAGTCCTGAGTACCACCTGTCATCACATGATGGGCTTTATTGGAGGCAACAGATAGAAGACAGGAGGCCAAGGTGGCCCCGACTATAATGAGAACCCCACTGACAGATCTTCAGGTTGTCTGGAGAGAATATAGATCCTTACTAAGTTGCCAACTTTTTTTAGCCTCAAGGTAAAAATGCAGAAACCAACCTCGCTTTCTCATTACCCACACTGTCCCTCACCCACACCTTTATGTTTGAGAGATGATTGACTCCACAGCATAAATACACATTGCTAGGGTGTGTGTGTGTGTGTGTGTGTGTGTGTGTGAGGGGTGTTAGAAGCTTAGACTTAAGCTCAGCTCCTAGGTGAATCTGTACAGCAGACAGAACAGGGACCAGTGAGTACCGAGCTTCAAAGGAAGGATGCCTGAAAAACCACCTTCAAAACAACATCAATGAGGATAATCTCAAACACTGAATTAATATTGACATCCACAGGGACAGATGGGTTTATGCTTCTCAAACAAATATGTCACAGTCACAGAGATTACAAAAATCCATCATTCTGACAAATTGCCAGCTTCCTCTCAAATTTAGAAGTCAGAGAATCATTTTCATTGTGTTTATTGTTCCAATCCAGGGCATGCAATTGCTCAGAAGGTATCCACGCCTTCTTTTTCTTTTCACTGCTCCGCTGCCACTCATGTGAATCCTGTCTCTAGTCTCTGCTTTTCTTCCCCACAGCAGTCCCTGTGACCACGCGGGTTCTAATTGCCACCGATGGCTACTTCTCCTCTGTAGAGAGCACAAATCTGTCTCTCTTGTTTAATCTTGCCCTGCTCTCTCTGGGCAGGAATGGTATTGAGGGCATTCAGGAAGATGCTCTGTATGGCCTTACGAAGTTGCAGACATTGTTACTGGAGCACAACCGTATTTCCAGTTCTTCTCTCCCGGATCATACCTTCAGCAAGCTGTATAGTCTGAGGGTGCTGGTACTGAGCAACAACGCCCTCCACACCTTGAGAGGGGCCTGGTTCCACCACACTAAGGCTCTGACCCGGCTCCAGCTGGATGGCAATCAGATCACCAATCTTACCGACATTTCCTTCAGAGGTTCCAATCTCCACAGTCTCAGGCATCTGGATTTATCTAACAACTTAATTTCCTTCATTGAGAAAGATGCCTTCCGGCCCCTGCCTCAATTACAGGAAGTGGACCTGTCCCGGAATAGGCTGGTCCACATGCCTGATGTTTTCTCTCCACTGAAGCATTTAAGCCTCCTCAGCTTAGATAGGAACCAGTGGAGCTGCTCTTGCGATCTCCACCCCCTGGCCCGCTTCCTGAGAAACTACACCAAGTCTTCTGCTCACACACTCCTGAATGCCAAGGAACTGTACTGTGTGCCGGCTACCCCAGCCGGGGCCCTGCCAAAGAGTGTGCTGAGGCTGTCGGAGAGCAACTGTGAACCCAAGGCTCCCGACTCCACTCTGGTTGTGAAGGACAGACGTCCTCTTCTCCCAGGGCAGGATGTGGCTCTGATGACCGTCCTGGGCTTTGCAGGTATGCAAGGAACCCTATGTAAATACTTTTCCTTTCCCTTTTTCTTTTCCCTGCTGCAGTACTGAGGTTGAATCCATGGTCTCAAGCTCGCTAGGCTGGTTTTCTTACCAGTTAAATTATCTCAGCCCTGCTTTTGGCTGGTTATACTGGAGATGGAATTTAGTGAACTTTTCTGCCCCAGCTGGCCTCAAACCATAGTGCTCTGGATCTCAGCCTCCTAAGTAGTGAGGAGCCACCCAGGCCTGACTGAATGATGTCTTTCTCAGAAAAGGGGGCACTTTTTAAAATTGGGTCTTTACTATTTGCTTCAGCAACTGTTTTAGTCAAACAAAATAGTCTCTTCATGATTTGTTTGGGATTTTAAGAACAATTTGAGTTTGTACCTAAATGGTTGTATACTAAAGGCTTGTTCACTAGCTTGCAGGACGTATTAGGAAACAATGCCTTGTGGAAGGAAGTCACATCATTGGGCCACATATTTGAAGGGAAAATTGAGACCCAGGTCTCTGTCTCTGACTCTTTGCCTCCTGGCTGGCACAAAGTGAGAAGCCTTGTTCTACCACAAGCTCCATGCGATGATGATCTGTCATATCACAGGCCTCCCAATACAGAATCCACCAACTGTGGATTGAAAGTGTGAGCCCAAATAAACTTTTCCTCCTTATCATTTGATTTTCTTAGGCATTTTATCACCATGGCAGAGCGTGGATTAATATAAGCAGTAGTCACAATCACTATGATGACAACTCATTGATCTTTACTCTATCAAAGCACTATAGTAAGCATATTGCATATTATCTCATTTAATTCTGGGTAGTAGTAACTATACTCATTTAACAAAAGAGGAAACAAAGCAGAGCTATTAGAGCACATCCAAGAAATGTAGTAGGATACAATTCAAGTCCTGAGTTTACTGATTCCATTCAAGAAATATGGACTGTTTCAATAATGTTATTCACTCCCTCTTTCCATATTGTAACATATTATTCTCTCTGTATTTTAACATGTTAAAACCCCAATCATTTTTTGGAATAGCCTGAAGTCTGATTTCTGGAATAAAATAGTTATAAGTTTTGCTACACCTTAGTAGAGATTAAGTTTAAACTTTAATATAGCTCAAGTAACTTTTTACAGCACTTTCAAATAATATACTATTAATTGAATTATAAGAGTTTCATAATGTTGTAGGATCACAGATAGATAGATAGATAGATAGATAGATAGATAGATAGATAGAGAAGTAAACTTCATCCCCTCCCTCATCCATCATTTTCCCTCTCCCTCCTCTTTGTTTCCAAAAACAATAAAGCTGGTTTGTTGTTCTATTTTCCTAAGTGGATATAAAGTAGTTTGACTGTATTCACTTTAATTCTCCCTCTCCATTCTCCTTCCTCCTCATTCTCCAATTGAGTTTATTTTACCTTTCTTATTTTGTTTTTTGATTGTACATTAGTTGTAAAGAAATTTGTTTTATCATAGTTTTCTGCACATGTATATCTTGTTTCCTTTAATTTTGTTTTTATTGGTGTATAAGGAGGACTTCATTGTAACATTATTATTCACACATATATTGTACCTCATTATTCTCTCTTCCTCTGTAACACTTTCTTAATTAACTTTCCTACATCTTCTAAAACAATTTCAAAAAGTTTTATTGTTCTATTCTCAGATATGTAAATAAACTATTTGTACCTTATTCACCCTCCTTTACCTCTCTGTTTTCCCTCTTCCCTCCCCCCTACCTGAAACTGCTCTTATTTCAAGAGGAGGGAACAGACTTGTCCCACTCCTGAAGAGAGTGTTAGCAGACATGGACTTAAAAGGTAGCTCCCCTTTATACAACCTGTAATGACACCAGTAGAGAAGGGAATGGAATGTGGAGCAAGGTCTGCTTCTTCATTCTGCTTAGCTCTAGCAGGGCAGGACAGACAGTGAACAGGCAAAATGAATGACTGAACACAACATTCTACTGTTACAAATGCTAAGAAACAAGTAAGATAACTGTGATATACAAGTTGTGGGGACATGGTTCAGAGACTTCAGCCTGATGCTCTGGGTTATTGAGGGCATCATTTGTCAAGATGGGGAATCACCAGGTGGAAAAGAGGAGTCCCACCTGCTTGTTTTGAGAAACAATTTCCCTTGCAATTCTACTCAGAAACCAAGCTCTGCTTGCCTAGCACAGGAAATGACAGTGCCAGGCTGTCCAATTAGATGTCATTCATTTGATCATGGCAATTTGTGAAAGGGAATGATCTTGGCAATAAGGGGGAAAAAGTTCCCCAAACCAAAACATCAAAAACTCGCTGTAGCATCCAGAAAATAGAAAGTACTGGTTTAGACTGTAAAGGAAAAACAGAATTCAAGTAAACACAGACAGGATAAAGTGTTATAAGCTATCATTATAAGTTCATGCAAAGGCTAAAAGGTTATGTTTTAAGACACCTTAGAGTTTGAAGCAAATGTGGGGAATAATGAGAAATAAGGCTAGGAAGGAAAGGAATAGTATGATGATTATATGGAATTTTGCATTTAAAGGAGTTCGGCTTTTTGTTAAAGGGAAGTCGGTGAACTGGCACTTGGTAAATCTATAGGGATAACTAAAATATGGCAAAATGTATAGATTAATGTATCTTTTAGAGGATGGAGGTTAGTGTACATGAGGCTCTCAGAGCATAGACTAGCAATATAGACTAGCAATATTATATTTTTATTAACTATGAGAAAAAGAAATAAGAAATTAAGAAACTTTGGTTTATAGGCAGAAAAACAATTTAAACATGGAATCACTTTGCCTTGAATGAAACGTACTCTATGAAAAAGCTCATTTTATTTCCTACCAAAGAGACCCCCAGATGGTGTTGTTATAATTTTTATTATATATAAAGACAGCTCTAAATTGGAAAGCCGAACAACATCAATTAAAATAGCTTCTGTCTAGCCTGATATTTTTCCAAATGGTGATGGACTTTCCACCCATTCTGCTGCCCTTCAAGCCATTCACCTTTATATTTGTGGAATTCACATTCTGTGATGTATATGTCCCTTCCTGTGATGCTATCTTTTAATGGTCTCTCTATTTGCCACAGGAGCTATTGGTCTCACTTGCCTCGGTTTAGTTGTATTTAACTGGAAACTCCAACAAGGCAAAGCAAATGAACACACATCAGAAAACCTTTGTTGCAGAACCTTCGATGAATCCCCGTGTGCTCATGGAGCAAGAAATTACCACACTCTGGGATACTGTAACTGCCACTTAACTCAGGAAAACGAGATAAAGGTCATGTCCGTTGTGGGGTGCAGAAAGGAAATGCCACTTTTACAGGCAAGCAGCCATCAAGCAACATTGGCCTCTGAGTCCACAGCCCTTGACGGATCATTTAGAAACCTGAAAAGGAAAGACCATGGGGCAGACAGCACTTTGCTTTGCCTGGATGGTAGCCTGCTGGAGTCAGGATGCTCAGGGCCTCCTGGGAAAAGGGCAGCTTTTAATGATACAGCCTTAGTTACAAGAGATTGTCCAAGGAGAGTTGAAAAGATAAGGAATCTCAAGCCTGTGGAAGTTCAGTCTCTAACCCTGCCGCAGCAAGAAACAGGAACCATAGGTGAGTTTATCTTGCTTTAGAAAATTCCAGTCTGTTTAATCCTGGAAGGAGGGAACGTCTTTTAATTTCTTCAGCATTGGAATGTCATAGAAATCACTAGCAACCCTCCCACCTCCCTCCCTCCCTCCCTCCCTCTCTCCTTCTCTCTGTCTCTCTGTCTCTCTGTCTGTCTGTCTGTCTTTTCTGTCTCTCTCTCTCTTCATGTAGTCTGCTGTGCCTGGAGAGGGGTCAGGTGTGGATGGAGCATCTCTGCCCTCAAAGCTTAGAATATATTTTCTGTTTACTGAAAGTGAGTTTTGAGACTCAAAAACTAACACTTTTTTCTTTAAAGAATGAGATCCCTTTAAATAGCAATAGCGTTAAGATTTATGGGAGGGTAGGTATCAGCTTTCATTCCAACATCCTTTGAGCTCTAATGCCAATTCTGCAGTAAGCAACCTCCTCGGAGCATGACATGTTAGAAGAATGGGCCTTCTAACACTAGTGATTCATTTCAGGAATGATGTCAAGAAACATACTTGGCTTGCTGAGCTGTCAAGGATGATAACTTCCCAGTTCAGGAAAGTCAGGGTTTAATTCATTGTCCCATGTTGAGAGCCAAGTGAATCTGGCCGTGACATCTACCCACTGCACATGGGTGATGTCAATATTTAGGTGGAGGCAATGAATTAAATGTCTTCCTTTTGCTTCCTGACTACAGTACGGTGCCGATGTTTTCAGACTGCAAAGAAAATTTTGACAGCTGCTCTGTAAAGAGGTTCCTGTCATTTGTTGGAATTGGCCTTACTACTAGTGGAGTTTTCTCTCCAAATAGGGATGACAGAAGTGATGTATCAAAAAGTTCTTAGCTTGGGGACCCACCCCTAAGGATGGGGTTTGGAGCAACTGGATAAGAAGGAAACTGTATGCTATTTCCTATGTGGCATAAGGCAGGAAAGGAGATTATTCCACTGAATTTCTCATATTCTAGTTCTTGTCAGGTTCTGGGGAATGATGATTTGACTCAAGGGAATTAAGCCACAGAAAGCAACATCCACCTCAGAAACCAGATTAGACTAGTTTTATTTTATTAAAACAATAAATAATATTTAAGAAATAAGCACTTGGCCTCTCAGTTTCATTTCAGCTTTTTTATCTGTCTTAAGCCCTAACTTCTCTGTGGGAAACTTTCATATGAAAGAAAATGTTGTTTCTTCCCTATTTTCAAACCAGTCTCTCACTTCACATGGGAAATATAGGTTTGCCAGATCAATACAATTATGTTTTTGTTTGTTTTGTTTTGTTTTGTTTGGGGTAAGTTGTGGGGCTGGAGGGAGCCCGGACATGGTCACTGAGCTTTTGTGCTCTAGGCTAGCACTTTACCACATTGAGCCAAAGCAACACTTCTGGTTTTCTGATAGTTAATTAGAGATAAGAATCTCAGGGACTTTCTTGTCCAGGCTGGTTTTGAATCATGATCCTCAGATCTCTTGAGTAGTTAGGTTTACAGGTATGACCCATCAACACCCGGCAATACAATTACTTTTACCAAATGTATGAAACTGTGCCACACAAGAAACCTGTAGAGGGCAGGTATTTAGGGAGAAACACCCAAGGACACACTTGCTCTAAAAGAGAGGTCAGCAAGGAGACAGCATCTCTGTATTTATTCCCTGCAACTTGGAAATACAGAACTGTAGATTTTCAGGGAGGGAAAGGACTCCAGAGATGATCTAGTCAAACAGTTCTGTTTATCTTTGCATTCCAGAACTCTCTGAGAATCTGATAAAGGCCACAACTTCTTTCCCCAGAATAATTTGAATATAAGGTTTTCATCTAGTTTAACCTAATAACACCCAGAGTAAGAAGTTTCTCCAAGGTCACACACAAGGTTGATAACAGATGATAGATTTTAGTTAGATGCCAGTCTATGGCTTAGTTCATCTCTTCTCTTCCCTTCTTAATAAAAATGTTTCCTTTTTCTTCGGACTAAAACAGTTTCATGAAACAGGAAGAAGTACAATGATAAGACATAATTTGATACTGAATATTCATTATGGTTAAGAGGATATAACTCAATATCAGACAGACCTGGGTTCAGATCCTAGACACACCATTTAACTGATGTTTAAGTAAGGAGAAATTTTAACTTCTCCAAGCTCCACTGTAAAAGAATGTGTGTGTGTGTGTGTGTGTGTGTGTGTGTGTGTGTGTGTATACTAATATACTGTACACATGATAGCAGTACTTTTCCATTGGGTCATAGCTCTTGTGAAAATCAAATGAATTAATGAATCAACAGCATTTAACACAGTGCTTAGCTCTTAGCATGTGCTTGATTAATTATATAATTAATTTTATTAATATTACTTAATATATTAATATTATACTTATATGTGTTCTTTAAAACTCTCAGGCCAAGATTAGTGTGATAGAAAACAGGCTATCTTTCAACATATCTACTCATTAAATGAATATTTATTAATATTGTATTAAAGGAAAATTTTAAAACATTTTCTTTGCTTTTCTGTGAGCCAAAAAGTGTTTCTCTTTTGTCTAGGTTATTTGGTTGTGACATGAATATTGCATTTGTGATTTTCTCAGTATTTTAGTTTCAATGGAAAATGAGTGTAGGAAAAAATACTATACCACTTTTTTTATTATTCATCTTTAAAGCTAAAATGCCAACACCTTATCTAAACATAATCAACTGTGCATACATTTATATTTCTAATTCTACAACTTCTAAGTTAGCATTAGAGCTAACTGAAATATGGCCACAGAGAGTATCATTTCAAACATATAAATGGCCAAGTATCTTTAGTGGGTTTGGCCAAAAATTAGGAAATATTAATAATCAAGGGAGCCAATTTTTGCAATTTTTGTAAGGTTCGTACACATCTGTTTGGTTGGAATAATAAAGCACTGTCTAGTGTTAAATTCCCACATTTATTGTTCAGCAGATATCAACATGGACACATTTAGAAGAATATATGCAACATCTGTTTCAGCCTTGGCAAGAGAAAGTCTTGAAAGGCATATAACAAATGGATCATGGCAGCCTCCAATAGAGAAAGAAGACAATGGTTTACAACCTCACAGGAAGAGACATTTTACTACAAACTCAGCATCCAAGCCTTGTGAGCCTAAGGAATACTGTGTACAAAGGTTCCTACACAAACCGAGATCAAACTATGATGATCCCCGAAGACTGGCAAAATGGAGCAAGCCTACCTATTTTCAGCCAAACAATTCCCTTATCTGTAAATATGTGTCCTGTGATCAATTTCAAAATTGTATGAAGGAAAAGAAGCCAAAATATAGAGAATGTCCCAAGTTTGAGAAAGAGCAAATCCAAATTAATAATGCAATAGAAAAATTTCTTATGAGTGAGGATAACATACGCTTACCAAAGTCATCAACAAAAATCAAGAAAATGCATTCCACAAAGAAGTCTAGCTTTCATTATCTTGACTTAGTAGCAAAAAATAGCTTGCTATCAACTGAAGCATCAGCCCATCAGAAACAGCAGGAAAATCAAAGTAACCAAGGGCCTGCTTTGGATCACACCAAATGTAACAACACTGGAGAGCAAAAGGAAGAGAGAAAATGGTTGGCTGATTCACAGTTTCTGAACAAGAGAACTAGGCCATCTAGCAAAAGGATTAAATTACATTTGCATCCTTTTAGGAAAGTTAGAGTCCACCCAGAAAAATCCTTGCCAGAACTTCTAAAGAAGCATACACGAGTATTGTTACCACCTAACAAGTTATCCAAAACTGTGGAGGAAAAGGCCAAAAGAAATTCTGTATCTTTTGTGAATTTTTGCCAACAGACAGAGAGAAATAACTGTGTTATACCCTCTTCAAAAAGACAGTTTCTCAAACATGCTCTGAAACAGGCCCCCTATTACAAAAGAAATACTAAACGCGCCCTTCCTGTCCATGCTGACACCTTGTCTGTAGACAAGCAGAGCTCTATACAGAGCAGGCGTTACCCAGCCGGTCAGGTTCCAAATGGGAATGTAGCAACATCGCCTCAGCATATACCAAAGAATGATGAGCACCGCCACTCCCATGCTTCATCCTCATGTGAGCAAGAGCAAGGTACAACCCAACTCCACCTGGAACTTCCTGGTTATTTACCTGACACTTGGGAAAACAATATTTTACCATCTTCACATTCTAGGGAGGTTATTGACCAGAAAGCAAAAGAGTCCACTAAGCACATAGACCAGGACAAATCAAAAACCAACCAATTAAGTCAGTGCTTGTTGTCCTTGACTAAGCAGCAAGCACACTTTCAAGGTATACACCCACCTGTCTTCAATAACAGGGAATATACTTTAGGTCAGAATCAAGCTTTGTTACAATGTGAGGAGAAAACTTCAAATCACAGACAACTTGGAAATGATGGGAAAATATCAATAGCAAACTGTAAAAAATCACATCAAATTATGGAACAGTGTTGTATGGGTAAAGAAGGACATGGTAGAGGAGAATCTCTTCCTAACACAGAAATTTATGATTCCTCTCTCATTTCTTGGACACACTCCAAGAACAACTCACCAACAAATTCTATCACACTCCAAAATAGAACAGAGCTTCCCAAGCCTAGGAGTTTTTCTTCTGTTAGTAGGCAAGCGCCTTGGCTTCTTACCAATAGCAGCGAGAAAGGAATTGACAGCATAAATGCATTACCCAGAGATGATGGCAATGAAGCTCTGGAGATAAAACTAGCAGACAAAGATGCGCTTGACGAAAGCAGTTCTAGTCAGTTCATGTGGACCACACAAATGACCATGAAACACCCCACCAAAGAAAGGCAGCAGACTGTGGAAAATGGACCAAGTGAAACACATGTATTGTATGACTCAGGTTCTTCTGACACCATTATGGTTAAAGATTTTGGTATCCTAACTTCCCATGAAAGCCAAAACACAATACCTCATGATGAAATAGATATTGATAATAACAGTAATGTGCATGATTCAAAAGAAATTCAAAATGTTCCCTCAGATAAAGACAGTTGCGCACACACAGAGGGGACCGTGGGCATGGAGACACAGGAAGCACTTTTCTTATTTTCAGAGTTAAAAGACAGCAGTGTCAAGGCAGAAAACGAGGTCTCTCTAGTTCCTGGAAATATACATACAGAGGAAAACTCTGCTGTCAAGCTTGCAGTGCTCCATGCCTCGGCTGAGTAGGCCAATGAGTTGCCTGTAGAAGCAGAGAAGAGTGAACACTCCAACCCAAATAATCATCCTGTTCAACATTAGCTTTCTTCAACAGGGCACACAGACTACTCCCCCAGTCTTCACATACAGTTTCCAATGCATTATTTTGCAGAACAAATCCTCAGTGGTTTTTTTCATTATCCACAACATAGAAATTCACAGTTGAATATAACACGAAAAAGTGAAGGAGTCACCCGATATGCGTCATGAAATTAGGTGACCATGCTTCTTCAAAGAATTAGAAATTGTTTTTAAATTATGTCTACTGGAAAAGCAACCAAATATTAAATATAAAACCCTCAAACAAATGGAAGATTAAATATAAAAAAGTGTTTTGTATTTGATGCTTATTTTATGGAAATTGATAGACCTGCATCATTAAGTGGTATTACCATATTGCTTTCTACACAGGTGATTGTGAGTATATGAAATATAATATGAATTTTTGTTCTGCTTTTCTAATTATGTTATGACAAATAAAATTTCATCTTTGTTACCTATCCTATAGCCAATATGCATGTTGTTATATTTCTTCCATCTACGATTTTTCTGTTGATAAATATCCTCTGTCTTAAGTAGAAATCTTCTAAACCTATTGTTTCTCTAAAAAAACATAAGAATTTCTCTGCAAAGTCTGCAAAATCCCCTATATCCACAAGGTGGCGATCTCAGCCTCAATCATGTTAGAAGAAAGAATGGTTTCAGATCAATGCAATGGAACAGGAACAAAAGGAATTTTAATGAGTTTTATCGCCACTTGTTATTAATACAAGATTTTGAAAAACTAAATAAGCCATTATCATGAAGCTTTCCAGGTCTTGTCTCGAGTTTAGCATGCCCCTACTGTTTGGTGTGAGCACTCCTGTGCTGAAGAACTGAATGTGCTTATAAATATTAGATGTAAAAGCAATAGCAGAATAAACACCTTTCATCCAAAGCCACATGTATTTCAAAAATCTCGATAGTATTCAAACAATTTTATATATTGGTATCCAGTGAAGTGTTTATAGTTTACCTTAACAGTATTGAATATTATGTTTCACATTTCCTAGTGGGAGAAATCAAAGGTTAATCTTCCTAT
Source organism: Dipodomys ordii (assembly GCF_000151885.1). Taxonomy (NCBI): domain Eukaryota; kingdom Metazoa; phylum Chordata; class Mammalia; order Rodentia; family Heteromyidae; genus Dipodomys; species Dipodomys ordii. The sequence continues at coordinate 11,579,805 of NW_012267249.1, read as the reverse complement.
TTTCCTCATCTCCTTATCTGGGTAGGTCTTTGTATACTTATATCCATATAAAGCTTAAGGGTAACTAGAACAAAGTAAAATTCCTTACAATGCCACACACCTTTCTCTGTTCCTCTTCCTAGTCAAGATTCTGAGGCAAAGATAAAACTTTCTCCCTTTGAAAGTCCTTAGCTTTCTACTCCTTTCTCACCAACATTCAGAACTCTCTGTTTTAAATTTCAATTCCTTCCCCTCTGTTTTTATTCAGTCAGCCTCTCTGCCTGGGCTGAACTCCTATGCCATCTGTCTGCTCTCCCCAGAACCCCTTCTATTTTGTTCCATACCTTTAGAGAAAAAGAAAAAGAAAAACAAAAGATATTTATACGCACGTATGCAAACACACACACACACACACACACACACACACACACACCACACAGAGCCATGCCATGATTCTGCATGGCAAGTTTACTGTTTATTCTGTATAGCCTGATATCTTCTTCAGCTTTGTAGATCAAGTTACTTTTTTATATATCGTTATCTGTCCCTTTCCTTTCCTTTTTTTTTTTTGCATCGTATTATCCCTTTACTATACAGTCCTTAGCTTTGTTCTCTCTTCTCACTGACATACATCCTAGATACGTACAAGTCTAATGCCTACTCTTGGTAACTAGCTGATTGTCAGAAGGCAGCAATGATACTTTTCCTGTCTTCCATTTCTGAAGTCTGGTTTTACTCTCCCTTATGTGGCTTCCTTTGAAGGAGGTCTCTGGCTTACTCTTGCCCCTTGATCCCCATGGCAACCATTGTCGGCTGTGTTATAATCAAGTGGATTACAGTGAGAGCAGCCGGGCTGGCTGACAGGACTTCACTATCTTTTCCTTCCGTTTCAGTCCTCTAATGCTCTATTTTTTGGGGGCACATGTTTCTAGGGTGCTTGTTAGAATGGAGCTTCATGCTCCATCCCAGAGATTTCTATTAGATTTAGCTGTAGGATCAAGCCCCAGAATCTTTGCAGTAATAAACATTTCAGAGAAATGTGGAAGATGTAGTTTGCAACAATCTGAACTATTCCTATGAACACCACAGTATCCTTCAATGTGTTTTAACCATTCTAGAAATACATATTGTGTGTGTGGGTGTGTGTGTGTGTGTAAGACAATGAGGACTTCTTCATAGCCAACTTAAATACAATTTCTCCAAATTACTTTTATTATATTGCTTTAGAGACAACAATAAAAACCACCTAAAATTTCTTGTCCAAATTCTCTATTCTGGTTTCTATGGGACCTGTCTCTTGTTGCTCTGATACTATCATACTGCCTTTCATGGTTTTCTAACAATGTTCTCTCTTTTCCATAGGCTAGAGATGTACTCTGGTTCACTAACAAAATGTTAATAGGAAAAAATATTGCGCTTAACTTCAAGGCATGAAGGAAATAGAAACAAAAGGGATAGCGTATTTGGTCAGCTAAAAAGCAATGACTAAGATAGCATGGCTTGAGTCTTAGACTTAAAGATCTTGTTTCAAATGATGCCAGCCACAGAGATTTAACTCCTCTGTGGCTACAATGATCCAATGACTAGCAAGTCTTTCATCTTTTCTTTCAATAAATCTGTATATTGTCTCTTCAATTCAACTGTTTTACTCTCTCACTGATGCTTCATTTAGCAAGCACTTATTGATGGCTTATGAGCTCAGCTCAAGCATCACTTGTACTAGGAAGACTTCCCTGCCAACACAATTTGTCTTTCAACTTATTACTATTACTTTATGCATTACTTTATGCATTCTCACAGACTCCTGTTTTCTCTCATCTTGGTATGTAACTATAAATTAACTAATGTTTATTCAATTTATCTCTATGTGTCTTCAAGCCCAAAAGATTCTTTTTTTTACTTGTTTTTTAAAATTTTTATTTAGCTTTTATTGTGAAAATACTGTACAGAGGGGTTACAATTACATGGGCAAGATAATGAGTACATTTCTTATCAAGCATTGTAGCTCCTCCTTTGTTTCCCCTTCCCATCCTATCCTCCCCAACCCCCCCCAGCCAACCCTCCTCCCCCCCCCTCCGGCAACCAAAGATGTAAAGTTGGTTTTCAACATACTACTTGTACGTCTCATTGTTGCAATGGGTCCACCTGTATCCCTATTTAAACGATTTGTTTTTTCCCTTCCCCTCCACAAATTATAACAACATCAAATACAGTAAAAGCAGAGGTTATACCGTGGGGGAGGGACATACAAAGCAACAAAGAAATCATCTTATAAATGTGTTAGAAACAATCGCATGAAAGAAAAAAAACATTTGAATACATATCTTAGGGTTCATTTCCCTAACATCACCTTATCTGACCTTTTCTGCTTGAATCAGACATATACTAAATATTGCAAATAAGGGAAACCATGGGACCTATGTTTACAAGCCCAAAAGATTCTTGAGAGAACATTTCTATTGAGTTACCAACCCTTATTTTTGGGAAGTCAGAGTAGGGACTTAATAAATTAATCACTGAAGAAAAATAAAACTTAATACACTGGTCCTTTTTCTTCATAAGTGTTGTGGGACTTTGGCTGGGAGATTTAATGACAACAGCTCAATGCAGCTCAACTTCATAACCCAGAATGTACTCACTGAGAAACCTGGATAAATCCAACAAGTTAGAGAGATTGTTTTTCACGTGATACTTTCCCAGCTTCATCCTTAAACATTAATAGAGCTATGACTCTGCTGATAAATTTCACTACTGAGTAGTACAACTTTTCCAAAAAGCATTCAGTTTTGGTCTTCTATATATGTCCTTGGAAATATATATTTCTCCTTATTAGTACTCTCCCTAACTCTATCCCAGATTCTCTTTCATTTTTCCCACATTTTGCTAAAGTCATACATTATAACCTCAAATTATTTTAGAACTTGCCAATGACTTGCATTTACCTCCAAATTGACTATAATCATGTGGAGTCAGTTAATAAAAGCTAACGCGATTCCTCTGATTATTACTTTATGCTAAACTTTGACATAGTTCTTTTCCCAGAGAGAAAAAATATTCTAGATTAGGTGCTAACGTATCTTCCCTCAGAAAACACACCTGAGGTACATATTGAAAGACAAGGAACTATTTTATGAAACTATTTTAGTCATGCAATTTTCAATCTTACATGTCAATAAATTTTTCTATACAGAAAAATCAAGATGTAGGATTAGAGGCATTGATCAGCAGTAGTGAGATTCAAATTCATTTCCTCAGCAAATGCTTTTGCACATCTATGGCTTTAAAGGCTGGGGTTAGAGCAATAAACAAAAGAAAACAAAGAACTAATATTCTAGTAACGAGAAGATCCTAAACAAATAAGTATATATCACATCAGTTTGAAGGGTCGAACAAAGAATTTATCTGCTAAGGCACTCCATCCACATCTAAGAAATTTTATTTTTCCTCAAAAGAGGGTTAATGTATACAAATGGGATTGGGTAATGACTGCGGCTGGGTTTTGCCTTTAGACAAAGAATGCAAAACTTTCTTTCTCTTTCCAGATGTCTAGGGCATGGCTTGTTCTATTTTGCCTCTGGTTAGATACTTCCTGAAATAATAGTGTCACTGCATCTGCTCTCCTGTTGAAGACAGACAGTGTCTAGGAAGGATCAGAAACAGGGCTGAATAAGGAACACACAATAGGGATGGTTTGAACCAAACAAATAAGGACCAATAAGTCTATATATATGAGGATTCTGACTGTGAAGAATGCACAGTGTGAATTACTAACACCCTCCACTCAAAGGAGAACCAATGGGCTGATGTCAAAACACAAGAATTTCAACAAACCATCTCCATTTCTTGGAGACTGATGTGGGATTTCACCCTGGGATCATTAGGCAGCACCACTCTACTCAGCTCTATGACTACATTTAAAATGTTCTTTCCACTGCTTATATATTCCACTTCACTTTGTTCTTAATCTTTCCATAACACCAATTTTTCCATTTGAACTCTTAAATCTATGAGATTAATCATACTCTCATATAGTCATTCAATGCTGGAAATCAGTAAGGAACCAGTTTTCTGACTCCAGCAGGAGCCAGAGACCCTAGGGGGGGTCTCTTCCTTGAAGACAAGTCTCATGTGAAAAACCAACACAATTCCATCTGGTGACAAAGTTCTTTCTTCAGACAATGACTAAGTGTGGCTCAAGCGTAGTTAATAAAATTGCAGCTGGGATGAGTCTCTGAGTCATCTGTCATACCCTGATCCTTTTTTTTTCCTCCCACTCACTAATCAGTTGTGAGAAACATTTCAAAATCAGAGAGTAGCAGTGAAGAAATATGAGATAGACAGATTTCTTCAGGCAATTAGACTAAAGAGCAGAAGGCAAATCATTCTTCCCGCCTTGACAGTCTTAAAATATACACTGAAAATAGACTTTGGAGTTACACTATTTGTGACAGCTTTTGACCATAACACATTTTATAAGAGGAAACAAAATTTACTCACTTCGGGCCAGACATTCCACCCTCGCATCAGCAGAGAAGATATGGGCTGGGGAATGAAATAGCCAATGGGTGGCCTGATGTGGTGATAAGCCATGTCCGCTGCTGCAGCCACTGAAAAGCAAAGGTTTCAACCTCACATGTTTATTTTAAGAAACATATGTAGATACAAAACAAAAATCATACAAAATTAATATTGCACGGGTGCAATATCAGCAGGGATTCACAGTGATCTATCTCTCAGCTGTCTTTTTCCTTTATACTTTAAACAAAAGAGTGGATAATTTCATACCCTGTACGTTGAACTTTAGCTGGATTCAATAAAAAGGGAGCAGAAGAAGTTTATAAAGAAGCAAAAGAACACACAAGGAGCAAGTAGTTTCCAGTACCTGAAGTATAGCTTATGCATATAATGTTTTGAGAAGAAAAGATTCAAAGGACTGGACAAGACTGCCCAATGTCTTAAATTCAAGGCTTGAGAGATATTGTGTATGCTTAACAAGATATGAGATGCCACTGGTCTTTGAGCTTCTAAGGTACCAGCATATTCTTGGAGAAACATATTTTAATGTAAATATTGGTAGTACAAATATATTGAATTGTTTATGTAACATTTATGAGCCAGTTATATTTTTGTTAAAGTCTATCAGGAAGTCAAATCTATTGCTTCAGCTAATACTACTACTTGTTCAATTTCCTAATACTGCCCACCTGCACGAATTTCTACTATTGCTCATCTAAAATTTTACATCATGATGTTGTGATCCTTGGAGCTTCATTGTAGGTTCCTGGGTGCTGATATTTTTTCCCCTTTCTACAATCAATTATTTCCATGCCCATTTGAAAACCAACCTTTAAACTACTTTTACTGAATAGGTTTTGTATCAGATACATTAGATATAAACATAAACTCCTTCACTTATTAATAACCATGAAAACAAAATAGCTATTGTTTTGTTGAGTGAGAGGAGGGACTACTGACTATTTTATATGCATTTAGAATTTAATTAAGAATTGATGTAACCTTTTATCTCAGTTCATGTTCTATTCAGCGTACATTATGATGAAAATACTTTGTAAACAACATGATGCTGTTTATCCTTTAGAAAAATTTCTCTGAACTGGTGTGGGGATTATGTTCCAAGTTATTTCTGCATCTTATCTTTTGTCTGTGGTGTTGAAAGAATCTGTCTATATCTTAATGATTTTTGAGAGATAAATCTAAACTTCTTTCTCCCACCAAAATTTATTTCCATTTAATTCTGTTTATCCTTCTACCCAGATTATCTAGTGAAATTATATGTGGTAAAATAAAAATTTTGCTTCATGGATTATTCTGAATGAATGTGTGATTCTGATCATTGTAAAATAATACTTGTTCTTGGTAGACCTTGAGAAATTAAGAAATTTATCAATCAGAGGGAACCATTGTTAAAAATTCTGAGATTTTCTTGTATATTCTTTATTTTGTTGAATCTGTATTGATATACAATTGTATAATTCCTTCTCTCTAAATTAAGTTATTAAGTTATTAAGCAGTTAAGAAATTCTCATTATTAAACTCTATGTTAACATGTTTTTAATTAATCTACATTTAGTGTGATTTACTTAATCACTTCCCAGTTTAAGGTTGTTCTGAACACTTTACAGACACTTTTTTTTTCTGTGTCAGTTTTTCCTACATACTATGATATATTGAGGGGAAAATATTATGTCAAAGGGTATATCTATCTTAAAGACTTTGTTACATATTGATGAACTTCTTTCTAAACTGGTGTATTAATTATTACTCAAGAGCAAGTTTGTGAGGAAGTTTTTAACTTCTGCATCACAAAAAAAGCTTTTACTAATTAGAGACAAATAAATTTGCTCATTATTGTTTAGATTGTGCATTTTCTTGCCAAATGTGTTTTTTGTTTCCCCCAAAGTTAGGCGTATTAGATTCCTTTCAACTATTTCAATTCCTTTCTGAATTAGGTAAATCAAAACCAATTATCACTAAGCTTACACATTACTCTGATATTTTTAACCTGATAGTCATTTGGAGAATTTTCACTAGTGCTACTACTATATACAGATAAACCAGTGTAATAAAAGCAAACAAGCGAATTATAGTTCTGATAATGAATGGAAAAGGACTATTTATAAATTGTGTTCGTCTCCCATGCTGATCCTAAGAACAACCATTGAGCATTTATTTTCAGTATGATCCTGAGATAGTTTATTAAATATGTGACTGCTTCCTAGAGAAGAATGGTGTTGAGAACTTTCTGCCATGCTGAGAATGTTCTTCATTATCCAATATGCCAGCACAAGGCTCTTGACCATTGTATCTCAGAAAGAAACTGAATCTTTATTTTATATACACATATAATTTTAATAATAAGATATATTCAATAACAAAGTATACGGTGTATTATATATTATACATTGTTTATGCTTTTATTATATAATCTTAAAGTAGTTGTACAAAGGACATGCCATTCAATAAAGCAGTTTATGAGTACAATGGTTTTTGCTCAATGTCACCCATTTCAACCCATCCTTCTCCACCCATCCCTTCTCTCTATTTTCTTAATTTTTTAGGCTATATATTGAATTTTTCTACTGCATTCTCCTTTCTTTTTCTCTTCATTTTCTATCTCCTTTGCCTTCACCCCCAACCCTGCTCAACTCCTTTCCAGTAACCCCTTCCTTGGTGTTGAACTGTAACTTAGTGTTTCCAAAGAATTACAGTTTGATTTCTCCCAGAATCTACCATATCTTAGAAATTGACATTTTAGTTGGGTTCATTTCATGTAATAATTTAGATAGCTGAAGTTAATGGATTCCATCATAGGCATCACAATTCTAGAAAAACAGTTTTCTCCTTTCATTCTGGTAAGTAGTGAGAACTGAGTTAAGCACAGTTTTGTGAGTCTGCCTCAAGGATGTGTATAACCATGGGGTCAGTTTGTGGTTTCAAGTTCAAGTTTATAAAGAAAAGGAAAGATATGAGTGGAGGTTGTCAGTGTTGTTCCTCAATAGGATCAGACTAAGGAGCCACAGCACAGGCATCCACTACAATATGGTACAATGGCATCCAACAATCTAAGTTGATAATAGGCTAAATTTAAAATATATTGATTTTTGAATTTTGGTTGGTAAATTTTGGAAAAATTATAGATTAAAAAATAATTAAACTTATGATTAAATTATATTAAATTATAAAAATATAAGAAATTTAAAAATAATCATTAAATTATAAAAATCCATTTTTTCAATAAAATTTGGTTAAGTGATCAATAATTCAATCAATGAATGAATTGATATTTCAGTGCCATTTGGGGTGTATTCATAAATTCTGAAATATTCTTTCTTTTGCCTAGAATGCTCTTCCCTACCTTCATAGCATCTACCTTCTTCATAGCGTCTCTGTCTTCTAGGAATTACATTAGACTGACTCTTTCTAAGTACTCTTCTGTTGCACTCCCGTGGAACATTATACTACAATTGCATCAAATGTATTCGACTGATTTGCCACTTCCTTGCTTGTTCCTGCATGTAGATCATAAGCTGCTTGAAGCTAGGACTATGACTTCATAAGTGTATCTCTCCTGCCTATCATAATAGCTGCCAATGAACAGATATTAAAAATTATACACTGTGATGAATAAATGAATGAGTAAATAAATGTGGCAGGTCAAACTATTACCTGAAAATTGATATAGAATCTATTATATTCAATGTAGTCAATATTTATTGACTAAATGGATGATTGACATTGATGACAATGAATATTTTATTCATTTAATATTTTCAGAAGAGAGGACAATGCCTAGTCACCAAGAAACATTGTAGAATGAACATAATGTATAGTTTAACATTAAATTACATGATAATAAGACAAATTATTGAGATCTAGTGGCAAATTTAGTCAATAACCTTATCTTTTGTTAAAAACATTCAGAAGAGGCCTCAATAAACTGAAGCAATATGACATATTAAGAAATACCATTTATTGGAAATCTGGCAGGCTAATTTCCAGTCTGACTTTTCTCTAAACTCTCTGGGAGATCCTATTAAGCCAATTTGCCTCTGTGAGTAATAATTTTGCTAACTGTAAGATGCAGCAGGGAATACACCATGTAATGGCCATGACCATTGGCTTCTGAGAAAGTTATGCAGTTAATCCTTCACTACACCTTTTACTAGCATGTGACAGTAAGTATGTGTCTAATCTTAACAGAACCTAAATCACAGAGTGTTAGGACTAATTTCATATGCATAGCTTCTGGCACACTGATGATCCCCAGTAAGTGCTAGCTGTGTTGTTGCTTTTAGGATTTTCTACAAATCTAAAATATGCACTGATCCCATGTAGTCTGAACTGATAGAACTAGGTGTCAAAACAACGCTGGAAATTTTCTGTTCTCTTTAGATGAATTCTTAGGTCTTTTTGGAGTTCTCTTGAGGTATGAACATCAAGTAAAATTTCACATGTGACCATGAATTTTAAGACCACAACTCAGCTTGTATACCATGGGAATCAGCTCATGATGCAATGGGACCACTTTTAAGATGATTACTATGCAGTTCTCAATCATTAGTTCCTTAATAAGTTGGTACTAGGTTCTGAAATCCTAATCTCCTACAGTCTAGTATTTTGTAGAATGAAATGCTGCCATTCCTATTAATTTTTTAAACAAGAGCAATAAATTAAAATGTTTTGTTAGGGCTGACCGAGATAAAGTTTTCAGAATTTTTGTTCAACTTTGATTAGCTATATGTGTTCTAAAAAGTACAATTGGTTGTACTCCATTGTTTTTAATGAGCCAGGCTGTGGTGAGACAAAGCAAATATGTTCTACAATCCCAGCAAGAGCTAAGACACATCCTTCATTACACTGACAATTTTCAGTGATGTATCACTAAAGTGTATAGCATCTGAGAGCGACGATGAGATTGCTATCTCAAGGATGTACTAAGAATGACTTAATTTTTAAAACCACATCCCACTCTCATTGCATATTGTCAGAACAATAGATTAGTGTGAACCATTGTCTGCTCTCATTGAAATCTTTGTCAGCATAATGAAATATCAGAATGTTAAAAATCAGCTGTAGTCATGGAATTTTCACTATCTATTGGACCATTCTGATCTTTCCAGATCATTGATAAAGATGAACACAACCATGGAATTTAGCATACCCCTATTTTTCATCCACTTATTTATGACACAAGAGGGCTGATAAACTCTTTAGATTATTATATTCAGGATGTTTAGGATCTAAATAATATATGGCAGGGAATATAAACTACTATGATTTAAAGAGGGGTAGTTGATGGTTACAAGAATGAACCCAGTGAAATTACCATGTCTCTAAATATACTACAATTCATATTTTTACAAACTTTATATGAGACCCCCCCAAAAGAACCTCTCAAGCCATATTTGGCTCCAGGATTTCCACTTTGCAATTTAGGATTAAAATTGCAATATGAACTCTCACCAAAATCTGGCTATAATAAATTGGCAGATGCTCTTAATTTATGTCACATCACAGACTTAGAGTTTGGCAATCAAGTATCCCAGGACACAAAGTTGAGTTTCCTTGTAAAGCAGCTGGCACCATATAGGATGAAAGGAAAACAAGAGGCTCTCTTCTTTGGCTCGAAACTATGATCTGAAAGTGATCTACAAAATTGGGTACCTACTTTTAGGGGAATGGGATTGGAAAAAGTCCATATTGATGGATTAATTTATCATGGCTTTCTTCTTTGGATTCTCACGATATATCAAATGAGACAAGCCCAGGAGAGACATAAAATCTGAGAAGCAGGTGTTGGTTTCTTCCTTTGAAATGTGTCCAACACAGCTATTTCATGCCACAATGCACCAACTTCCTTTTTCATGTTGCCTGGTTTTTCTCTCTCAGTTTGACCTTACTCTTGGACTCCTTTTCTTTTAAATTGCATTCCTCTCACAAATGGACTCTTTCCCCTGTATTCACCATCATGCTGATGGCTAAACTAGAACCTAGTACATCACCCTTGACTCTTCTATCTCCTTTGTATTCTCACTTCCCAATGGAAGTCATATTTTTTTTACAAGAACTAACTTCCACACATCTGATTTGGAATACCTCCATTCCAGCTTTTGATATAAAGTGAAAAAAGTAAATTGTAAGGCAAGTAGAAAATTATATTATATATAAAATTAAATTATATATAAAATACTACAGTAACTTCCATTCTTGACACACATACAAAGTCTGTGATGGTCAATTTGTGTCTTAACTTGACTGTCTCAGGGATAACCAGATAGCTGGTAAAACATTATTTCTAGTTGTCTGTTAACATGTTTCTGGAAGAGACTAGCATTTAAATAAGTAGACTGCATAAAAGAAGATCTACTTATATCACTCTGGACCAGCATCATTCAGCCTATTGAAGGGCCCAGTAAAATGAAGAAGTAGACAAAAGATAGGCAAGTTAGCTTTCTCTTCTAGAACTGGAACATGCATCTGCCCTTAGACTTCAGTATGTCTGCTATTTTAAATCATAATAGCTCCCAATGAGAGCAACTTCAATGATCATTGACTTGTTTCTGCATCAAAAATTGAGGCATATTTACCATGAGATATTAGGCAAAACTGATGTGAGGAAAATGATATTAGAAAAAGAGTGAATCCCTGATAAATGTAACAACATGATTCCAGTTATAGACATGCAGAAGTGGAAAGCTTGTGAGAATCAGATATGTTATTTCCAGTAGCTGAGTGAAGGGAGAAGTATAGGGACTCACCAGGACACAGTTTGGAGTGAGGGAAATGTTCTGTGTCTTGGTTGAAGTTATGGTTATTCAACGGTGTACATTTACTAAAGCTCATTGCTAAACTAAAAAATGTAAATGTGTTATCTTTCAATAACTTTGATTTTAAAATAAATTTGATCATTTTCAAAAGCTCTATTGCAATGATCATAAATGGAAAACTGTGGGTTGAACTAGGGAAGTGGGGGATGATGGACATAGTAGATAATTCCATGCTGTGTTAGGAGTTATTCTCTTGAGGCTAGTGGCTCATACTTATAATCCCAGCTACTCAAGAGGCTGATATTTGAGGATTTATAGTTTTCAGGAAGCCAGGGAAAAAAAACTCCATGAGACTTTTCTCTCCAATTAAGAATTTAAAAAGCTGGAAGTGGAGCTTGTGGCTGATGGTAGTGCACTAGCCTTAAGTAACAATGCTCAGTGACAGTGCCCAGGCCTTAACTTCAAGGCCCAGGACCAGAAAAAAATCAATGGGACCAGATGAATGGATTAACATAAGGTATAAAAGGAATGAAGATGTGTCTCTCTCCTACAAAAATATATCCTGGTATATCAAGAATTATAATTAATTTGTTTTATATCCACCTTTTGTATCACAATGCAAACTCTAAGAAACACCAACAACAGCAAATCACATTGGTCCAATTCAAAATAGAATCCTTACTCTAAAACTTAAACAAGAGATAAATCTCATCATTTAAAAAAGTACACAGAAAGATAGGACAATTGCATCATCAGTACACTAAAAAATTAATAAGCCACACACAGGGCATATTAATTGTGAGAAACACTCTGTAACATACTATGTGTAGAAAAGAATTTGAGGGCTGGGAAGGTGGCTCAGTGATAGAGACTTGTCTTGCATGCATGAGACCCTGGGTTTGATTCCTCATCACCACATAAGCAGAAAAAAAAAGAAGCTGGAGTGGCTCTGTGGCTCAAGTGGTAGAGTGCTAGCCTTGATCTGAAGAGCTGAGGGACAGCGCCCAGGCCCAGAGTTCAGGATCGGAACCAAAAGAAAAAAAAAGAATTTGAAAAGTGTTGCTACATATATGTATGTGTGTATGTGTCTGTGTGTATTTGTCTATCTATTTGTCTATGTATCTGTTAAAGGAATTTAGTCTTGATAGTTCTTTTTTTGGGGGGTCTGCTTTCTCAATTCAGTATATATATGAAAAGTGGACTTCTAAAATGTATTCTCAAGAAGTAAATACAGCATTTTCCCACATTATTTGGTGGACGTCGTTATATGTCTGCTTTTTAAAAGACAGATCATAAACTATTCCAGATTTCTATGTGCCAGTATCTAAATTTACAGAGTAAATCAGTAACTTTTTTTGGATTAGCATGTATCTTAAAAAACAATAACTTAATATTGTTCACTTAACTTTTTTTCTTGTGATCCCACTGACAATAATTATTTTTGGGGAAAAGAAAGAAACAAAAACCACGTTGCTTCACATTGTGGAGCTGCACTGAGCTTAGGACAGGGACCAAGTACAGCATGTCTCACCTGGCTTGAGATGAGCGAAGGGAATTTCCCCAGTGAGCAGTTCCCATAGGCACAGGGCATAGTTGAAGACATCGGCTTAGATGGTATACTTCGTACACTGCATGAACACCTCGGGGGCCATCCAGTGGAGGTTCTGTGGGACAAGAGTATTAGCATGCCATTTACCCAGGGCCCCCTTATCCACCACACAGTGAGATTCTTAGTGAGAACGAGTTCTCCCATGCTCTTAAAAGATATGCACATAAAATGACACCAATACCACCCTTGATGTACACTATCAATTGGTGTGCACGTATTCTCTATCATTGCTGTTTCTTAAAGGACATCTTTTTAACCATTTGATCATACAAGTTACAGTCCTTCTAAAAATATCATCAATAGTGAAATAACGCAGGAATGATGATTGGAACAGTAACCTTTCCTCTTGTTTTCTACTTTAAAATATTGTTATTCTTTCTTTTTTTTTTTTGCCATTTTGCTTTCCTCATTCTATAGCCGCCTATTCTCCTAATTGTCCTACAAACTTGCATGTAGTCAGCCACAGAACCCTCTTGATACTCAGGCGTGACTCGTACACTCGTAGTAGGCACCTCCCTCAGGTTTCCATGTGCCTATTTAGGAAAGAAGTCACCAAATTAGGCTCATAATGGAAACTCTCATGGTTCTGAAGAGAAAGGGACAGATAGAAGTAGATTCCTTTGTTTGCCCAGATGTGCTGTCTGAATTCTTTTTGTGTAACATTTCAGAAAGCCAGCCCTCAGAAATATTACAAATGTTTCTCTGTACAAACTCCTAGCCTCATCTCTTTTAATGACATTGCTGACATGCTTTTTATGTGAAATTACATATTCTTCAGTTAAAATTGTTTTGTTCTGGAATGCAAATGCATAAAGTTGGTTTACTTGTAATTTAGGGGACAGAACACTAGATTGTGAGTTAAGAGATGAAAATTCTGGCTCTGATTCGCCCACTTACTGGGCAGCTCTGGGCAAGTTTCACATTTATCTTGGACTTAGAATTCATGAACAAGACAGATGAGTCCAACACTTCCAGCTCCAAATTCTATTCTGCAATGAACTTTTCTAAACAAATTTTTATTCCCACAAAAGGAAACTCATATTCTTTTATCACTATTACCAAAATCCTGGTGCAGTGTTGGCTTGCTGCTATTCTTTTGAAATGTCTACCTTATTTTAAAATCCTGCATAATTACAGTTTCCTAAGAATATCTTTATTTTAATGTTTCTGCTCACAGGCAACTCTCCTACATGATTTTTCACATTCTAAAGAGTTTCTACTTGCAGAGTGTGTTATACATTGTGTCACAACATTACACGTGTGGGAGGAGGCATCAAGCATTCCTCCTTATGCATAGCCACCCCCCCACACAAATGAGGGAACTTAAATAACTAGTGAAAAATAAAATTGCCTCCCAAATAAATCCACAGTATTGCTGTACTTAAAGATTATGCTACTAGGATTAAATAATTACTGTTATCCACTGTTGGTAAAATTCAATTTCATTTCACTCAAGATTTCAGTCAATGGTCTGTACTGACTGCAGTTTAGAATCACTCAGTGGAATTTTGAAATATATGGGTACCCATGATGAACCCCAGAAAAATGAAACCACATCTTGAGGGTTTAGATTTAGGCATTATATTTTTCACCTAAAAAGATTCCTAAACTGATCTGAATGCACAGCCAGACTTGAAGTTCGCTGATTTAGCTGCTTCTAGGTCCCAGATGCTAATGAGGTTTGTGTATCCTGACAAAAGAGGATGCACTTTTCATTTCTCTCTCCTCTTATCCTAGCATTTCTTGCCCACTCATTCTGACCACCATAGCTTGGACTGTACCATAATCTCTCCTTTTGCAACCACAGTTCTCCCAGACAATGTGTGGGCTGGGAGATGTCCATGTATATCCACGAGGATGAACTCTTTGTGAGATTGTTAGATCTCCAATAAAATGTTATATTTCACTTCCACCCCATCTAAATGGCATGTGTACTACTTTCATTACTCTGGTTTTATTGCTTCTTTATAACACTCATGATCACATAATAGATGTTTTGTTCATTTGCCTAGTGTTTATCACCTTCCAGTGGAATATTAACTTCGAAGGAACAAGAACATTATTTTGATCACTGTCACATCCCTAGTTCTTAAAAGAATATCTGGCATCTAAAAGATGTTCTTTAAATAGCTGTTTAATAAACAATTGAAATCTAATTGGCTGCGTTCTTTGGATAGGGATTAAGTGCATCTCCCAAGCATCCATCTTGGGAGATTTTAGGAAGGGGACTTGAGGAAAGACAATTGGGTCTCTGGAAGTGCTTTCCACCTGAAAAGAAAAAAAATATGATCTTAGTTCTCAGTAGATGCCAATCAGTCCATAAATTGGGCTGTACTCAAAGCAAGACTGACCTCTCCTTGCTTTCTTTCTCCATTCTGTGTGAGTGCTGCTTCACACACAAGCTTCTACCATGATGCCACTATGGGGGTGAAGCCTGGAAAGATCTCACCAGAAACAGTACCAGGCTGTTTGGACTTTTTAGCCTTCAGAAACTGTAAGCTAAATAAGCATCTTTTCATGACAGAGTACCTAAACTTTCATATTTGGTTGTCATCAAAATATACTTATTTGTGGG
The DNA here is from genome assembly GCF_000151885.1 of Dipodomys ordii. NCBI lineage: Eukaryota > Metazoa > Chordata > Mammalia > Rodentia > Heteromyidae > Dipodomys > Dipodomys ordii. The sequence continues at coordinate 11,564,354 of NW_012267249.1, read as the reverse complement.
GAGAGACTGGGGCAATGAAGGAGAGGGCAGGAGAATGAATTTTAATTGGAGACATTTTAATATAATTTTTCTTGCTTCAGAAGTTATGATTTAAAGTTTACTTAAACATTAACACTTGCCTACCACCTATTTCTCTTATAATGTTAAAGTGGAAAACTGAATGGTTAATGATGCTGGTGAGCCACAACTTTAGAACGAATTACCAGGTTAACTCTAAAACTTCCTATGAAGCCTAATTGTCCACCATTGTCACATGCCTTTTTGGCGTATCTGAAACCTATTTTGCATTTTTTTCTACAACATTTTCCAAGTGCAGATCTTATCTATTTCCCTAGAAGAATCTTTAAGTCGTTATTTTGGGGTTTTCTGAAAGTAAAATCATAAAAGCATTATCCCTGCCACTGAGACAATGACGGTCTTCCAGTTAAAGCTGCTCTCATCTTCTTTTCTCTCATGCTGAGTTTACACATTTTAATTGTTTTATAATCATCGAGAAGAAAAGCAGCAGCAAACCCCAGGTTGTTTTGTCATGTTGTCTTCATCCAGAGACTGGAGGAATCGTGATTCTGTAAGAAAGAGAAAACAAATTCATGTCCAGGGAAATATCTCAAAACCAAGGTTAAAGACCACAGCTAGTAATGAGACAAGCAGAAACAGTTTATGTTAGGCGAAATGAACCCCAAGATAAGGATTCGAGTGTTTTTTCTTTCTTGTGATTGTTTCTAACATACTTATAAGGTGATTGTTTTGTTGCTTTGTATGTCCCTTCCCGCCCCGTATAACCGTGTTTTCACTGTATTTGATGTTGGTATAATTTGGGGAGGGGAAGGGAAAAAACAAATTGTTTAAATAGGGATACAGTTGGACTCATTGCAACAATGAGATGTACAAGACGTTATGCCTAAAAACGAACTTTACAACTTTGGCGGGGGCGGGGAGGGGGAAGGCGGAGGAGATTGGAAGGGATGGTAAGGGGAAACAAAGGAGGAGGCAACAATGCTTGATAAGAAATGTACTCATGACCTTGCCCATGTAATTGTAACCCCTCTGTACAGTATTTTCACAATTTAAAAAAAAAAGACCACAGCTAAAGCTCTGAAACCTCAGGAAACTTTTTGCCTTATTCAAATTCTCACTCCTTTTCTATTGGTTGGTTGGAGGTATCAACATGAAAAAAATGAAAGTAAATGATGTATTTCCAGAATGTAGGGCCACTGAAATCCTAATGACTAAAGAAATAATATCTGTCAGTGTGAAATTTATTATATAATATCAGACACAATGTGGAAATGAAGAAGGAAACTGATGATATCTAAGGTACTAGTTCTAGAAATCTCACCTCCAAAATCTGCCACCACAGCATGGCCATCCTCATAGAGAAGAATATTGTGACTAGGAAAAAACAACCAAACAGGCTTTGAGTAAGCTTTGTTATTTCTTAATCTAACTGACCCTCTAAGAGGATGGATGACACTTGTTTACTGCAGATTCACTATGCCCTAAATGCTTACTCTGATTTTTCTTAGTTTTGTCAATTCTAAAGATATTTACATTTCTTTTATGGCTAGGGAGGTTGAGCATTTCTTCATGTGAGATATTTACAGAATGTGATTGTTTTTTAGCTACCATTGAAAGCATAAAGCATTTGTATTTTAGATAAACCCTCTATAAATTTGTCCATTAGCTGAAGCTCAGATTTTCAGCTTTGGTATATTCATTTGCTACCACAAGTATGGCAGTAGACAAAGTAGATGGCATTGTGAGCAAGTTGCAGTTAGAGCAGGAAATCCAGCTGGGTGCAACCTTAGGCAAAAGATCACTCAAGGAAGGGGTTGCCATGAATTCTGGAAGGAGTCTTTATGGACATAATCTTGAACAAAACATTCTAGGTACAACTTCAGGACAAAAGAGTGTTTCTAAGACCTATGAATTGTTGCCAGCTAGGCCAACATGTTAAGCTTTTATAGAAGAAAAGTAAAGGTCATCAGTTTTTCTTTCAATCCAAAGTTAGAAAAGATGAGAAAAACTTTAGACAAAATTTAATTTTTTATCATATTGAAAAGGGTTATCATTAGAGGCAAATTAATGTGCTAATTGATCTGACTGTAGTAATCATTTCACTACATATGCTAAATAATATATATGTTATAGATGTCTATATATCATAGTCTAAATTATACAATATAAATATATACAATTTTTGTTAGTTATAGCTCCATAAATCTGAAAAGAAAGTGTCATTTTTAAAACATTAAGTAGAAGCTATGACAATTCACAGAAAAGGTCATTTCTTCCATGCATCAGTGAACTAAGTCCTGAAATACCTTATGGATAAACAAGCATATGGTTATACAGTGATGTCTCTGAATACTTCCTATTGATTGTCATTGTTTCCCATCCTACATTTGATTTATAAATGAGTCAACTCAACATTTGGGGACCAGTACTGGATTTCTTTCAATGTATAGCTATGCTATATTTGTTTTGTACAAATTACAAGTGTTCCCCTATCCATATGTTTCTCCATGGCCAAAACATGGAAAACACTAAGTCCAGGGCTTATACATTTAGTGTTAGGATTTTTATTATATATTTTTATTGTAAAGATACTGTACAGAAGGGTTACAATTACATGAGTAAGGTAATGAGTACATTTCCTATCGAGCATTGTTACCTCCTCCTTTGTTTTTCCCCTACCACCCCTTCCCTCCCCACCTCCCCAAATCCACCCTCCCCCCTGCAAAAGCTGTAAAGTTCCTTTTCAACATAGTGTCTTGTACATCTCATTGTTACAATGGGTCAACCTGTATCCTTCCATTATATATATATATAAATATATATATATATAAACCATATTTTCTTTTTTGGCGGGGGTCGGTTGTGGGGCTTGAACTCTGGGCTTGGGGATATTTTCTTTATCCATTCATCTACTGAAGATCATCTGGGTTAGTTCCATATCTTAGCTATTGTAAATAGTGTTAGGATGTTTTTTTTAACATTGACTTAGGTTTTATAGCAAAATCAATTTAAAAACTGGTAGTAAGGATTAAAGTCAGAGCTTTACCTGAAACATGCTAAGCAAATATTCTACCACCAGAACTATGATCCTAGACCATTTGTTTGTTTGTTTTGAGATAGTACCTCACTAACTTTTTTCAGGATTGTCCTTAAACTTAGGAAAGGTCTGTTTTCACCTCCTGAATAACTGGGATTACAGGCAAACTCCATCACATTTGGATCAAAAAATAAAGTTTTGAAACTCTCTTCTCCTGTTAACAAATTTTATGTTTACAGTACAGATTTAATCTGCTTTTTAACTACTAGAAACCTAAAATATGCTCACAATCACTTTGCCTGGATTAGCACATGGGAGAAAGTACTTTAGGAGCAGAAACCTCTAAGATGCTACTTTAGCCACAAATCACAAATTGATGAATGTGATGTGAATTAAACTGTCATAGACAAGAGATCTATAGCACCAAGATATCTCTAGAAATCAAATTCAGTAAGAAAAGTATATTTGAATGCCATATCATTATATTCTTCAAAGTACATCATAACATTTCACAGGCCCTTGGCCTAAGACAGAATAATGAATATTGCATTTCACATGTAGATAGCATAGATCCACCCATTACATTAAAATACATGCATAACACCTTGTTTATTATTTTGTTAATTCCAATTAATTATCTAGAACAACACTCATTAAAATTTCTTTTTGGCAGCATACTCTTTTCCATAAACCTCTGCTTAATAACCCTATTTTCTAATCTGGTGGCTGCTTCAAAGCTATGGATTCAGACAAGCCTTAAACAAGTTGTACTGCCAGGTTATATTTTGTTTTCTCGTTTGTTGTTCAACTTTGTTCCAATTTAAATAACATATGTTACTAAAAGTGATTACACTAGCCAGCTAGAGTTGATTTTGCATATTTAGAAAAATTGTTCTTCTATGAAAGAAACAAAAGTCACCTTGGTTACTGAGTCAGCAAGTGCATTACAGTATGATGACATGCAAAGGCAGAGTACTTGAAAACAGGGATGGTGTCTTGCTCATTGATATACCTCTAGCATTTTCTATTGCACTGTTTCTCATGTAGGAATACTCAATAAACATTTGTTAAACAAGTAAATACATGAAAAGGAACTGAAAACAAACCCAATGCTTTAAGCAATAATTACATTTCAGAAAGGTAAAGATCCTATCACTTAAGATTTACTTACTGAATGCCAATCATCAATCTGTGAATCTATGATATATTTGGTAGAAATATGGTAGATATTAGATAATAGATATTAAGAAATTAGATATTAAGATATTAGATAATAGATATTAAGAAATAAATATTCAAAATTCAGAGAACATAAAACTGGGCAAGGCATTTTGGCTAACCTAGTTTAACCTTCTTGGTTCCTGGATAGAGTCCAATGCTCAGAGGATTTGAATGTATCAACACAAGCAATACAGGTAGTGACAGTGGGGACCTAGTTCAGTTCATCTGGGTTATCATCTCAGGTGTTAGAACAGTTCATGACAAATAGACGACAATCAATGAATCTATATTTTATGAATCATGGCTATGTATTCTTCCCCAAAGAATGATATTTACTTTCCTCATGTTATCCACCACTCCGGGAGATGCAAAGTAATACAAGTCATAGATTCCATCTTCAAGGAATTTATAATCTGCTAGTGAAAACAAAGATGAATGTTTTCAAAGAAAATAGCATAGGTTAAGAAAGGGATTAATTCTGAAGTGAGCTTTGAAGGGCAGTCAGTTATTAAGTCCATAAATATGTGCTGAGACTTTGCCATGTGTCAGACAATTTCCTATATACTGGGAGATGATGAGAAACAAGGCAGGCAAAGACTGGGCTTACATTGCAGTGAGGAGATGAGGCAGGAAGAAACAAAGAGTAACTCAAGTTTGGAATAGGTGCTGTTGGGAGAAAAAGTTCTTTGTATATATAAGAGGAATTGAAAGAGTATATTAATTAACTTGGAAAGTGTATGTTGGAAGGTAATGGAATATTAGAACAGACATGGTATTTGGTTATGAAATTATTTGCAGTAACTGGTATATGTCCAAGTCAAGCCGAAAAGGTCAGATAAGTTGATGTTAGGGAAATGAACCCTAAGATAAGTATTCAAATGTTTTTTTCTTTCATGCGATTGTTTCTAACACATTTATAAGATGATTTCTTTGTTGCTTTGTATGTCCCTCCCCATGGTATAACCCCTGCTTTTACTGTATTTGATGTTGTTATAATTTGTGGAGGGGAAGGGAAAAAACAAATCATTTAAATAGGGATACAGGTGGACCCATTGCAACAATGAGATGTACAATTCGTATGTCGAAAACGAACTTTACATCTTTGGTAGAGGGGGTGGGGGAGGAGGGTTGGGTGGGGGAGCATGGGGAGGATGGGATGGGAAGGGGAAACAAAGGAGGAGGCTACAATGCTTGATAAGAAATGTACTCATTATCTTGCCCATGTAATTGTAACTCCTCTGTACAGTATTTTCCAATAAAAAAATAAAATAAAATAAATTTAATAAAAAGAATTAGAAAGCCAGAAAGGAATTTGGGACTCAATGAAGGAGATATAAATGAGCTAGCATAGGTTTTTATACATTAAGATGTAATTCTCTAAAGCGGAGTCTGGCATCTAACAATAATGTTGGACTATTGTTATGAAAAGACAAAAGTGGAAAAATGGAGTAGCACACATGAAACAGAATAAATCCATCAAAATACTGGAAGTTCTTAGCTCTGGGAACTGTTTAAAAACAAAGCACAACAGAGAACAAAAAATCATGAGTCATCTTCAGACTTCTACTTTGAGCTTCATAATGACAAAACAATAATATATTCAGTTTTACCAGAAAGCCTGGAAATTTTCCTGAAGAGTGGCTGACACTGGAGGACCATGGAATTAGATTAAAGTCAAAGTTATGGCTGTTAACATGAGACTTTCCAGACAACCACGTTGAAAGCACATTCAAGGTGAAATTTCATGTTTAACAAACAGCAAGTCAAACCAAACAAATGAGGCAGTGACACTTTAGAATACAGAACAATTTAAGCTCATAGCAATAAATGTGGCCAAGTATCACACTAAAAATACACTATTAACTACTAGGAAAATGTTTCCTATAGATAATCTTGTAATCTACCCCTTTGTTCAGAGGGTTCCTTCATTCAGTAACAATAAGTACTTTTTAGAACTGCCTGCAAGATTCTTTCATTGGTGTTCTGGTAGCAGGGAGTCATATTTCTCATCTGTATTAAATCAATGGAGTGTGTTCTTAGCAGAGCATCTGTACTAATCAGGTGTATCACCAAAACCTCAGTGTCCATTGTGTTCAGAGTGCGTCTCTGCTGTCAAAGAGGTTTTAAAAAGGTCAAGGACATAGATATTACTATCAATAATACTCAGAGAAGGAAATGAGCTTAGAGCATAAGCCAACTAAGACAACAGATGTGCAATTAATGTTAGTGAACTCACGTTTATTACTGACAAATTTCACAAACCGCAATATATGAGAGGAATGAAATATTGTGGAAGGATGGCAATAGAGGCAAAAGGGAACAAATATCATGGATTGCACTGGCTCCATTTTCTCTTCCCTCTATGGTTGATATTAGTATATCTGTATTGTAAGTGGATTAACTGAGATCTAGAAAAGTTCAATCAGAAAGCCAAGAGCCTAGCTGGTAAAAAGTGGATCCAAAATTCTTCAAATTTGTCTTCCAAGTCATCTTGTTTAGAAATGTACTTTTATAACAACCCAACCCCAAGGGGGAGCTAGATGTGTGGACAAAAATTCTAGAAATTCTCACTACCTAAAAGAGAGCTTTTATCCAGGTAATGCCATAAATAGTCCACTGAATAGACTGAAGTCTATGAACTGAATGGAAATAAATTGAATATATCTCTGTACCACCAAGACACAGTCAGCAGACAAAACTTCCTCCCTTTCAGAGTTTAATTGATCAGTCACAGGCATTCGAAGGAATAGGCACATGAATGACTCATGGTCACTACAAAAGCAGAACCTACCATCTGACCTGGGAAGAAAGAATATCAGTACCTGGGAGACTAAATCAGGGTTAGAATAGAGAAATAAAAGGAGCGTAAAGAATCTGAGTCTTATTTTCTCTCTGAGCCATCACAAAAGGTTAATTTTGTCCATTTGCCTTTCTATAAAGTCTGAGAAGAAGCAGTCTTCTGTTATTTATGATCCCTAAAGAGCACCTTCACACACAGGGTAGCATTTATGAGAAAAGTCCTGTAAGACCATTGTGATATAAATGACAGATAAGCAAACCTACCTATGATTAGCACAAATCTACCTGAACTAGCACTTCAGCTCAAGTTTTATTATCTGGGAACAAAGAATTGAGAAACTCAGGAACAAGAGGTGAGAAGAGAAGCTACCACGAAAGAAAGGAGGAAAAATGGAGAACATACATTGCTGTACACAAACATGTATATATAAGCTATGTACAGCTGCAAACATCTTCAAGGTGAAGTGTCACTCTGTAGATAACAGGAAGTTCAGTTGATCAATGTAAAGAGTCCTTCATCTGTAGAGTAATTATAACATTTCTGGATTCAACATTTGTGTTTGATCTATACATGTATGTGTCCAAAAGTCCATAGTGCTTGCTAGTGTCATGTAAGGCTAAAGCTCTGAAGAAAATTGTTTGGTGTGCCTCAGCTAGTCTTGAAGCCTCAACAGCTCAGAATGTCAGAGTACTGCCTTGGGTCATCATGGTTTGTAAGAGAAATGGTAGCTGGAATGGTGTTTACTAATATAAAGATTTAGCTTAATTGCTACATATAACTTTAACTTGTATATACATTAACTTGCATTAACCAGCTATTACTAGTCCTGTGATTTTTGGAGAAATTATAACACTAACTTTCTGAAGCTTCTCTCATCTTCAAAAATTGTGAGAGGATTGAAAGTACAATTAAGAGATACTATTTGGAATTTCACAGATTCTTAACTTGATTACTAATAGAGTATATTATTAACTCTATTAGCAATAGAGTTAGGTATATTATTAATATACCGAAGATCTAACAGAGTAATAGTGCAAGTTAACTACACTTTGTAAATTAGAAAGCCACATATTTATTAGATATTAAGTGATGAGTTTTAGAAGTAAAGTGACTTCCTGACTCAAAGCTATAACAGAAATGAATTTTATATTGGAATGTTTAAGCTGTATGTTATCCTTGGAGAGTCTCTTCTCCTTCCATTCCCATTGTCTCATTTTACAAAGCCATTTCTGCTTTGATTGAATGACTATATTTCACCTAGAGGACTCTTTGTTCCTCTGACTACATTGTTACTACAGTATTTGAACTTGGTGCTAGCTTTGTCTTTTATCATGAAGCAAATGATTTGAGTCAATTGTTTATGTAACTGAAGTATTTATCTCTTTGAAGTGTCTTTTTTTTTGCAGATTTCTCTATAATAAAATTCTTTTAACCTTAACAACACATGCACTTACCGAATATAACTGAGGGTAAGATTTATTCAGCTAACTAAGTCACGCGAATAAAGCCAGGCTCTGACCTTCACTTCCTTCTCCTTAGAAACACAGATCACTTTCAGAAAAGAATAAGCTGTTTGCCATTCTCTCTCTCTCTGTAATCTTTTAAACATTTTCTCCATTTTCTTTTAGCCAAAAATAAATGCAAGTTAAATTCTGATGGTTTCTTTCTATAAAAGAAAATTTTCTTCAACCTCAGAGCTGAATTAATTTAATGAAGTCATTATGTGAGGATCATGAGTCTTTTCATTTTAATTGCCTGCATTGAAAATTTACCTAAAGTGCTCAAATGATTCATAATCAGTTGGTTATGCACTGTAGTCCAATACTAATTGTCACTATTAATCAGACTGGCCTGATTATTAGACCATTTTCCAATTTTGATTTTCTTACAGAGATGGACTGAAGTTCATGATGGCCTTAGAAGGATCAAGGTGACTTGATCATCTCCCTCCACTACCATTAGGAGTTCTTTTTTTGAACGTATTAAAAATGCTTAATATTAATTTATGCTTTTCTTCTGAATTACAGAGCCATGTAATTGCCTATGTCAGTTGTTACTAACAAACACTAGTTTAAGGGCATCATAACCAACCTTTCGGTGTCCTTATTTGAAGAGATGATGGCCCCAGAAATGCAAACCTAATAACACAACTGCAGTGTTTCCCACACTTGCTACATACCACTGTTTTCTGATGTATCCCTGAAGGAGATTAACTCAAATGATTAAAGACACATGGCTATCGACATGCCTGGAAGCATTCCAAGGGTTAAATCAGTGGGAGCAATTAGGCTTCGTTTTCAATCTCATCACACTGTGAAAGTCATTAGTTTACAAACACATCTGCCTGACAAGCAATCATTTAGACCAGAAGCTGAGGAGTCCTGGATATGCTGGCTGCCACATTTTGCCTGCAGTGCCAAGTGATAGCTCAGCCTCTCTTTACTACAGACCTCTTACTGGCGAGTATCACCTTGGCGACCTTTAGCACAGGCATTTATGTGGTTCCCTCCTGAAACTTTGCCATAGCCAAGTTCAATGCCTTGCCCTCCACACCTTGAACTGTTTCCATTGTTTTTTAAAATGTATCACAGGATGCTAAATCAAATCTAGAAATGTGTTTAATTCACACGGACTTACTTCAGGGCTTTGTGCCCTTTCCTAAACAATATTTTGGAGTTATCTAGATAAGCTCTTGTTAATCACAGATATATTCTCATGGTGGTTATTTTTTCTTTCTCTTCCTTCCTCCCTCTCTCCCTCCCTACCTTCCTTCCTTCCTTCCTTCCTGCCTTCCTTCCTTCCTTCTTCATTCCCTCCTTCCCTCCTTCTCTCCCTCCTTTCTTCTTTCCTTTTTCATTATTTTTTTGCTTGCCAATTAAAGGCCCTGATGCTGTATTGTTTTCCTAGTGTGACTTACAAATTCCTGCCCCAATTGCAACAGTCTCCTTACAGTCCTTCTCAGAATGTGACTCTCCCCTCAATTCCTGTAGCACACATAACACCTTCATAACACTTCTTGGAGCTGACTCTACCCCCAAATTCCCATAGTCCACGTAATGTGACTGCCCATGTGACCCATGTGACTTCCCCCTAAAATTTTGTTCAAATTCAGCCTACAGCTGTCCATGGCTGCTGCCTCTATTCCTGCTTGGAACAACCCAGCAGATCTGCCCCCCAATAAAGCCTTAAGCTCATATTGGTCACTCTTGCTCACCACTCATCTATCTATCTATCTATCTATCTATCTATCTATCTATCTATCTATCTATCTATCTATCTATCTATCTATCTATCTATCTATCTATCTACCTATCTATCTATCTTCCTGTCTGTCAGTCTGTCTGTCTATCTATCCATTTATCTCACATATTAAAAAAGTAATAGTTACTGATCCAAAGGTCTTCAATTTCATGAGGTATACCTGCTGGGAATCCCAGGATAATGGAAAAGCACATTTGAGCCAGGAATTTGATAGATATTTCTTTATTCATAGACATTATGTGGTGGTTCAACTCTTCACAGCTTCTTGAAGCTCCCTTGCAATTTTGGCTAGTAATAAAATCCTGATACAACAACGCTTTCTTTCATAATCAAACAAACCCTCTCCATACTATTGTCAGGTGAGAAATAACAGAAGCCACATTTTGAAGGATTGAATCTTGTAGTCCTTATTAAAAAGCTGGCAACTGCATGGTAGAATCCTGTCTCAAAGACTAGCAGCCAGCAAATACACTTAGCACTGTTAAGAAACTATGCCATGAAGGCCAAAGAGGAAAGAAAAAAACAGAAACAATACCAACAAACCATTCGGCTCTGATGGAGAACTGAAGTGGGACACAATGGTGACCAGAGAAAAGCCAGGAGCCAGGAAACAGGGTACAAACACAGAGACATGTGGTATGGCTTCCTGGCACCTGAGCCGGTCAGGGCCCAAATAGGGTCAAGTTAAGGGGCAGGGTCACAGGAAACTCTAAATTCCAGGCACTGGACTGACAGATTTAATAACCTACCAGCCAAGTGCCCGCCCTTGCCTCCAGGGATTCAGACACACCCATCACCTGGGAGGCAGGGGCTTCACCTTCCCCCAAGATATCAGACCCTACCATCCACCATGTGGCCAAGATGGAGCAGGCCAAAACCAGCCTCCCTACTTCAGTACATTCTCGAATCCTCCTTAAATTTTCCTTAGAACTCAACATTATCTGCTAAAGGACATTTTGTTGTTCGTTTGCAAGGTAAATGAAGTTACTGGAGTGTTTTTTTTTTTTTTTTCGTTTTCATTTCATCAGAGCATGCCCCCATCAAAGGCCAGAGAATCCCAGTCCTCTCTTTCCTTAGTCATCCCTTTTTAAGACACTTCCTAGATAAAAATTAAAACTGTATTTTTTTCCTAAACGCTAGAAAACAGACCTCTTCATATAGAGTAGGTAGAGATATCTCCTATCTACTCTTTGGTTTTTAGAGAAGCCTATCAAGGTTAAAGCTGTGTTGATAGAATGGTAGCCCCCAAAACTTACCTAAAAAAGGCGATAGATAGATTTGAACATAATCTACGTAAAGCACAAATTTACCAAAGACCCACATCATGAACTTCCAAACACTGAAAGACTAATTTCAGTGAACTCTTGGAAACCATGGAAACAGAACACTCCAATAAATGCAAAGGATCTCAGAGCCTTGACTTTTTCTAAAACAAACTTCAGTCTGCCAGTAGAAGTATATTTGAAAGCTTTTCTTTAAAGCTACTGGATTTGTCCCATTGCCAGTGGGATTGAAGATGCAGATTATAAGATTTGTATTGTGGTTAAACCCTCTTATTGAGGGTAATGCCGAAAAAATCTTATTTTTCACTTAATATTTGCTTAGCACATGAAATTCAAGAGGAATAATAATGACTAGATAAATCAAAACACAAACACATGGCTATTGATTGTGAGGTTTTTATAAGCAAGTGCTCTGGAACCAACATGCAAGTATCATTTCTATTTCTATGTATGACTAGAATTATTTCTTACCCATCTTAATAGAGTATAATTGTATGAGGAATTTTAGGTATGCAAACTACAAAATGGAACATTTTTTAAAGCTGAAGTGACAATCAAGATAACATAGAAGATGGCAGCTGTGAATTCATTAGATATGATTTGTTTGATCTTAATTTAAAATGGAGAAATGGAACAAGGATATTATAAAACATCAGACTGACTACATTTTCTAACCAAGGTCTAGCATTTTACTAATGCATCAAACCATGGATCAGCAGAAGCTTCTGATTGACCTAAGACAGTTCTATGTGAAACCAAGATTTGGGGGATCATAGTAACTTAGTGTAGGATAAATTTTCCCCTAAATTGACACAGTTAAAGTTTTAAAAAAATGTTGAAAATATATAATGCCTATGCATTAAAATTAATAATTAGCTAGTCAGATTACTAAAATAAGTTTCCATATCAAAAGAATAAAACATTATTTTCCCAATATTTTGGTTGTTTCACTATCGTCTAAATACAGCTTTTTCCCCATTCAGTTTTGGAAATACTGACAATAATAGTATCACCATGCTAACCCCACCCTCTAAGCTCTGAAATACATTGGGACATTTATATGTGAGGAGACAACATAAGTGTTCCTAAACAAAAGACAGGAAAGAAAATAATATGAAAGCCTATGTAACAGTGATTTGGAAAACTTAGACAAAGAAGATACACTCATTAAACAATGTTTAATATTTGGGAGGAATTTTTAGGGACTGCTAAACCATCTTATTGCATTAAGAAAAATGTTTGAAGAGTGTGGTTGTCTTCTAAGGACACCAAACAGATTTCCTGATTAATAATTGCTTTTTCCTGCTTTATCAGCCATTGCCTTTTTTCCTGAATCATGTAAATTGAAACAGATCTCCAGCCCATGTTAAGTGCAGAGGTATAGATGCACAAGCACTAGCTATAGGAGACCTACATGTCACAAGATTCTGCTTATATTTTTGAAACTAATCCAAGACTAACACCTTGACAACTTGTCAAGAGCCCAACGAGCATGCCCTTAACAGAGGCAATGCTTTCTAACTGTATCCTCTATCTCTGCATATTAAAATAAAATTCTGGATCTTAATGGGTTAGGATGCTGGGGCAGGAGGTGTGAGGGGGAGGCTAAAGAGAGGAGAGACTAATAAAAGTATAAAAGAAAAATAAGAGGAGGGAAATTATGGGGATTTAACATCACAGACATCATTGATATTTTATATACTATGTTACCTATTAAAAGAACCTCAAGTAGGTATACTTGTGTTGAAGGGAAGAGAACTGAGCTTAAAAATAACAGAAAGATAAAACCACTTGTGTCCCTATCTTGGGGTTCATTTCACTTAGTATCATCTTATATGGTCATATGTACATATATTTTGACCTTTTCTGCTTGTCTTAGACATATACTAGTTATTGCAAAATAGGGAAACCATGGGACCTATGTTTCTTGGGGGCTGGCTTACTTTACTTAATATAATTTTTTCAGGTTGACCCATTGTAACAATGAGATGTACAAAACACTATGTTGAAAATGAACTTTACAACTTGGGGGGTGGGGGGAGGGAAGAGTTGGGGAGGTGGGGAGGGAAGGGATTGTAGGGGAAAAGCAAAGGAGGAGGTAATCATGCTCCATAGGAAATATATTCATTACCTTACTCATGTAACTGTAACCTCTCTGTACAGTATTTTTACAATAAGAAAAAGAAAAAAATAAAAAAAACAGCCCGGGATGCTCGTGGCTCATGCCTATAGTCCTAGCTACTCAGGAGGCTGAGAGCTGAGGATCATGGTTCAAAGTCAGCTGGGGCAGGAAAGGCCATGAAGCTCTTCTCCAATAAACTACTCAGAAAAAACCAGAAGTCACAAGGGGCCAATGGCTCACACCTGTAACCCTAGGTTCTCAGGAGGCTGAGATCTGAGGATAGAGGTTCACAGCCAGCCCAGGCAAGAAAGGTAGTGAAACTCTTTGTTTTTTTTTTTCCCCCCCCCCGGCGAAACTCTTATCTCCAATTAACCACCAGAAAAGTGGAAGTGGCTCTGTGGCTCAACTGGTAGAGTGCTTGCCTTGAGCTGAAGAGCCAAGGGACAGGGCCCAGGTCCAAAGTTCAAGCCACATGAATGAAGAGAGTGAGAGAGAGAGAGAGAGAGAGGGAGAGAGAGAGAGAGAGAGAGAGAACCAGAAGAGAGAGAGAGGAAGGAGAGAGGGAGAGAAAGTTAGAAGAGAGAAAGAGCGAGAGGGAGAGAGAAAGTGAGAGAGAGAGAGAGAGAGAGAGAGAGAGAGCACCAGAAATGGTTCTGCAGCTCAAGTGGTAGTACAATTAGCCTTGAGTACACAGAGAGGCCCAGGGTCAGAGCCCAGGCCCTGAGTTCAAGTCCCAGGACCGACCAATAAATAAATAAATAAATAAATGAAATAACAGTTGGGTGGAGAGAGCTGGACTTTATCAACAAATAGGGTTTTCTATTCTAGGCAAAGCAGTCTTGGATGTGGGCAACTAACTGGAAGACAGCAGGCGAGGCGGCTCTATCTCTGACAAGCAGAGGCGTCGTTCCTGCAGAGCCTGACCTCTAAGTAGTGTCTCCTTCCTACCTCTCAGAGTGAGCCACAAATAAGTGTTTAAAAAAGTATAGCTTCAGGGGAATTTGTATGCAGCTCTTTAGGAAGCAGGGATTAGTAGGTACTTCTGGAAAGAAAATCTCTTACCTACTGGACTAATCTCAACCTACGGCTTTTACTAAGGCCCCTCTATCCTCCCTGAATGAACATGGGGAGAGTAAATACCTATGCCTCCGCACAAGGGCAAGTTAAAAATGTATTAGTCCCACACTTGCCGTCAAGGACACTTTGAAAATACAACAGAAATGAACAAATCTATTTTTTTAAAGCTTTCTGAACCACTCAGTGTCATTTCAGTTGCAGAGAAGAAACGTTGTTGATTTTTTTCCCCCTCAGACACTAGATAGTGCATTCCTGCAGGTAGCAGTATTAGTCACAGGAATGTAAGTTATCAGCTGTGACGGGTTAGGACTATTTTCACTCTAACTTTTTGTTAATGTTATATGACTGTCCTCAGAATATTCCTCAGCAGCTCTTTGCTTCCGTTTTTCCCTGGGTTATGTCATAAACTCCAAGTTGGAATTCACTTTTAATTTTTCCTCCAAACAAATAATCCCATTTTTCAAGATTACCCCAATCCCTTTAGTGATTTATTCTGTACCTTGATGTTTTTTTTTTAAATATAGCACAATAAGAATATAAGATACCTCCCCCCACCATGAGCCAGGACGATGAATTACATTCATTGAATTAAAATTTCTTCTTGATATTGAAGGAATAAAGAGGGAAAATCTGTTACTTTCATTCAGTAATAACTTTCTGTAATCTCTAAAGAATTGAATTCAGTATTTACTCAGACCATATTGATGTTTCATATTTTCAGTAAATATCAAAATTGTGATTTCAACTCCCTAAGATATAAAACTTGATTTTTTTTCCATTTTAAATCTTATTTGCATGTTTACTAACTTTTTGCCAACAAATATTTGAGGAGAATTTATTTGGCTTCTATTATATTGTTGGATATTGTACAAGACAGAGCTTTCCAGTAAACACACCTTCCCAGTAAAGATAAGGAAATGAGTGAAATGAACACTCCACTCTACCCTTCTAATCATTAACTGTCATGCATAAGACAGGTCCCTTTGTGTCAAGTTCTGTTCATACCACTTAATCATCCCTTTACTCTTTACTGACAGATTTATTCCTGCTTCAAGAACAAGCTTAGATTTGGTCTGCTTTCTGAATTCCTGCCCAAATATTCTAGGCCACACTATTGGTTCTGAAACTAAATTATATATCATTATTTTAACTTGCACACATTGGTTTCTATGTATTTGTCCTCATTTTTAACATTATACACATATGGCCAAGCCTACACACATACTCACATATACACTCTTATTTCTCCAGTTAGGTCAAAATATTTTTATTGCTGTTGTTGTTATACAAAGGTTTCAGTCAGGATCCATACACACCACCACACCACCAGCCCTTTGAGATTCAGTTTTGTGGGTTTTTTTCCTGTTGTTGTTGTTTTGTTTTGTTTTTTAGAGAAAGTCTCTTATTTTTTCTCCAGTTTCACTTGGACCATGATCTTTTTATCTTGGCCTCCCAAGTAGCGGGGATTACAGACAAGAACCACCAGGCCTGGCCCGAAACCATTCTTAATCCATGCTGTATCTTTCATTTCCTGACAAGGCAATTATATAGCAGTTCAGGAAACATTATGGTTGTGAATATTCAATGTACCTAATGACATAATCCTTACCTGTTTTGATGTTAGATAGTAATAATAGTACCAATAAAAAATAATAACACATATAATACTATGTCCTAGGTCTAGTTCCAAGCAATAAATGGTAACTAATTTGTCATATAAACTACTGTGGTAGCTATGATCACAATGGTTCAAGAATGAGTAAACTGGATAACAGAAAGGGGATGCAACTTCTACAAGGTTAACATAGCAAGATCATTTGAATTCTGCATCTCATTTAGACTCCATAGTATTCTTATAGAGTGGCACAATACTATTAATATTATATAGTAATGGTACTATTGTTATATTTCATCTTGATAACTAAAGAATTCAGGCTGAAAAGCTTGTAATGTACTTTCACATTTACTTACAGTAGTGGATTTAGAATTTAGTCTACATTTAGTTGGCTTTCAAATTCATTTTTCCCCCTCACACATTCTTTCACAGGTATACACAAATGATTTATGTAACTTTTTGAAAGTATAACCTAACTTTCTAATATGCTGTGTTAATTTTGGAATATTTGTTTTGAAAGTTGTTTATAATGGAATAAAGGCTCTCAAAAAAGTGCAGCTTAAGAGTTAAAGAAAGTAAGTACAATAAAGGCACTGAAAAAGATGCATAAAGAGAAAAGTATGGGTCATGGAGGGGGGGAAAGAAAAAGGAGCCAACGAAGGGGAGAACAATTTTTTTTGGTAAAGAGTAAGTGAAATAATACCTTTATTTCAAAATTCATCCATCATAAGCTTGCACATAATGTTTTCTCAATAAAGAAACAAATAATGGAAATGAATTTCCAGCATTGGGAAACTAATTAATTGGTTTCTCATAAGATAAGCCAAGAATGAAAAGTAGAACAAACTAATGAGACATTATTCACAGAATTAATAAAAATACACACATCATCTTAATTTTATTATATGGAAAAGGCAAATATATGAAAGCATTAAATAGTGGACAAAAGCATACTACAAATCATCTTAAGGCATTAGGTGTTCTAGAAGGTGTGTTAACGCTTTATGTTTCCAAAGGTTATAAATGATTATTTCAAAAAGGGTAAATTTGGCCCCCACTCCATCCAATTTGAAAAACTATTTTAGGAAGAGAAGATTCTGTAAGAGAAGGGATTCTCTTGAGTTTAATTGATGAATTGAATCTTTATGAATTGAATCACTGAAAGCAAGTCAGGTAGAGATGGCTTATAACTATAACCTTAGCTTCTCAGGATGATGTTTGAAGTATTGTAAATCCTGCTTAGGCAAGAAAGTCCATGAGATTCTTATTTCCAATTAAATACAAAAAATGAAAAAAGTGGACTGTGTCATGGTCTCTGTCATTATTCCTGTCAGTTTTCTGCCAATACCAGCCTTCTTATCCTTAGTAGTGAGACCATATCACTTATTGTAAAGTCTACAACATCCTCTTTTGCAACTTTTCTTTCTTCCTACCTCATCCCATTTCAGTGCATTTCAAACGGATAATGGATTTAGAAGACCAAGATTTAGCTCTAGTGCACCCTGTCACTGAAGTCTTTTAAAAATATTTTATCTTACATTACTCATTTATCTATATAACTTCTCAGTTTCTCCTGCCAGGTTATTGCAAGGATTGAAAACTAAGTGTAAGATGTTGGGAATTTGCAAAACATTGTACAAGTGTAATTGTTTATGATTTATGTGAGCTTCTCCATACATACTCAAATCATAATCACTGTAATAGGACAAATCATCATTTTATGTCTTTAAATATCCAGGAAGCAAAAGTTGATATTTTTGTTTTGGTTTGCTCACAATGTCATCTAGTAAATATTACCCATGCTGACAGTGTTATGGGGTTGTCAACTATGAAAAAGAGTCTTTAAACTTGTAAAACAATCTAAAAAAATATTACAGTAAGTGCTCTTGATGATGATCTAGAGATAGACAAATACGTTCAAGATATGAAGAAGAAGACAACCGAATTAAAGTTTCTAACAATATAGATTTTAAAAACACACCTCATTACTTGTTTTCCTTTTAATATGACATAAATTTAGAGTTAAACAAACTACTTTTAAAGATTAATAAAGACACATTACCAACTTGGAAGCAGTAATGTTCACTCTGGCACATATTATAGCTGGGGCAAAAACTGCCACCTGTAGATCATTGCTTCTTAATGCCCATGCTGCCTTGTTATGGCTTGAGTGGAGGTGCTGCAGTCTGAATACATCTGCTTTGAGACATGACAAAGAAATCTGAGGGTTCTGATATTGTCTGGAGTGTCCTTTTCCGATACAGCAATTGTGTTGGAATTGCATGTTGGTATTTGATAATTTTGAAAGCTTTGAGAAAAGCTTCTTGAAATATTGCACAAGCCTATTCTCAAAAGAAAAGGGAATATGAAAAGAGACTGTACACAGAAGGGAAGAGATCCAAACATTCCCCCTAGCACCTTTGGTTTGAGGAATTAGATGATAGGATGAATTATATGAGATCTAAAATATTTATTTTCAGGTTTTTTTTGGGGGGGTCCGGTCATGGGGCCTGAACTCTGGGCCTGGGCGCTGTCCCTCTGCTCTTCAGCTCAAGGCTAGCGCTCTACCACTTGAGCCACAGCGCCACTTCTGGCTTTTTTCTTTTTGCTTATGTGGTGCTGAGGAATCGAACCCAGGGCCTCAGGCATGCAAGGCAAGTTCTCTACCACTAAGCCACCTTCCCAGCCCAATTTTCAGTTTTTGAATGATACATTTAAACAAGGCATATTATTTCTTTGCTGATACATGTGATTTTAATGTAATTTCTGATTACACAAATTTTGCCTTCACAAAAATCTACCTTACAATAAGGTTAATATATATTTTATAAATACTAAATTATTTGTTTATTCATCTTTTCTCTACATATTAAAGGATTCAATCTAATATCTTCTAATTTTAATCTTTTATCTGTTTTCCTGATACCTGGGGCCAGTTCATTTTATTCTCTTTGGGACACTTTCTATTTTGATTTTTAAAAATAGCTAATTACTTTGTCATACTCTCCAAAGCTACAAAATCTTTGAGAACAACATGTATCTTAATTTTTTTATACTTAGCATTGTGTCTGGTCATTCCAGAAATGTGTGCTTAATGAGTAAATAAAAGAATATTTAACCGTTCCCATTCATTTTTATTTGTTTTAGTACTTAATACTACCTTGTGAAAGTTGTCTTTTTGCCTGATTGGGGGAAACTGGGAGAAAATTTCTACCCAACCCATACACACCCACACCCCCCATACACACCCACACCCCCCCATATACCCCCCCACACACACATATTTTAAATATGTGATAAGTTGCTAGGTTGTACATATAGGTAAATATCACAAATCATGTACAAACATCACAAAATACACATATTCACAAGTTCATAATTGCACAGTGAACTACACACAACATGCAATAGCACAAGCTGGCAATTTGTTGATTTCTTTAAAGAATAACCTGATTAGAGTATGAATAATATAGAGTGTAGAATGGTGACAAAATATAAACCCATTTTTCTAATCAAATTATTTTGATAAAAGATCTTCATACCTGTTGGAGATCTCCTGTTTAAATAAAAATATTGGAACGAAAAGGTCAGATTCAGTGACCTGGAAGATATAGATATAGATCGGCATCTCTATATATAACAGAAACTTAAATAAAAATTATTTTAGAAAGGATAACTACAAAGTAAAATTCAGAGACAGGCAAAGCAAAGTATAAAACCAAATATTGCCAATTTTTTTCTAAATGTTTGTGGTAAATGTAAGACATCAAGTTTTAGGGTAAAAAGATTTCTAAAAGAGAAGATATTTAATGTAAAACAAAATAATACTTAAATTTCAGAAGATCTTCACTAGCCATATGGATAAGGGTCTCATATCTAAAGTTTTTCTGGAAAGTTATTTTATTTCAATCTTATTAAAAATATTAAGGAGTGGGATGAATGGAGGAAATAAAGCATATTAACCTCCTTGTTTTCAATCAGGAAGCACAATGTTATATCAGGTTATAGATTTGAGCATATAACCTACTTTTTGCATAGTTATATCTATGAATGAAGACTCTTTTTCTTTGGGAAGTCTGCTTCAATAATTTCTAAGTACCCAAAACTTTTGTCACCTATTTCCATAAATTTGTCTTTTCAATGACTCTGAGGCAGATCCACGATTCCTGCTTCAGCTCTGCACCTTCTTCTCCATCATTAGGGCAGCTACATTAGCAACTGTTTGGTTGTGTCCACCATGACATCCAAAGTTGTCATTACCAGAGCTGTTGCATATTGATCAACTGAATATTCAACTAATAGTATTGTTATGTTTCATGTCAAAGCAAGAACAACTTTGTCTGAGTTACATCCCATGTCTGGATAGTAGAGAACATTAAATGCTGCCATGAAAATGATGATTTCAGCTGGGTGCTGGTGGCTCACGCCTATAATCTAGCTACTCAGGAGGCTGAGGATCGCAGTTCAAAGCCAGCCCAGGCAAGAAAGTCCGTGAGACACTATCTCCAATAAACCACTAGAAAATCGGAAGTGGTGCTGTGGCTCAAGTGGTAGAGTGCTCACCTCAAGCTGAAGACCACAAGGACAGCACCCAAGCCCAGAATTTAAGCCCCAACACAGACAAAAAAACGAAAGAAAGAAAGAAAGAAAGAAAGAAAGAAAGAAAGAAAGAGAGAGAGAAAGAGAGAAAGAGAAAAAGAGAGAAAGAAAGAGAGAAAGAAAGAAAGAAAGAGAGAAAGAAAGAGAGAAAGAAAGAGAGAAAGAAAGAAAGAAAGAAAGAAAGAAAGAAAGAAAGAAAGGAAGGAAGGAAGGAAGGAAGGAAGGAAGAAAGGAAGGAAGGAAGGAAGGAAGGAAGAAAATAATGATTCCTATATATAGCAACTCCCTCTGAAGACCTCAAAACTCTAAGTAGGGCCTAGGGGCAGTCTAAAAAAGAGTCACTTTCTTTTCCACCACTTACTTGGTGTAAAAATTCATGTCTCCCTTCTAATATATACACTTTCCAGTCATGTAAATCAAGATGGCTGAATACCAGTGGTGGACAGAGCTATGCCAAAAGCCCTTACACCAAGAAGAGACAATATGCTTAATAATGGTTTATAAAAATGTAAAGATGTTCTGGGCACTAGAAGCTCATGCCTGTGATCCTAGTTACTTGGGATATTGAGATTGTTGGGATTAGTTTGAAGCTGGCCTGGGCAGAAAAATGTTTAAGAAAGTTCTTAATGAAGAACTGGACATGTACAGGCATGCCTGTTACCTTAGCTACCAGTAAGTCTAACATAAGTGAATTTCACACAGGCATGAGAAATGAGACCCTAACTCAAAACTAATGAGCAAAAGCAATGTCTGGAATCATGGCCCAGCAGTAAAAACACCTGTCTAGCAAGTACAAAGATTAGAGTTCACTCTTTAATACCTATTGCCATAAAAGAAAAAATAGAAGTGGGAAGAAAAAAAAGAAAGATGAATGCCGTGTAGACCAATAATGGGATATGTGTTCTTCAAGTCATGAGGTACAGCAAAATAAAGTGAAGTTATATTCAAGAGACATGAAAAGGGAAATAAGTGTGGCAGAGGCCTGCCTTGCAATTAAAGAAAGCTGACACAGAGAGAAATGCCTATGCAAAGTGTAGGTAAGCCAAGTACATGAGAGGACTCTTATGTAATGAGGGAGTCAAGGCCTCCAGCCAGATGGGTGTGTGTGTGTGTGTGTGTGTGTGTGTGTGTGTGTGTGTGTGTGTGTGTGTGTGAAAAGTAAGTGCTAAAGCTGTTCCTGCAGGTGCATTTGTTTAACCATAATCTGAAAAAGAGACAACTGGTCAATGGGATTGACACAAGGGATAAAAACTGGTAGCTAGTCAGCAAAATCCTCACTAGCTTCATAAAAGTCTGTCCCCAACTCCATACCCATGCAGCTGCAGCAGCATCAAGAACAGCAGCAGCAGCAATGGTTGTTCTAGACTCCCTTTCCCAAGCTGCATCCTGCACCTCACCTCCTCTAACCAGCATCCGAAAAAATCCCTTTCTTTCTTCTCCTGTTTTGGTGAATTCTTTTACCAACTGTAATTTAAAATATCCATGACAAAGAAGAAGTTCAAGAAGCAGATCAATATTGTAGAAGATATATAAAACCAGAACTCAAATAACCCTAATATTATAAAAAATAAATGTGGTTACAGACTGATATTGAAAGAAAAGATTTTCACATTTTTTAAACATAAATAAAGATTTATCCGATGAACCCAACAGCTAAAAACATGATGCCAGGATACAAAGGTTCACACACTTGTAATTCTAGCTACTTGAGAGACAGGTTGGGGGGAGGGAGATTGCAGTTCAAAGCCAGCACAGGTAAAAGGTTAATGAGACCCCCTGTCTCAGCAGGAAAAGCTTAGTGCACATACTTGTCATACCACTTATAGCTGGAAGTTTAAATGGGAGATTCACAGTGCAGGTAAAAATAAAAGCCTGGGCAAGAAAAAGACCTGATGTAAAAATAATGAAAAGTAAAAAGACTGGGGACATGATTCAAGTGGTACAGCACTTGCCTAGCCCCATTCAAATACTAATAACACACACACAGAGAAGCAGGGATGATGAACATTAGAAAAATATAGAATTCAAGCCATAACTTCAATAGCCAACAAAGCATTTTCTTCTACATATTCACAGTTACATATAATGAAACAAAATAATTAACATTTAGAAAATAAATTAATTACATGTCAAAAAGTTGTAAGACATGTATAGAAATATAGAACAGAATGAAAAGGAAACAGGAAAAGCTGTAGGAGTATGGGGTTGTTATATGACCTATAATTACAAAGGTACCACTAATCTGGTGACCTTTGGATATTACAAAGGCACCATTAATCTGGTGACCTTTGAATATGGAAGGAATTGGAGAAGGTAGAAAGAATAGCAACTGCAAAGGCCTGAAGTTGGGCATGGAACAGAGGGAGGTCATTGGAATAGAAAGAGCATTAGATCTAGCAGATCCAAATAAAAGACAATTTTGTTTCCACTTTTACAGAGAGTAATGTAGGAAACCTACTTGTAGGTTTTGAGCATAAGAGGGATACAATCTAGCCTTAAAAAAAAAAAAGATATTGCTTTATGGAGACTAGAATGACCCATTGGAGGGGGCGGGGAATCCAAAAAAGAAAGTAAAAGGGAAAGAGAAAAAACAGTTAAGAAAAGTAAACTGGAAGTTGGATTTGGAATTATAAACCAGGTAAAAGGTAAAAATGGTTTCAGTCATAATAATGCTGGTGAGTATACAGTGAGAAAAGGTCCACTTCTGTACACATATTCAAAAGGTTTATATTTTGTTCCTCTCATGCATTTTTATTGCTATTATAAAGGTTATGTACAGAGAAGCTATAGTTATATAAGTCAGATAAAGAAAGCATTTCTTTTTGAACAATGTCACGCCTTCCCTTGCTCTCCCTTCTGTCCCACAAGTTTTATCGTTCATTTTCAACATAGTGTCCAGTGAATATCACTACTGCATTTGTTCACCCTTTGTCCTACCATTTCTGTGCCTCCCTCTTATCTTCCCCAAAACAGATAAAGGAACAACTGATACAAAAAGAAAAAAGAAAACAAAAACAGCAACAAAGAAAAAAATCTTGTTTCCATTTCGTGGAGTTCATTTTGATATTCTTTTACATGATCATATGCACATAGGTATTTCACCTTTGTGTTCCTCTTCTAAGAGTATCCTGCTTTGCCTTCACCATTGTGTGTGATTTTTTGCCATTCACTGTGTTTACTTGTAGGTTTGTAGGCACATTCGTAGGTTGCATGGTTTCCCTCATTGTGGTAAATAGAAGATTTCTTAAAGGCCTTTTGTAGCTATTGATTTGCTTGTTTGTCTTCTTTACAAGATTCTCAGTTCCGTGATGTCAAAACAAATGCATTATTTAGCTTAGACCCTTTGCATAAACTAGCCTTTGCTTTCTAATAAGCAATCAATATTTTAAAATAAGTTTAGTTTTTAAGTCTAATATACATGTATATAAACATGGGCATGATAAAATGGTATCAAAACAAGGACAATAAACAATGTAGTCAAAACTACTAAAAAATTACCAGTCCATTATTCGCATATGTTGATGAGTAGAAAAATAATTTAAAAAATACTACTGGAATAAAGTCTCAGATTAGTATGTTAGATAAATATTTGTGTGCTCTAATTGTCATAATTTTTTCATAAAAACTCTGCATACATTTAATTTACAAAATTAAATACTGTGACACTTTTATATTACAATGTTAAAACATGAATTTCAGGAAAAATACATGATGTATTCTCATTAGAAATCAAAATTGTTATAAAATTACCAGAATAGTGTAAAATAATTGGAATAGATCAGAATATTTTCAAGTATAGATTCCAAAAGTCATTAAATATGTGACTAATTTAGTTGCTACAAGTACAACACTAATAACACAACAGTCCAATTATAAAATCATTACTCTCTGTGTGTTTGATGATCCATTAATTTTTCAGTGGATTTTGATGAGGCATAAAGTTGTAGAATGCTCCCATTCCACCAGCACACAGCAAAGAGCTACTGGACAGCATGTGCTCATTGTGAGGGAATCCTAGGGTATCTTACAGCATTCTGAGTGCAACTAAATATACAAATTTGAATCATTTGTCATCATACAACTAAAACAACAGGTTATAATAATATATCTGAAGCCTATAAAGTCATATACTCTTTTACATTCTCTTTGAGCAATTTTTTGAAATAACACAAAAAATTTGAAAAATTTGTATGCACATGAAAATAACAAGTGAAATACAGGAGCCTATTAAAAAAATAATATTTGACACTTGTTTGTATTCAAGTTTGGCATAACGTTTTGACGTTTTTATGCAGAAGGTAGACTACAACTGACTTCAATGAAAGTTGGCCTCCTTTTAAGCTAATTAAATACATTACCATATATACTAAAGATATTTTATCAGAGTATATCAAACTTTCTTAAACAACACACAATCAGACTTGATAATACCCTTGAGATTTATTAATAATACGTGGCTTGCTGTGAAAACATTAGTGGTCTTTTAAACATCAGTGTATAAGAAATTATGGTTTGGAATTGTTTAATAAAAGATATGAAATATATGTTATATAGTGAAATGGGTTAGGTGACTATATTGGGAAGTGGTTAGAAAGTTAAATAAATCATATCTTTTAGCGATTTATCCTGTGTTCCAGGCAAGTATAATTGTAAACAATATCCATTCACAATGGCTATACTTTAGAAGAGCTTGTCTTAATTTTTATCTGCTCTTATAG
This sequence comes from Dipodomys ordii, assembly GCF_000151885.1. NCBI lineage: Eukaryota > Metazoa > Chordata > Mammalia > Rodentia > Heteromyidae > Dipodomys > Dipodomys ordii. The sequence goes on along the minus strand of NW_012267249.1, from coordinate 11,538,603 downwards.
GGTATGGAACATGTTAAGCTTTTATTAATTAAAAATAGTTAAATATTTAAGTTAAAAGAGACAGATGAACATATTACTAACATTAATTAAGATAACATTGTTAGCCAGGTGCCAGTGGTTCACGACTGTAATCCTAGCTACTCAGGAGGCTGAGATCTGAGGATCATGGTTCATATCCAGCCCAGGAAGGAAAATCAGTGAAACTCATATCTCCATTAAACCACCAGAAAAACAGAAGTGGTGCTATGGCTCAAGTGGTAGAGTGCTACCCTTGAGCTGAAGAGCTCAGGGACAGTGCCCAAGCCCAGAGTTCAAGCCTCATAACTGACAAAAGAAAAAGATAGCATTGTTACTTTAACATCATTGTTTTAACATTTGTATTGATTCATTTTTCTATTCATTGTGATTATTTTTACCTGAGTTACCTACATTTTCTTAGCTGGTCTACAGAGAGCTTACATTGTGATTGAAGGGAACAGAATATTGAGATTGAGTGTGAAGAAAGAAAAAAAATTGTGTATGCTCCATGCTATTTTGCACTGGAGGCAAAGTATAGAAGTGATCATTTGTGAAGGAGATAAGACCCAGAGAGGATGACCCAGACACTGTTTTAGCCACCAAAGAAGGAATGTTGAAGAGCTGGATGGGAAATCTGAAAGTTGTTTGTGAGTTAAAATCAAAGCTCTTGGTAAGTTGGCTATGGGAATAAAAGGGAAGGGATGTTATGCAGAATGACTCAGATTGTGTTGGTATGTGCACTGGCGAAAACAGTGGCACCATTTCTGAGAAGACAAATACTGAAGGAGAACAACGCTGATTGGAGGTTTGGTATTAAGTATTTTGAATAGAAGATGATCCTTACACAGCTGAGTAGAAAGATAAAATAGTTTGATATTTAGGTCTAGAGATCAGAAAAGAAGATTATGCCCAAAACAAAATTTGGTATTATAACCAAAGGCATGAGATCACCTTGTGAAAATCATTGTACTTGATCAGGGTGCTTGTGGCTCACCTGAAATCCTAGCTACTCACGTGGCTGAGATCTTGGGATTGCTGTTCAAAGTCAGCCAGGGCAGGAAAATCCATGAGACTTTTTGTTCCAGTTAACCACCAGAAAACCGGAAGTGCTGCTGTGGCTCAGAGTACATCAGCTTTGAGCAAAAAAGCTCAGAGACACTACCCACCTCCTGAATTCAAGTCCCATGACCGACAAAAATAAAAAATAAAAATAAAAAAAATCACTGCACTTGGTAAATAGATTAAAACTTCTGATCAGCCAGGATAACACAGAGAACTAAGGAAGTAGACTTGGAAACAGCCAGAGTTTACTTGTATGAGAGAGACTTTGGAAAATATCTGGAGGGAGAGGAAAGAGAAATTAACATGGTTTATAAACTTTAATTTTAGTAGTAAGAAAACTTCAGATACTGTCAAAATATTCAGAAGCAGAAACTTGAAAACGATGTTGATAATAACAGTCTTCCTTGACTCCTCTGTCTGTGTTATTTTTGAACCCAAGTCAGCTGCCATTAATAAATTGGTGTTCAGTAAGGGTCAGAGTGGATGGTGCATTTCTGAAATCCCATCTACATTGGAAGCATAGATGGAGACACATAAAACCTAGTTCTTGTCTTTTGGTTTTTAACGAGGTATTTGGATATGAATAAGAAAAGGCATTCTAGCTTACACAACTCTCTTTGTTTGGATTGTCCTTTCTTCCTTTTTTTCTGCATTTCTGTCCAAATTCTGTCTATCTAAGAGACGCTCCAAATTCTTCTTCCATAATGTATATTCACTAATATTTGGTTCCTAATATATGATTTTCTATATCCCTTAGCCTTTTCTCTTTTTTTCGTTTGAACAATTATTTGTTTATGTTCTTTACTTACATTCTTGTAGAGAGGAGTAATTATTTTTAAATCCATATTTCCAAGATACATAATAGGCAACCAAAAATGTCACCATATGTGTATATATATATATATATATATATATTTCATATAGCAGGAACAATTTCTAATGCTATTATTTCTAGGCAAAGAGATTTCTGAGCAGGGGAATTTCCCTCAATGTGTACTTCATACTTGGCTCCCTGTTGAATCTACTCATTAGACCCCTTTTGGATGCATTTGAATGGAAATATTTTCTAATTGATGATTTTTTTTTATTCAGGTGGATGCCTACAAGAGCCAAGGAGGTTTACCCACAGTTATTATCTTCTCTTTTAGATAAGAAGGTTTCAATTCAGGGTCACCACACTTAGATGCATCCAAAATGGTTGATAATGATGATAATTAGCATTTAAATAAAACCTTCTCTGTTCAGGGGCCTTAGAGTGCTTTTTATCTAATGGAATGGTCATACTATTATCCTTTATTGAAAAATCTTCAAAGATAAAAACTTATAGTATGTAGAGATCATAGAAGGCTAGAAGCTGATTGAGTTAGTGATGCAATGCATTCTGATAGCAACTTCAATTTTATGGTATGCAATTGAAACATGGAAGACCTTTAGTACTTTTCTAGTTCTGAAACTTAGCATGCAATGTGCAATTTAAGGTAAGACTACAAAAAGACCAAAAAAAGAAAAAAAATCCTTCTACAATAACCCACCATTTGTCAAGGAGAGAAACCTTTTCTTTTCTACAATCTCTTAATCGCCACAGGACATGACTGAACGCTAAAAGAAATCAGTCTATTTGAAACTCTTGGTGAGATCATTCAAAGCCAGTCTCAGGCTGTGATCACTCATAAGACACTACTGATTTTGAGAGCACCATAAGAGCATAGTTAGGCCTTCAAAGAATAAATCTCAATTCAAGATCCCCATTGCCTTCTGACAGTTATCTCATCATCCTGGCTATTATACTTTCTTACAAGGAATGCCAGGCTTTTTTAGTTTTTATTCTCTTCATAGACGCCAAGTTTACTTCTGGTCTTTTATGGATTAATTTTGTAGCTGGTGAGCTATTAGAAAAAAAATTAGTCAAGGTCTGAAACTAAGTTGATTTAAAAAAAAAGCCTGTAGTGTAATTTGAGGCAAATAGTGAAATGCAGATTAAACACTAGATTTTTATTTTAAAATTTAAGTGTACTTTTGTTTCTTAAAAAACATACATGTATTTTTCATTAAATTTTTGAGATTTATACATCTAAGGAGCCAGCAGTGGTATAAAGATCACTGGGTAATAAGTCAGATCCAGCCAAATGAGTTCTCATCTTAGTTAACCATTACCTACCTGTGCAATTTGGAAAAATTAATGTTTACATCTTTGGGAAAAAAAATCTCAGAATCCCTAGTTTTGGAATAAGAAATCAAATGTTAACAACCATCTTAACTTTATATTTTGAATTAAGATTCCATGAATGAAAAGTATGAAATTTAGTAGCACATGCCTTCATTGAAGTGATTATATGTAATACTGTAAATTTTATGGGACTTAATTCATCACATAAATTCTCATTGCTGTAATGCTAAGTTGAGAATTATTTTGAGACAAAATAAGTTCTCCTTTATGATTTCAGTTATTTCTGTCTGACTACTCTTTTGCCTTAACTTATTTAGAAGAGGTCAGGGTTCAAGCATTTCCTTAGAACCAGTTCCTTAGACTTTATTGGGGTAAGCACTGAATTTTGGTATAACCTCTACCATTGGCTTTCAAAGAGCAGTCACTAACCTACTAAATACAAATAAAAGAATAAATCACAAAATTTGTAAAATCTCTAATACCTTATATGCAAATTTGAGATGTGTACAAATACAATCAGAAAAAAATAAAGCAAAATAGCTCACCTATTACAGCGTGCATAATCCTGAGTTTTATGTCTGAAACCTCAAGCAAAACCAAAGCATTAATAAGCTTTTCTCCATGTTTAGAAGCAATAAAAATAGAATAGCAATATGCTTTAGAACAAAGAGCTGCACACCGATTAAGAAGATGTAGGCAGCCCCCGACATTTCAGTGAGGGGCATTGGCTCTAAGGTCCAACCTGAGCTTAAACATTCCTTCATAAAACCATAGCAATTGACTTTGAGTAATCATCCTTAAGTTCTGCTGGCCTCAACCTCCCACCATGTAAATCAATACAGAATGTGTCTTTCTTATCTTATAGGCCTATTGAGAAGATTGAATGAGTAATGGATAGAAAAGCATTTGCATTTTGCAAATTGCTATGCCAAAAATATTGTATTGTGGAATAACTAGCTCAGATACTAAGAATATCTTGTGTTTTTCTGGCTATATAAAGTCATTAGATGAATGCTATCTTTCTTTTTAAGACTTCCAGAGAGATATGTAATAAGTTTAAATAGCTTTTCTACAAAAAGCACAATAGCACAACATGTACTTTATAGACCAAAGTTATCATACCATCAAGTTAAATGCCAAACTGTAATTTCAGTCTGAAGAACCTCAAAACTATAACATGTTACATATGAATGTAAAACAAGGACTTTTGACTTTTTTAAGGTACAGTAAGGAAGGATTTCACATGGTAGGCCTATGATGTGACTAACTTCATAAGTTATAATGTAATAATTTGTGCATTCCATTAGGAAACTGAAAAGTAAAGCATCTGTGTTTTGGCACTTGATTTGTGGGAGGACAAGATGTGTCACAAGAACTTGTCTAGAGAGAATGAATGAGTAGAAACATCAGAACATCAGAATGCAAACAAGGTAAAATCAGAAAACAGAGAATTGTGGGAAGAAAATTAACATTCATTATGTATCTCTTGCACGTATGGCAGTGTGGAAGGTAATGAGTAATGTTCTCAGTTTTATTATTCATATAACTACAGTGAAGTGAGTAATATTTTTTATTGAAGAAGAAAGAGTAAATAAAGAAGAATGACCTAGAGCTCATCACTGTCACAGGTAAATGAATTTCAATGATCCCTATATTTCCTTCTAAAGCCAATGCTTCACAAGAAAGGCTATCTATACAAAAAAATTGTTACCAGCTTGGGACTCAAGGTACTACCACAACATGAATAACTTTGAAGTAGGAGGGTAGACAAGCAGTTTTTTATGAGGTACAAGGTTTTCATAGTTACTAGTCATTATATATGTGTTGCTGTTTAGAAGAAAATACCTTTTTCAAGTGGCTGAGGAGGAAGGCTTTCTAGTAGTCTGAAATTTTCTTTTTCTTGTCCTTTTTTCCTTTTTAATCAGTACTTGGGTCTGAAATGAGGACCTCAGCTCTGCTAGGCTTTCTTACTTGGCTGTCTACAACTTGAACATACCTACAATCTGGCTTTTTCATGGTTATTTTGGAGATAAGAGTCTCTAAGATTTTTCAGCCAAAACTGGCCGGTGTCTTCTGTGTAGCTAGGATTACAGATGAGAGCCACTGGCACCAGCTAGAGTCTGGGAATTTCTAAGGGAGGAATATATATATATATATATATATATATATATATATATATATATATATTGTACAGGAGTTGAAATAGTGTTCCAAGCAGAGGCTAAAGTAGTAGGTCAAATACAGGAGTATAATCGATGAGGATAAAAATGACCTTATAAAACTAAGAGATGTATCCATGATACATATCTGCAGTGCTGGAGGAATGTAGTGACTATCGTCATGCTAAAGTTTTATCTCTGCTCTTGTTCTTAAAGAGTGTCACCTTACAGTATTTTGTAGGTTATCTAGACAAGTCCCAGGCCAGATTATGTTCTCTGACCAGGACCAAGGAAGAGGTTCTACATGGTTCCACACTATACAATTCAAAATATGGAAAGGGAACACAAATTATAGACCAGATAAACCTTCCTCTCTTGAACCTTGGTTATCAGATGACATCTTATATAATAAAGTTTTCATACTGAGAGCACTACAATGTTTTGCCTGGCTATCCTGTCATCTTAAATATTTCTCTTAGTCCCTGATACCACATGGTTTAGGTTTCCAGGGAAAATTTCTTCTTCTTTTGCAGAAATTTACAGAAAAATATCTGAAGAAGAGATCAACAAAGACAAGTGAAAATTTTGTCTTGGTAAGTTGTTGTGAATTATCATAAATTATCCTTTTAACACAAAGGGGAAATAACGCAGGACACTCCATCAGCTGGTAAGTTTATCCTTTAACGTAAAGGGGAAATAACCCATGATACTCCATGTAAGTCTAGAGGGAACAGACTCACTCAAGCTTGAATTCCAGTCAAACATGTATGTTCAGATAAACATAATGGAAAACTTGGAAAAACTGAGTTCTATTTTAATTTTCTGATGTAATGTTTCCTTGCACATTCTGTATGAGAATCACATTCTGTATATCTGTTTTTGTTTTTTGTTTTTTTTTTGTGGGTCGTGGACTTGAACTCTAGAACCTGGGTGCTTTCCCTCAGCTCTTCAGCTCAATGTTAACACTCTACCCCTTGAGCTACAGCACCACTTCTGCTTATGTGGTGCTCAGGAATTGAACCCAGGGCTTCATGCATGCAAGGCAAGCACTCTACCACTGAGCCACCTTCATATATCTGAAATGACAGAAATCCCTGTAGAAAGCTGAGCAGAGCACAATAGCTGTAATAAAGAATTTACACACTGCTTCTTCCAGGGACTTCAGAGTTAACAGCATACTTGTCTCTGTCTTAGAAGCTATTGGGACTTTTAGTACCTAATAATCCATTGTAGTTAGTTGAATTATTTTTCATGTGATATTGACTTTCATTGGGAAGGGGGTAGCAATAATGTGAGCAGAACAATCTTCACTGATTCTCACATTAACTTTGGATCTCATTGAACAGCATGCCTGCAAATATAAGTGCTAATCTTGTGTGTTCATTAACTCAAAACGAGCGCAAATTGACATCTGATTTATTATTGGAAGGCTTTGACAGAAATGCATCTTCAATCATAGGAAAGATCTTAATCTGATAAATGGAGTGACAGAAAGGAAGAGAAAGAAAGAAGCCAAGTCCAATGTAAGCTGTTGATAGAGAGTCTTTATGTGACACTACAATGACAGAGTGGTGAATGGGACAGGCCATTCGTACTCAAACATTCAGCTGTGGTTCCTGTTTATTTTACAATATGAAAACCCTTAGCATGAATTATGGTAGTTAAGTGACCATTCACAGTGTCTACACTTTTAATTCCCGTAACCAGTGAATATAATAATTACACACAGCAAAAGAAGCCAATACAACAACAACAACAACAAAAATCTTTGCAGATATGCTTAAGGGCATAAAATGTAAACTAGATTATTCTGGAGTATCTAGGAGGACTCCAGTGAATCACAGGGACCCTTATAAACAGGAATTTTCACCAGGTACCAGTGGCTCTCATCTGTAATCGTAGCTTCTCAGAAGGCTGAGATCTGAGGATCAGCATTTGAAGGCAGCCTGTGCAGGAAAGTCCCTAAGACTCTTATTTCCAATAAACTACTCAGACAAAGACAGAAGTGGTGCTGTAGCTCAAGTGGTAGAGTGCTTGCCTTGAGCAAACAGAGGCTCAGAGACAGAGCTCAGATCCAGGGTTCAAGCCCCAGGACTGGGGGGAAAAGTTCTTGTGCTGGAGGTTAAAAAAAATTGTAACTAACAGGGTTCAGCTACAAAATTGCTTTGTTGGCCCTGGACAAAGTACTTACTGTATTTGATTTTGGTACCTTGAATCTTGACAAACTGCTCAAACAAGGACACACGATTACCCATTACAACAATGAGACTCACAAAACATTATGTTGGAAATGAACTTTACAACTTGGGGGAGGTAGGGGAGGGGGAGGGAAGGGATAGTAGGAGAAAAATCAAAGGAGGGGGTAACAATGCTGGACAAGAAATGTACTCATTATCTTACTCATCTAACTGTAACCCCTCTGTACAGCATCTTTACAATAAAATAAAACTTAAAACAAGAATATAGGTAGGCCTTTTCTGCTACCTAGCAAGGAAACAGAGACTTGTTATCTTCATGTTACAGTAATGAAATACCTGGAACAACTAAATAAAAAGAGATAAGATTTCATTACCTCAGGCTTGGAGGTTCAATTCAGTTGTTTACAAGTAACCCAGGTATTGATTATAGGAAATTATGTATATTTTTGTTTCCAGGAAATGTATGTTAATCTTTCTTTTCTTTTTCCTCTTCCTCCTCCTCCTCCTCCTTCTCCTCCTCCTTCTTCTCCTCCTTCTTCTCCTCCTCCTCCTTCTCTTTTTTTCAGTCTAGCTTTTTTGCTCTGTTCCTCTGTCATACTATCTGCTTCTCCCAGAAAAGAGTATGATAGTTCTTCCTTATGTTATGAAAATATGTATGTGCTTTTATTAACAGTTTTCAGCACCTTTCTAGGTTGTTTTTGTATATCACTTTCAACTACTTTATTTCCTCATTGCTATTCACTTGGATCATTGCTTATCATATAAGATTACTATTATTCACAACTTTCAAATTCTAAAAATATAGAGTAGTATATTGTTTACATGTTTAGAATCCTTCCATAACTCTGGGTAGTAGAAATCTCATTAGCTTGTCTAAAACACCTTCAAACACAATTCATCAGATACAAATCTACTTTTAGATTCATGTCAATGACTCATTGGCCAATCACATTGGGATATTTTAAATTTTTTCAAAGCTCTTTGTGAGTCTCCTAACTCCCTAAAGATGCAAGAAGCAATATAAGTCATTTGGGGTGGGAGCTAGACTCCTAACTGATTTTACACATTACTAAATACATAAAAGACCTAAAGAATTTTCAATTCCTCTTTCTAATGGTGGTAATGAGAATAGGATGTAGGTAAAGTGTAGCATGAGAAATAGAACTTTAAAAACAAATATTCATCTTAGTCTTCATTATCCATGGTAATGTGATTAGCATGGATGTCAGCCAAGTCCCTCAATGATGTTTCTCATTAACTATGGTACAAGAATTCTTAACATGGATCACAATTTCCATGGAGTGGCTTACTCAATACCAAAGATTCATATAAAAATAAGAATCCAGTCACTTACCTGTGTTTCCCCAAATACAAATAAGTTGGCCTTGAATAAACAAAGCCATTAATTGGTTTTCATTTTTCACATAGTTACAGTGGTAGCTACACACAGTACAGTGTACTGATTTCTTTCCTTTCACAACTAAAGACTGTTTTAAATTTGTAAATCAAATAGCTAGTGAATCCCACTTTATGTTCAACAGTATAATAATCTCTATCTAAACTGGTAATGAGATACTCAAAGTTTGGCAATATTGCAGAAGAGGAGAAAAACATGTTACTTTGGAACTAATAATATACAGAATAAAATAAAACCCAATTTTCTATATGGAATTAAACCAGAAACTTGTGTTTGCCAAGTTAAAAGAAGATGTGGTTTGAGAATTTCTCTTTTGGTAATTACAGAAAGCACCTCCTTTTGAGAGAAAGTATACAAAACACTTTGTGAATAAAAATCTATTTGAAGGCACAGATATACTGTGCTAGGGTTGTTACAGAAAGACAGATCCTTTGTTTCATTTATATACACTTGGATTGTTCTTTATGGCATAACAGACTTTCATTACTATAAACAAAGAAATAGGCTGGGTGCCAGTGACTCACACCCATATTCTAGCTCTCAGAGGCTGAGATCTGAGGATTGATGTTAAAAGTCAGCCTGGGTAGAAAAGTCTTTGAGATGCTTATCTACAATTGATCACCAAAAAAGCTAGAAATGAATCTGTGGCTCAAGTGGTTCAAATGGTAGAGTGTTAGCCTTGAGCAAAAAAGCTCAGGAACAGAGCCCAGGCCATGAGTTCTATTCCCAGGTTGCTCTCTCTCTCTCTCTCTCTCTCTCTCTCTCACACACACACACACACACGCCATATATACACACAAATAAATGAAAATATGCAGGAAGGGGCCCATGGCTTACTCCAGCTTAACTTTATCATTTAATGTTCAAACATTTGAACATCTGAGTTAGTTCTGTGAATATCATTTAGAAATCCAGTAACAGGCATAGCCCTAAAATTGCATTCTTCATCTCAATAAGCTGCCCACCAGATGTTAAGACCATGAGTAATCTAAAGCTTGAATGTAATAGCAGATATTTGCTTGCTTGAAGAGCTTACTACTGAAAACTAAGAAAAGCAGAGTTTTGAAATAATTACATAGACATTTCATTGTTTGAATTTACATGGCAAAGTCAAATCTGATCATATTTGACATCTTATTTCTTTGTTCTTTTCTCTGTTCTAAGCCGTTATTATCTCTCTTAACCTCCTAATGGGAGAATTATATTTGAGCAATTGCCTCTCCAGAAAACATTTATGAAAATTAGAATAGCACTTTGAAAATACTCCCTTTGTAGCTCATTAAATGTTCTTTTCTAATTTCTTCACATGGAATATTGACTGTTTAGCTTTGAATGAATTGTAGAAGTTACTAAACAATGGCAAGCCACTTACATATAATATTCCTTTTATTGTTACAAAACATAGACAGGTATATGTCTTTTCATTGATATAGCAATTAAAGCTACAAACCATTTGTGACTAATGCTGGGCTGAATTATAGAGGTAAGCATTAAAACTAGTAAATACATTTTAATAATTTTTTTCCTGGCATGAATGAATTAAATGATTTCAGCTCATAATGAAGAACTGTAAGAGGCACTAGAATTGTTATGGTCTATGTTTGATATCATATTTGATATTATATTTAATATATATAATACATTTTAATGATTTATAAAAGGACATATATGACTCTTTCAGGTTATACTTACAGAGAAGAATAATTCCTATAGAGTGTCTAGTCTAACTTAATCCCCTGGCAAGCACAGAATAGCTACTTAAGCAGTGCCTTTAATATTAGGTTCATTGTCAATTTTGAAGAGGAACAAAAGTGAGTCTTGAGTTTAAGACTTTAAAATTTCCCAATATTCTTGGTACCCTTTATTTTCTAAGTTCTATGAAGGTTAGCTCTTCTTACATTGTAAAATCACTCAAAACTTTTTTATGTTTCCTTTTTTTTCCTTTCTTTCTTTATAAGCCAGGAGATCGAAATGGTTCAGTTCTTTATTCCTAAAGAGTTTGCTCCAATAAACTGAATCTCTTCCCACTCTTTTCTCTTAGCAAAAGGCATTAGAGCTTTTCTTTCCACCCATTTTTAATTGACTTATCTCCTGCTAAACAGATATGGGGGTTGGTGGCGGGGGTGGGAGGGTGACCAAACAGTTGTATGGGATGCTGTGTAGGATTTTGTCTAAATCCCTATATGGTTTTAAACCCTTGTGGTATTGTGTTGGTGGCATTTTTTTAGCATTCATAATTTTGCTTCCTGACCATCATATGCTTTCCTTTCTCAAATGAAATAGCAGTAAGAGTTTAGATATCCCACCTCAGCATGAATCTGGCCTGGTTTATTTCAGGCTTATTTTAGTTTTTATTCTAGCAGAAATTCCTATTCTTTAAGTCCCAGCTTAAGTATCACAGGGCCTGTAAATTCTTTCCTATTCTTTGTGCAAATTTGGTTACATTTTTCTCTCTACTTTTACAGCACTGAGTTTACTATTGGTTATGTTTTGTCTTCCCATTAGAGATAATTGCCTTAAAATCAAACTAGAATCCACCAGTTAGTACTTAATGTCAAGTATATTAAATTTAGTTCTCACTAAATATATGAATAAACCAACAAACAAGTTTATAAGTAAAAAACAGACAAATAGTTGGACATGGAGTGCATACCTTTAAGCCTAGCATTCAAGAGCACGATCATGAATTTGTTGCCAGCCTGGAAAAGAGCCTGATTCTGCCTCAAAACACCAAGTAGTGGTATCTAAGCATGTGTCATGGTACTGTGTCCCCGGAGATGTTACCTCAAGAAGAATTCAATTGATCGCTGCTATTTTTGTCTGTTTATTATACATTTATACTTTTTGGTTCTTTCCTTGGAGAGTCTCCCTTTTCACTGCTAGTTTATGAAGTTCCTGTAGATTTAGTGAAATCTACATGAACCATCTACATTCATGTTTCATGAATTGTCTAACATGCCATTTTCCTATTGCTAATGTTTCTTTTGGGAATAAATATGAGGCAAAATATGGGTCAATAAGAGCCATCCATATACAATTTGAGGACAATATTCTGGTAATGTGGAAATAAAAGACCTCTTTCTATTAGAAAAGTGGTTACCAGTTGAAATTTAAGAAGGAAGCTTCTGGTGTAGAGCCCTGACAGGTTCCTATAAATCCAGCTTCTCTGCAAGCAGAGAATGAGAAGGTAATGATTTGAGGTCAGCTTTGCCCAAAACTTAGTTGGGACTCCATCTCTATTATTAAGCAAGGAGAGGTGGGTATACCTGTGGTTCAGTAGAAGGATCAGAATCTGAGGCTATTTCCAGACAAAAATATCAGATCCTACTTGAAAAATAACTAAAGTAAAAATGAGGTAGAATTTGGACTCAAGCAGTAGAGCACCTAACTAGCAAGTTTATGCCTCTGAGTTTAAACTTCAGTAAAAAAAAATAATATTTACAATAAAAGCAGCAAAACAAGACAAGTGTAGCGACAGCAAGGTTTGATCATATTACTTGAAATCCCAGTTCTAGATATGCCTAAATGGTATCGATTTGAGTTTTGCAGTTATGTAAGTGAAAATTATGCTTTGATTTTCCATAAGCCAATTTTTGCTCTTCATAACTCAAAAAGATCATCTAATACACTTGATAAATCTAGATTTATATTAATCTTCTTTTTGTTTCCAGATTACAAGACATATATATACATATATGTATGTATATATAGTATTTTCTGGCTCTATGAAATACTATGGTAATGAATAAAATATAGGACAATGGTTTCTTAGTGTTGATGAATTTTGACAAATGTAGTTACATATTTTTTTACTTCATGCACTAATAAGAACAAGTCTCCTTTGAGGCTACATTTTAACACTAAAAGGCACTGCCAGTAAAAAAATCATTGCTACCACAAATGTGGAATAGCTATGAGATCCTAAATCTATATCTTTGTTCAATAAACACAAATTGACCTATTCTAAATTTTTATTGACATACAGATTGTATATAATGTTAGTATGTCCGCCTCCATTTTGACTTAACAATCTCCATCTTAACCCTTTCCCTGAAATCAGGTGGTCAGACCAGCCTGGCCACAATTTTTAACTCTCACCCAGGTGTTCAATAGCCTCCAGCTGTAGCAGTGGAATGCCTTCTGCCCAGACCTAACTACAACTGTTGCAATCAGTAAACCCCACTCTGGCTAAGTGCTATCCTTGGCCTCAGTTGCAACTGCAGAGTACTCACTAACCCTAGTATAAAGGTACTCCCTTTGCACAAAAAACATGTGTGTGCCCAGCCCGAAAGTCAGCTTGCTGATGACAAACTTTGCTGAAGGTGACTTGGTGTCCACATGGTCCTCTGGGCTGGAACTTACACATAATAGTGAGGGTCTGTGAAGTGCTTCCATACAATCAGACGCAGTGTGCACTGATGAAATTTGACACCTCCTCAATCTCATTCCCAATATCCTTCCAGTCTCTGGTTATTATACTTCCAAGTTAATTTGTTGCTGTTGTTTTCCTTTTAGGCTCTACAGATTAGAGAACAGGTAGTACTTGTTTTTCTGTGCCTGGCTTACTTCACTCAATATAATAACCTCCAGTTCCATCCATTTTGTTGGTGAAGATTTTATTCTTCATATATACCACACATTATAAATTCACTTATCTATTGCTGATTGTTGAGGTTTATCCCATAGCTTAGTTATAATACATTTTGCTCTAATAAGCATGTGCATGTGGATGCCTCTTTGCTATGTTGATATTCTTTCCATTGTATACAGAGAAGTGAGACAGCTGGATCACATGGTAGATTTAGTTTTAGCCTTTTGAAGATCCATGCCACTGTTCTTTATAATGGCTGTACTAATAAGGATCATGACAGATTCATACCCAATTTTATATTCATGGGGGAAAAACCTAAACATATTTCCTATAAGTTCAGGAATAAGAATGACCATTCTACAATTATTCAATATAGAGCTACAAGTTTTAGCCAGAACTATGAAGGAATTAAAATAAAGGCTTATGAACAAGAAGAAAGGATGTAAAACTATGTTTGCTTTCCAATAATATGATCCAATGTATGAAAAAACATAAAAATTCCACCAAAAGTTATTAATTCAGAAAAAATGAGATACCAAACCTCAGTAACTTTTTAATATATCAATAATAAATTTTCTGAGAAAGAAATCATAAAAGCATTCCTAAAAACAAAAAATGAATACAAAAATTAATAAAACACCAAGAAGTAAACCTAACCAAGGAAATAAATGAAACAAATTTATGATAAAGATTCCAAAGTACTGATTAAAGAAATTGGAGAAGATTCAAAAGAAAAAAATAGAAGCTCTTCCACTCATAGGTTAGAAAATTTAATATTGTAAGATAACCTTATTACCCAAAGCAATCTGCAGATACAATTAAGATAATCAAAACATCAATGCCATTCTTTATAAAGCTGGAAAAAAATCATTCTAAAGTGCATACCAAGAAATTTTGAGCAGTCTGAACAAAGTTAGAACCATCAAGATTAAACTGATTTCAAGATGTGTTATAGAACTATAGTACCCCTAAACAACCTGGGATTGGCATAAAAATAGACACAAAGACCAATGGGTTAGAGTAGAGAATGCAGAAATAATCTGTGATCTATAGCTAACTGATTCTCACTCAGGGTTTCCAAAGCATATACTGGAGAAGGGACACTTTCAATTAAGAGTGCTAGGAAAATTGAATATCCACATTCAGAATACTTAAACTTAATATTTTTTATTTCATTCACTATTAACTCAATTAAAAAAATAATGCTCTAAACTTCAACACAGAAATGTAAACCACTTGAGAAATACATAAAAGAAATAATACAAAATACTTACTGATTTCAATAATAAAAGAAGCTTCTCCAATATCACTGAGATTGTTACCACATGATATTGTTGATTTACAACCATCCTAACCAATATTTGACCAAAGACTATATTTGACCAAAGATAACTCTATTTGATTCAGCCTAATAGAAGTCAAATAAACATAGAATCAACCAATTGATTTTTTTCAATGTGTTTTTCTGTTTTTATTTTGTAGCTGTATAGTACTATTTTTCAAAAAAAGTAGAAATAACAACTGTACAAGCATTTTTACTTGATCATTATTTTTATTTTCTTTAAGGAATTGTACAAAAAGCTACCATTCAACAAATCAGTTTACAAGTAAATGCATATTAATTGATGTCACCGCTTTTATTATTCTTCCTCATTCTCCTCAACCCATTCCCTCTCCTCAATTTTCTTAATTTTACAGGGTATGCAATGAGTATTGTAACTGCAAATTAGGTTGTTTGTCTCATTAGACATAAACTGAAGTGGAAATTTCTTTCTATGTTGGTTTGTAGTCTACTAAAAAGACATAGCCTTTACAGATGCTAGGACACTATGTGGCTTGTGGTTTATCAGCTAAAGGAAGGTTATTTTCCTTTGTTCCTCCAGTTTGATGAATGCACCAGGTTCAATCTGTAATTCTTTAATTAAAAAATATGATGTCCTTATTTAGAGAAAATGCTTGAAGTTTGGTTTTTATTTAAGCTTTCAAATCTTTTCTGTCATTATTTCCACAGAAGCCTTTGCCATTCTATCTCTATACTCATCGAACTCATTATCCCTTTTTCGCCTTACTGTTTTAATTATTTGAGATACCATCTACAATGAAATTGAAGAAAATGTCCCTGCAATTATTAGCGTAAAGAAATACAAAACCAGTGCCCACTCCCTTTCACCTATGTCTCCGCTCCTTCCTAGCATGCTGTTTTCTGCTAATGGTTAGAATGATAAGTTATGCTGGCTGATTTTCTGCCTCCTTTATAATGAACTGTGTGTTCAGAGTCTTCATAGTGCCCAGGGCGCTTGCAGAACACTGGAAAATATCTATAAAAAGTCTATGTCTAAGCAGAAAATGTTTCAAAACTCTAGATGCAAAAACAATTTATTTTGTATTCCAGAAGGCACTTGTGTACAGCCGGAGTCTTAATTATGCATCCCAACATTTGCAAAATTAAAACCTCAAATTAAACATTTCATTAATGTAGCTCCTTTGCAATTCATCCATTTGTTTCAGAATGATAAAGGAGAAAAATTATGCATTTCAGAAGGTACTCTGTCACAATATCATCTCATATTTATTTGAATGTCTCAGAAAATAGAAACTTCAGATCCTGTAGTAGGAGGAAAGTGGAAAACAGGAAGTCAACCGCATAAACATGAAATAGAGGATTATCCACATTTGTGATGAATCCATTCCAGCAAAAAATTGAATAAGGGCCTACTGCATCTAAAGCAGTGGGGCTATTGGGGCTACTAATGGAACCTGGGAGAAATGTCCTTTGAGATGAGGAGTGCAGTACACTAAAGGCTATGAGAAAGCATGGTCTACTGATCTGAGAACTAAACTAGGAATCAGACAGAAATCAGGAGTTTAAATCCCAATCCAGTCAGTTTCTGGGTTTACGTAATTTATTGTTATTCAGCAGCAACCTCTCTCTTCTTTTGCCAGGCTCTGGGCCCAGTATTAAGGACTTTGCTCACGCAATTAGATCTTTCTACCCTGCAGCATCAATTTTTCCTGTGTACTGTATTATTCTATCATGTATACATGCTCTGGTAGTTTCCATACTTAAAATCCCTTACTGACCTTCAGCCCCCTCAGCCACAACCCAATTTCACAGTTTCTCAAGTCATCAAAATTTCTTTAAAATTTTGTAGTTGATATCCCCTCTGCCCTATATACCAATCCACTTTAATTGAGTTGTGAAAATGTAGTATAGTATCACAGTGTGACTGAGATGCCTAGTTTCAAATACTGATACTCTTTTTCTCTCCCACATACACACAGCAGGTTATTTGGTGTGTATGTGATAGTTTCTTATAAAAGAAAATGGAATAGTACCTGTATTTAATTCATAGTTTCCAATTATGAATAAGTGTTAAATACATAAATCACCTAGAAGCTGGTATATAGCCAACACTATATAAGTGGTAAGTTATTATTGGCTCCAGTCAGTCATTCATTAGAAAGTCTTCTAGGCAAGGATTCTAACAATTCCTGTCTGGACAACTACAGTGCTTACTATCATGTTCTCATTATACCTGAATTCTACACTGTATTCAGCATAATAACTTCTGACTAATGGAAACAGGATATTTCTCAGCTGTTGTAGCACACTGTCTCTAGCCTTTCCTTCTGCTTCTTTGGCAGTCCTTTACAGTCTCCTTTGACGGTGCTTACTACTGTGTTAGGTGCTTTTTTTTCCTTTTCTCTCTCCATAGATGGCATTTTCTACTCCATGGGGTTTAAATAAATTATCTCTGTGTCAAACAAACATTTCACATAGTCATCTTTCCCTTAGCTGTAGACTTGGATTTTCAATGGCTATTTTGAGATCTCTTTTTAGAGATGTAACAGGTACTGTAAATTTAAAATAGTCATAAAAGTCTTCTTGGTTTCTGTTTCCAAAAAATAAATGAGCACCTCACAAATGTCATCTGTGTCTGCCATGTTTTCTTTCTTTCTTCTATCACAACTTAATAGACTGTATGAGTAAAAAAATACATATTGATCTTACTAACTTCATTCCATCTCTTGCCAGTGTCACTATCCTATTCCAATACAATCTCATTAACCATGTAGTATCATCACAGATTCCAACTGTTCTCTCCATTTCCCCTTTTTCTCCTACTAATCTACTCTCCACAATACTGAAGTATGTTTCTTGTCAAAAGTGTCAATCTACAAAATTGTAACATGCATAAATGCAGTCTGCTTTGGTAACTGCAGTGTCACCAGTGGCAAAAAAGGAGGACATAATGTGTGCCAAGTAAGTACTTATTGAATGACTAAAGATCATGTTTGTTCTTCTTTAGACTCCAGAGTTGCTTATCATCATGTGTAAATCAAAATTTCTACTCCTAACTGGCCCTAACACCATACTTGACCTTGTTTTTGCTCAACTTCCATTATCTACAGCATCTATCAATTGATGTTCTTCCTGAGGGGAGAGAGAGGAGAAGAGAGACAGGGAGAGTGAAGGAGAGAGAGAGGGGAGAGGGAGTGTATGTGTGTGTACATATGTATTTTTGTAAATCAAACAGGGATTTTTGTTTATTTTTTTACTTTATTGTTTCATTGGGCACTCCTATCTTTATCTTTCTGGGGCTTCCTTATATTATTTGAGCTCAGCTCAAATATCACCTTCTCAGAGAAGCCTTCTATGACCAACAATTAAAATGATCCCATCTGCCACCAACAACTTTCTATAACATCTACATATTCTATGGCACTTATATGAGGTTAACTTGCTTATTTATTTTATTGTCTCCTCCCATACCTCTTTTTCTGGTTGGTATGCTTTATGAGAGGAAGACTCTTTGCCATCTTGTTTAATCTAGTATCCTCAGCAGTGAAGAGAGGGTGATACATAGCAAATAGTGGAAGAGTAAAAGAAAGTCAAGGTACAATGTTATCACTACCACAAAATGCATTTGGATGGAACTTAAAGAGTCATCTAGACTAGAAAGATTTTAAATATTAGCAGTATCCACTAGTATAGCTTTTGTACGTACAGAAGAAAAATCTGCAGTCACACACTGAGAGCAGCATATCTCAAAATAAATTCCAGGGGGTATAATTTCCTCTGATATGTTAATAGGCAAGTTGTCAAAAAAGTTGATGAAATGCTTCATTGAAATTGAACAATTACTACAGAAATTTTAATATATTTCATGAATCTATAAAATCTTTACCAGCCTTTTTGTATTCAGAGATCCTTTCTCCATGGCATTTCTCTTTTATTTATTTATTTTTTGGTCTGTTGTGGGGCTTGAACTCTGGGGCTTGGGGCTGTCCCTGGGCTTTTCAGCTCAAGGTAAGCGATCTACCGCTTGAGCCACAGTTCCACTTCTGGTTTTCTAGTGGTTTATTGGAGATAAGAGTCTCATGAACTTTCCTGCCCGGGCTGGCTTTGAACAGTGATCCTCAGATCTCAGCCTCCTGAGTAGCTAGGATTAGAGATGTGAGCCTCCAGCACCCGGCTGGCATTTCTCTTTGACTAAAATCCCAAAGGACATCCTTGAGAAAATCATTGAATTAAAGAAGTGTGCTTTATAGGGAGTAAGGTGTTTGATACATGTCTCTTAAACTCATTCTTTTTAGGTTTGAAATAGAAATGGACATCCTTTCCTTTTGCTGTTCCATGGATATCCATTGTCCACAACTTTTCAAACATCTCTAGTATTAATGTCCTCTTTCCAATAGTTCTAGAGTTTTCTTGACATTTGTGCAATCTTCTCTTTTCTAAAACTCTTCCCTTTTCTTTATCTGCATGATTCCCCTTCTCTTACCTCATTAATAGCACTTTTCCTTCTACAACTCTACCTCCAATGCTATTTCTAGCTGGACATGCTACATGGAGTAAAGTCAATTAATTTTGTAGCCCATGGCTACAAACTGTAGGAAACATACATCTAGAACTTTGCACTTCAAGTTTTCAAAGGTATTACCAGTCATTCAATAAACAGTTTTGGAACATTATTATTGGCTAGACTGTGATATTGGTGTAGCTGTACAAAGTGAGCAAAGTACTTGAGGTCCCTGCCGTTGCCAAGTTTACAATGTAAATGAGGTGGCAGAAGGAATAATTATTTCCAGTAAATTAAGTACAAAGAGAAGTGAAGAAAGTGCTAGGGGAACACAGAAAGCACCTAACCTGATCTGATTGGATAGGTGGGTCAAAGACTGCTTCAGAAGGATAATAACACTTGGCAATTTCTAAAGATCCTATACCATATTCCTCAGTACAAAGGAAAAAAATAATTATTTCAGTAGCACATCAAACACATAATTGTCCAAATTAGTTTCAGTGTTCTAATGTATAGCTTAACATGTGAATCACTGTGCACCAAACCACCCAAGCTAAAATTTTGATATCATTTTATTTTTTCTTCTTAATCTCACTAAAGATCAGTTACCAGATTCAGCCATTTTAACTTCTACTGTTTACCTATAATCCTTATTTTCCTTTGCTTTCCCATTGTTATTGCCCCAATACATATTTTTAGGACTTCTTTCCTGGGCTATATTCACTTTCTCCTAACCTATGTCAAATGATCCTATACTAAACCACTTTCTGTGACATTTCTGAGATTTTATTGTTCTGAGAATTTGTCTTGTGGTGTCTTAAGCCTGCAATCCTTTCTCTGTCAAGTTAGCTGATAGTGAGGAGTGGGTTACTCTTCCTGATCAACACAGGATTCAGGTAGCATGGATGCTCTGAGGATAAGGTATTATATTTCTTGTCTTCAACACGGAGCCTGAGAATGTCATAGATGGTACACAAGAATTCTCACAAGAAGTGTAACTGCTTCAGTCTCCAGGGCTTCCTTGTTCCAGCCCCATTTGATGCCTGGAGATGGGAAGAATTTGCTGAGAAATGTTCCTCAGGAAAGTGATAACTGGGCTTGATTATATATATTTTTAGAAACAAACAAAAATACTATGAAGATGTAAAAATATGAAGAACATATTTAATGTCATTTTTGGTCATTCAGATCTCAATGAAGATAAAACTATACTAAAAGTAATGGTATCAGAGTTCCCATTGGGCCAGAATTTATTATTGTTACTTTTCTTGATATTGGTAATTGTAACTGGCATGAGATATAATCTCAGTGTTGTTTGGATTGTATTTTCTTTATGGCCAGAGATGCTAAACATTTCTTCACATGTTTACTGGATATTTTTACTTATTCTGAGAAGTCTCTCTTTAAGTCATTAGCCCATTTATTAATTGGGTGGTTGTTTCTTTAAGGACTTATTTTGGGGGCTTTTAAATGTTTGATCTCTAAGCATATTTTGGATATTAGACCATTGTCTGATGTTTAGTTGGTAAAAATCTTTCCTTATTCTGTGGGTTTTCTATTTATCCTATTATCTGTGCCCTTTGCCCTGTAGAAACTTTTAAGTTTGATTCAATCCTATTTATCCAATATTTCTTTGATTTGTTGTGATTCTGGATCTTTACTCAAAAAGTTTCATACTGTGTCTAGGAGCCCTAATGTTTCCCCTACCTCTTCTTGTTGTTGGAAATGTAATCTTATTCAGGCACTTTGGAAAGCAGTATGGAAGTTTTTCCAAAAATTAAACAAAGAACTGTCCAATGACCCAGCAATTTTCCTCCTGGACATTTACCCAATAGAGCACAGATCCCACTAAAGCTACCAACACAACCATATTCATTGCAGTATTATTTACTATAGCCAGGATATAAAATCTGCCCAGATTCCCCTCAATGGATCACTGGATCAAAAAATGAAGTATATATACACTGTGGAATTCTACTCATCAATCAAGAAGAATGATATTGTATCATTTATAAAGAAATGGAAAGAATTGAAAAAATATGGTAAGTGAAGTAAGCCAGACCCAGAGATACATAGGTTGCAGGGTTTCCTCATTTGTGGTAGCTACAATGCCTATGTATCTATAGGTAAGTACACTGAGTAGTAAGCAAGGGATTATAAATGAATTAACTAACCTGTAATAGACTCTATGGAAAGTGCAAATAGTATAATTCCTTAAAAGACAAAGTCAGCACCCAACAGAATAAGTATCAGGAAACAGGTACTTGCAAGAAGGGAGGGTGGGGCAAAGGGGAGAGGCATAGAAGAATGAAGGAGGACAGGTAGAGTATGTAGACTGGAGTTCACTGTCTATACCACAGAATTGAGAAAAATAAGGGAAAGGTTGGGTCAAAGGGAAGTGAAAATATGATATAGTGGCACAGATAAAGATATATTATACACAAATTGCTTTGTTCAATGGCAGAAAATTCAATACATAACCTAAAATTAAGATAAGTAAGGAAGGGGTAGGTTGGGAGGGAAGGATGAGAATATTGAATGGCATTATGTTGATCAAGATACACTATATTCATAAACTGCTTCAGTGAATGACAGCTTCTTTTTTCAACTATTTAAAGATAATAAAAATATTTACAAATAATATTATCAATTCTCATTTATACACGTGTGAATTATATGGAAATCCAACAGTTGTATCTTCTCATATCAAATATTGGGTGGTTAAGACAAGGTCTCAAGTTATAGAAAAGAGAGAAGAGAAACCAAATGTTGTTATTTAGCTATTAAGAAAGCTCATTTTTCAAAAAGAAACTTAATCTTTGGGCTACTACTTTGTTTGCATAGTTTCCATCTCTGCAAGTCTCCTTTCCCCTCCACCTTCTCCATTCTTTCCCCTCCACCTTCTCCATTTCTTCCTCCTCTTTCCCTTCCTCTTCTACCTCCTTTTTCCTCTTTTCTTTGTCTCTCTCTCTCTGTCTTTGTCTCGCTCTGTCTCTCAGCAAGACAGAAAAGAATTCTTCTTTAGAGATATTTTCCATGACTCTTACTTGTAAAATAATTATGAGAGTTGGAATCGATAAACATAGAAGAAAATAAGTTATTTCTGGAACTTTTGAGGTAAAAGGACCAATAACTAACATTGACCCATGTCTGTTACATCCCAGACGAGACACTAAAACTACTTTTAGACCATACTGTGAAGTAGATACCACACTATTTTATAAATGAAGAAATCTATGTTTAGAAATAAGCCATTGTAGTGTTAGGATGGGACAGAACTGGCATAAACCTTATCTCTTTGACTTTAAAGTGCACAATCTTTCTGGCATATCTTGGTTACACGTTTCCTTTTATCTTACCACTACTTTAAAAGCATGTATCATGTTTTATAGTCTTGGTAGTATTGTACTGTTAGTCAAAACTGAAGTAAATTTCTTTATAAAAAATGATACATAAAGCTTGTGTAGGCAAGCAAAGCTCAATGTTTTCTTCTTTTTTCCTTTTCTTTTCTTTTCTTTTTTTTGTCAGTTGTGGGGCTTGAACTCTAGGCCTGGGCACTGTCCCTCAGCTCTTGAGCTCAAGGCTAGTTTTCTACCACTGGAGCCACAGCACCACTTCAGTTTTCTGGCGGTTCATTGGAGATAAGTTTCATGTACTTTCTTGCCTGGTCTGGCTTTGAACCCTGAGCTTCAGATCTCAGCCTCCTGAGTAGCTATTATTACAGGCGTGAGCCATTGGCACCATGCTTGCAAGCTCCGTTTTGGAAAGCTTAGTTTCACTGGAGAAGTCCTAGGGGTTTCCTTTTCAAACAAATTTCAGATCAAGTCCAGGCTTGTGTGGTAATAGAAATCCTTCAGAAACTACGACTTTCATAGTACTTCACTAATCAAATGCTCAAAGATACAATATTTAAAATTTTTATTTGCTTGTATATTACTTAATATTTTGTTTCTTAAAATTTCTCATATGCCAAGTTTTTCATATTAAAAACATAATTATTCTTAAGAGTCTGAAAAAATAAAACAAAATAGAAAATGGATATGATTTCTAATTTTGAGACATCTGAACCAAGAATATTAAAGTTACGAAATTCCATCTATTTTCAGTGGTTGCTAACATGGCAGAATATATTACATTTGCCCTGCCAAATCAGAAGACTACACTTAGACAGCATATACTGTATAAAATTTTACAGAAATGTTAACAATGAACAACTCTCTAGCTTCCTAGCCTTGACAGTAAGCAGGGAGGCTTAGTAATTTAATAAAATAAACCACTGCCCAAATGAGAGAGCCATCTGAGTATCCTTTTCTGAGTCATTTATGGTCCTCAAAGGAAATTTTAGTTTATCATACCCTTATTCATATGTTTATTTTGACATTCTTGTTGCTAATTTCCTTCTGTCAACTAAGTTTGAATTGTCTAATCCAAATATACCTTAGATTGGTGGGCAACTTAGATTTTCACAGATCAACTGTGAGACATAGTATTTTTCACTTGTTGACATTATTTAAGGTGTGATGTAATTCTAATTTTGAAAGAAAGGTTAATTTTATGTTTCCTATGTGTATACATCATTGACATCTTACTTTCATATGATCTTTATTATCAATAAATTCACCATTTCTTTTTTTTTTTTTTTGGTCAATTGTGGGGTTGAACTCTGGGTCTGGGCACTGTCCCTTGGCTCTTCAACTCAAGGCTAGTGCCCTACCACTTGAGCCATAGCACCACTTGAGGCTTTTTTCTGCTTATGTGGTGTTGAGGAATCGAACCCAGGGCCTCATGCATGTGAGGCAAGCACTCTACCACTGAGCCAGCTTCTCAGCTTCACCATTTCTTTTTTGTGTCACAATATCAGTTTTCACTAGATCTCATAAATCTCTTCTATCCTAAGTGATATTTGGTAAAAGGAAAAGAGCTCTTTCAACCATATTCATATTGCCCACATTTAGTGCTGACTATCTAATAACACATTGCTTTTAATAAACTGAATGCTGCCTGGAGCCAGTGAGTAATGGTTATTATCTTACCTTCTTGAGAAGCTGATACTCTGACGAGGTTTTGGAGCCCGCCTAAGCAGAAAAGTTAAGGAGACCCTTTCTCAACCCATATCTGGGTCCAGTGGCAGAGATTCAAAGAATTGAAGGCCCAGGCTACTCTAGGCAGGAAAGCATCTCCACCCAGGGAAACTGGACACAGTGGTGGCACCTGTGATCTTAGCAACCATGGAAAGCCTAAGTAAGCCGATCATGGTTAGGAGGAAGCAAGATCCTATTCTAAAGATGACCAGTGAAAACACAGGGCATGGCTCAAAACTATCCGACCAGCTTAGTAAGTGTGATGTCAAAACAAGACTAAAAAAGAAGGCAAATATAGTCATGATACTCGCACGCACATATATACTCATAATGGACCTAGGAAACCTGAGGGGACAAGTAGGGTTGAGACAGATGGGGTGATTGTAAAAGGGTGTCACTGAGCAAGTTGTGGACTCATACGCTGGCATATTGAATCTAAACACCCTTGTATTGCTTTTTAAAGACAATAAAAACGAAAACAAAACCAAAAACCATCTGAATGCTTCGAGAAATATTTCTCTTTTCAGATATTACATACAGATCTGAAGGTCTGATGTCTTTAATCTGCAATGTTTTTTGATGACATGTAAGCACTCTGGGACTGTTCCCCTTCTCCCACCCAACACACACACTTTCATATTTGCGAAGGAGTAAAACCTGCTACTGAACTGCTTTTGCATAGGATCAGAACCTGCAAGAATGGATAGAGGGGAAACGTTTGTTTCAAAGAAGCTCTCTCATTTCCCTTCCTGTCAATGTAGAAGGTCTTCTGATTGAACGCTAACATTTGTAGACAGGTATTTTGACCTCAGTGTGAGACAGATTTGTATTCATTGATGGCATCTGAGTAAACCTTTCCTCTTTCAATTCAGTTATGTTGATTCTTCTCCTTTAGCTGGAATTGGTTTTGATATCCTCAGTGAGATTATTTGGCAAATGATTGTTTCTCTTCCTAAGGTTATGAAAAGGACAAATTCCTTTTGTTCTTGATTAGAGAAGTCCCAATTCATATTACTAGGCATACTTCTTTTTAAGGATTCCACAGTTCTTCGCATTTATTCATATTAGGCAATTTTATTTTATCCCACATTAGAAGGTGTAACGACATTTATTTAAAGACTATTGCATTGCTGGATGAATTTTAACAGATATGTACTCTAGTGAAAGTATCACCTCAAAATACATGAAATACCTTCAGCCTAAAAGGATTTCTAAGCCCTCTTGCAGTACATTGCTTTCTGAGCTATCAGCCCTAGAAAAATCAAATTTTCTTTTTCACACTCTAGATTACTTTGCATGTTTTAAAATAGTAAATAGTGGGTGTAACTCAACA
This sequence comes from Dipodomys ordii, assembly GCF_000151885.1. NCBI lineage: Eukaryota > Metazoa > Chordata > Mammalia > Rodentia > Heteromyidae > Dipodomys > Dipodomys ordii. The sequence goes on along the minus strand of NW_012267249.1, from coordinate 11,512,773 downwards.
GTAGTTGAGTTCTTGCATAGCCTGTATAAAGCCTGTATATGTTATCCCTAGACCCAATCATATAAATGCAATATAGCAAGTCTTTTATATTAGCTTCTTTAAATGTGACACAGGTTGAATGTAGACAGAATATTCTGACTATATCTGAATGTGTAACTGAGTCAATATTGAGTTGTCTAGGGGTTAATTTTGTATGCTAATTAAAGAATTAAAAGGCAGGAAAGTATTTAACACAGACAGAGCAAGTTTATTTGGAAATAGAGTATAGACTTGGCATGGAGAGGGTCCTCAGAGCTGGGAATCTAGTGGAATCTTCTCAGGACAACTGGAGGGGGGAGGTTCCTCACATACCTTCTCCCCTGATCTTTGCATTGATTGCTTGATGGCTAGTGGAGGTACCAGCCTGGCACTTTTTAGCAGTTGAACCAGAACCAAGAGAATGATTGGAAGAAGTGTCATGACAGACCGCATGTTGTCAGTCATGTGTTGTGTCTGTCACTTTCCTATCACTATCCAACTAACTAAAGTTGCCTAACTCTCTCTCAACATGATCAATTGGGAAGAGTAAAAAATAAAGGTAAAACAACAACAAAAAAAGGATGGCTAAGCACATTTGCCAAAGAATGAAAGTGAATTTTATTACCACAACTAGGAGGCATAATCTATTCATACTATTGAAACCACAAGGAAATTTTTAAAGAACCACAAAAGTCCTTGTTGAAGAGCACAATTTGGCTGTGTAAAAAAAAATGAAACATCTCTACTAAGGTATTCAATAATCTTTTTATTTAAGAAATTGGACGTTGACATAAAACAAATTCTGAAGTAATTAATTTAGACATAAAAACATGGCAAGTCAGGAAATGCTGCCACTTTTTCAGGTTCACATGAATCTGATTTTAGTTCCTGCATACTATTTTCAAAGGAATATTTAAATAATTTGACTGTGACAAGCCAAACTGTTTTGAACCCTCATTGAAAGTCAAATGAAAACATTAATCAAATGCAAAAATATTCCAGTCAGGCATAAAAAATGCTGCAGGTTAGAAAATAAAAATGTTGCCTGTGAGAAGGAAAATCAATTGATTTAGAAAAAGCAAGTTTGGTTCGAATCCACATGGTCAGTAATGAGTAAAAATCATTAGAATTTCTGCAGGTTGTATTTTTCCTGAGAGTCATCTTGGCCATGCCTATATTACAAAATCAGTTTGTTTGACTAACTTTTCACCTGAGAAAATTAGAAAATCAGATCAAGCATCTGATTGATTTCCTTTCTTTTTCACTTTTTTTTATTTGTTTTCTTTTTTTTTTCACTTTTTTGGATAGACTTTAATGACTAGCATGTAAAGAATTATCCACAGAATACAATAGCCAGGCTTAGTGATTTCCCAAGTAGTAGTTTTAATTCAGTAAAAGACTGACCATACTATTAAATGCTATAGAATTGTTCATTATTAAATGAGAGTAACTTTCTAATTTCTAGTATGAACACTGTAAAGTAAGGCCCTTTGATAAGGCAGCCTAGTAAACACATTGTGCTATCCATTAGAGCTGTTCTAGCTTTGTGGAACTAAATTACCATCTATCCCTATTTTGAATTACATGACTACATAATATTATAACAGGTACTTACATTGCTTCTCATGGTATAAAACAGTGCATCCTTTCTTGAGTCCTTGCATATAAAAACAGAAGAAAAGCTTGGCATCTCTGCCTTCATTTTGTACCTGTCTTTGCAAAAACCATTCTCTTGTAGTCACTTTGCAATCACCTTTGAATCCAGGAAGGATTTGAGAAAAAGCTACAGCCAAGAAGGAAATAGCAGAGCCTCCTCAGGGCAGACAGCTCACAGGACAATAATGATTGGCTTTTTCTGATCAGTTTGCTGCCCTCACAAGACAGCACAAGAATACCTTCTCCAGAACCCTGCCCCAAACAAGGACTGATAATGACCCACCAGAACACTGCTGTGACAAGATTTAATGATTAATCCTATTTCCCTTTCTCTGCTCCAGATTCTTTTTCAATTTAAACCTAAAATTCATGTATGCACTCCAAAGATGGTAAATGGTGGGTTGAAGTGATTACTTTGCCTCTTTCTGCAGCATGTTCCAGACTTTGCAATAAATCTCTTTTCTTTACCCTTCATCATTACCATTGGCTTACTTGGCACATAGGAATGAGTGAGTGGCCAGGGCTGACAGGTAGAATGCTTGGAATCAGGACTGGGCCCTAAACTACAGGGTCAATATGGATAATAACCTTGGTAGTCACTAGCCATTTTACATTAGTAATGTGTTGGATTCTGTGTCATTAGCTGTTCTTTAACTATTTAGAAGTATGAGTGTTTACTTAGATAATAACTATAACATATTGAATATACAATACCTAGCACAAAAGCACACGAATATATGTTATTGCTTCAGGCACTGAATTTTTGTTATTCTTTTATACATATGACAAATATTAATTGAATTTTTATTGGCTAAGCATTAGAAATAAATGGCATGAAATCCAAAGCTCCTGATTAATTGTAGTGTTAGCGAGGAAGGCCTCAAATATTTGAGCTATTATAAAGGGGCGACACCTGTTATGTTTACATATGCAGGGGGGCATGGGATGTTCAGGCACATATGGAGGGTTTCTCTGGGTAAGCCACAAGGGGTAAATGGGAGTCAGGAGGGAGGGGTAGCATACGTTAAGACATAAACTAAATGTACTTTTTCAGATAAAAGCTATAAATGCAATTAATGTGAAAGCACTCAAAAAATGAAGCAACCACAAAAATTCTTGTTTTCCTTTTACTGCTTGCAATGTTGACAAATAGGCCTGGCAATTAACAGTAATTTAGCCTCCTATTTAGGAAGTAAATGAAAATGAAACCTTGTCAAGCTGAATGGTAGCCTGTAAGGCCACCCATGTCTCAACAGAAAGATTCAGAGTTGTATCCTTCTTATTTGTTGTTGGAAATGAGAAAAAAAGAAACTAAAGAAAAAGAGATAGAAGAACTTGGTCATCAATCCTTTCCTTTACAAGCACAAGCAATTCAGAAGTCTCTCTGAGGCTAAATCTTTTAGAGACCCAAGACAGGTAAAAATGACTATTAAAATGTACACCATTTCCAAACAAAGGAGTCACCCATGATTCCTGACCCTTAACTCTGATTGGAGTAATAAAAGCTAACTGCTATTTTTAAGATTTGGAAAAGGGCTTTCCCTCTCAATAGGAAAGAAGCAGACATCACCAGATGCTATTTCATATATGGCAATGAGCTAGCTTTTCACTAACTTTCTGTAGATTCTTAAAACCATTAAATGAGGGCTTAGCGTTGAGAATACAGTTCTTCACATAAAAGGCTTGAAATGTAATTGATACAAAGATCATCCCTCCAGGATTAAAGAGTTCTAATCATTCCATGCGGCTTGCATGTTCCTTTTTCCATGGAGCTCAAGGAAATAGTAAACCTTTCTAAAAGAATTCACCATTCAGCTACCCCAGCACCTTTCACCTTCAGGTAGAGGTAGATAATGCAGCAGGATAAATGTCATCCTAAGCACACTATAGAATTCAGAATCTCAAATACTAATTTCAGAGATGAAATTAGTACTGACCTAGCAGCTGGGTTCAAAATGAATCTTAGTCGGAGACTATCTGGCAAGTCTGTTGCTTATACTTTCTTTTGTAGAATCATTTTCTAAAGTCCTCCATTTACTGTTGGCCTGGCACTGCTGCTAATCACATAGGCATCTCTGGAAATAGTTGGACAAAGGCTTCATTATCTCTATCTTTGCTGCAAGTAAGAGATCAGAGTCAGAAAGTCCAATGATATAACATATTGATGCAATAAGACTAGGAATAGAATAAGAAAAATGACTGCAACCAAGAAGATGTGAAGGGATGAATTCTTCCTTTATCTTATTACTGAAGAAGAATAGGGGGAAACCTATCCTTTATATTATAAGGACAACTTCTGAGGTGAGCTGCTGAGTGATCTCAGTGGGCATTTAGAAGGAAAGCCACCGAACAACATAGATGCCTCACACATTCTCTGCAAAAACAGGGCCTTTTCCTATTTGAGGTTCTGAATTCTACAGTGTGCTTAGGATGTCATTTATCCTTCTCTCAATAAGCTTTTAAAAAAGTGATTGTTGTCTAGCTAAAGGACAAGTGTTTACATCACATACCTAAGTTTTATGAATGAATCATAAGATTCATTGAGAGCAATTTTTGATGATCAAATAACTTTGCCAAACCTTCCTCATTTTATTCAAATTCTCTCCCAGGTCTCCATCTATGACTGTTAGACTGAATTCCTGATGCAAGTTCTCAATGAAGGCAGTAATATGATATAAATCATCTTGCCTTTCTTCATAGAATGAGTTCTACAATAAATCCAGTTATTTTCCAGATCTTTTTCAATAAGAAGTTACTCATTTGAAACAACATAATCAACTATGTGCTAATATAACCAAAGGAGAAACAAGCTTTCAAAAGCATTTAATCAAGTATATAAAATAGTCTATATAATAGTAAATATAAAGTCTTCTTTCAGAAAAATAAAGAAAAATGTGGCTAATGTATTTTCTTTTCTTTATTTAATAAGTTTTTACAGTTACATGAACAAGGTAATGAATACATTTCTTATCGAGCATTGTTGTCTCCTCTTTGTTTTTTTTCCCCTACCATCCCTTCCCTCCCATCGCCACAACTACATCCAATTAGGCAGGTATAACTTTGGCCACAGACAATGTATGCAATAAATTTCCCCTGAACACAGATCAGATGTGGAAGAACTTGAACATACATTATCATGCATTGTCTAGGTTCGGATACAACCGTGTGGTCAATTCATTTGTCATTTATCTTTAGGTAGGGTGGAATCTGATAAAAATCAGACCCTAAGATATGTTTAAGCTGAAATTCAAGCCAGAAGAAACTAACATATTTGGAAAGTTGCTCTTTCATGAGTTTGATAGAGGAAATATTCACCAGTGTAAAAAAGTTAACAAGCAACTTTTGGCTTTTCTAAGCCAAATTCAAGATACAGTGGGGGTATTGAAAATTTCTTCAATAGGATATAAATATTCATCTACTAAGATTATTCTTCATTTACTAACTATTGGTTCTAAAACTGCTATTCATACTGCATTGGAAATTCATAATCTTAAAAAATACACTATCATTAATCAATGTCAGAAAGTAAGGGTTGAAATCATGATGTGAAAATTGTGCAGATAGCACAATGTAGCAGTCCCTTCTTTACTGAAAGGCTAACTGCTCAAAAATCAAGTTTTCAAGAAGGCATTGAAGATTCCTCCCAAGACTGAGTGCAGAACAAAATTAGGCCACCTTTGTTGATACTTTCCAAAGCTTGACTTCCTACAGGCCTAATTTCTGAAGAATGGGACATGGTAATATAAAGAACCAATAGCTCTTAAAACTGTCTGGCTGGTAAATTCACCATCTATAGCAAGGGACTATTGGAAATTAGGGGCCTCCCTGCTTCTTTGCTCTTAGCCATTGGGTAAAATAAAATAATACTTATAGGGAAAGCATTTCTGGGAATTCTGAGTATGTCTGTTTAGTTTTTAGGAAAGAGGCAGCATAGTGAACCACTTCACCACAAGCACAATGTGTGTGTGTGTGTGTGTGTGTGTGTGTGTGTGTCTGTGTGTCTGTGTGTGTGTGTGTGTGTGTGTGTACTAGGTTTTCAAACCCAGGTCCTCACATTTGCTATGATCATATGATACTGCTGAGCCACAACTCTAGCCCTATTTTTTCACTGGTTATTTTGAGAATATGGATTTTGTTTCCACCCAGGTAGTATACCTGAGTCATCTGTTTGTAGACTTTTTTCTTTTCCTTTTTGGTCGGTCATGGGGCCTGAACTCTGGCCCTGGGGGCTGTCCCTCAGCTCTTCAGCTCAAGGCTAGTGCTCTACCACTTGAGCCACAGCACCACTTCCGGCTTTTTCTGCTTATGTGGTACCAAGGAATCGAACCCAGGTCCTCATGCATACAAGGCAAACACTCTACTACTAAGCCACCTTCCCAACCCCCAATTGTAGATTTTGTCATTAGGCTCCTAGGCATCTGATACCCTGTCTGGCTTCTCTTTATGTCCAAGTTGACTTGGCAGTAATTCTTGTAATCTCAGTACTTGTCTAAGTAGCTAGAATTAGACGTGTGAATTTAAGACCCTGGAGAGAGCTTAGAGAGATGGGGGGAGGATTTTGGCTTTATAGAATTACTGCTTTCAACAAAATTAGTCATTAACATTCTGTGCTTTGCCATACCCCTTGAGATACTTGTACATGCATATAATCTTCTATATTTCAAAGTGTTATATGGTTGCTTAGAACCCATTCTTTTGGACTTGTTGTTCTGGTCTTAAGGCTTGAACCCAGGGCCTGGATGCTGTGCCTGAGTGCTATTTTTTCTCAATGCTGTCACTCTACCACTTACAACTCTACTTTTGGCATTTTTGGTGCTTCATTAGAGACAAAAATCTCATTGACTTTCTTGCTCAGGCTCCTCAGATCTCAGCCTCCTCTGGTTCTAGGTTTAGTCATGAGCCAGAGGCACCTGGCACAATGCACTTTAAGATGCAAAATTCAGAGGTATGTCTAACTAGAATAACTGCTACAAGAGATAGCAAATTTGACCAAGTTTGTGAAAACAATATAATAATGTGTAAAAAATGAATGACTTTTTCTCAGACTTAAATATACCTGTTTTAATTGAAAGGAAGTATGTGTCTAAGGGAATTTATTTAATGGGATGTTAAGTAAGAACACTATTTTTAGAATTAGTAAATGCAGCTAAAATTAAATGAGATGTTTTAATGGGGGAAGCTGAGCAAAGAAGAATATTTTAAATGGCCCTGGGAAGAAACTATTATCATTTCTTTGTAGGAGTATAAAGAAAGAACAACTTGAGATTATAGGACAGTATGGTAATGGAGAAGGAAATTAGAAGTAATTTGCAAATTTGGCACAGGGTGAGAAAACTTAACCAAAATGAAATGTGATGAGGAAAATGATGACAGAAGTGGTCCTCTGGAGACTGAGAATTAAGTACAAGGCAAATGTACTCAGAAAGCCTGGTTGGAAAGCTTGTTGTTTTTGTTACATAATAGATAGGAACTTCAGAGTTGAAGGGAATATAGCATCGCCCCTTATTTAAGGAAATATGGAAGACAGAAAAATACTAAGAACCAGGTGGAGTATGAATTATGAAATGGTCTGGATGGAATGTAGAAGTAAAATCTGAACTCCTGGGGTGTTCTCATATGAACAGAATTTTATCAGAATTTTATCCTCTGCCAAAGACCATTTGGATATTTATGACATTGTTGAGTGATATACCAAATCATCAATACCGGCAGGCTGACAGACAACTCGGGCAGCCAAGAAGGATAGGAGAAGCATGTGTGTCTGTCTCATCATGTACCAAATGACTTTATGGGCCTTGTATGGCTGCCAGGCTGGATATTCCCTACCCCTACTTGTGGCAGAGAACAGGTTGAGCCTGTTTCTGGACCCTTTTTGTTGGACAGGACAGCATCTTTAAGACTCACTACGTTTTATAAAGTGATGGTTGTTTATTTTTTTATCCTAAGCGATTCTACTTTAAATATGCCAAAACAGAATTACTTCACATCTTGTTTATATTTGTGAAAAACTACCATCTGCCAGCATACCATGAGGCACAAAGTGATAAATAATTTGTTTGTGTCACAATTACATTAGCAAATGCATCAAATCAGACCAGTGACCGAAGACACATGAATTTAACAATCACACCAGATGTAACCCCCTCGCCTGGGGTTGCAAAAGGAGGAGCACCCCAAGACTGAGACAAGGCAGGCACACGGATCTGTCACCATGACATTCATCACTTCAGGAGTGTTGTTCAAGAAAATTGCCAAAGAAGATCTCAGCCTTTGCTCCTGGTCTCTCCTTCAAGTGAAGTTTCTCCTGGGTGTAACAATGCCTACTTCAAACTGACTCTGGAAACAGCCTGCCACGCACACCTGCACTCTACATCTCTTCGAAATTCTCTGTGACTGCTATTTATAGAATTTCTGATGCTCCACGGAGACTTTTCCTCACCAGAGACCTTTACTACATCTGTATCAGCTGTCTCTGTGCTTCCACCTTTAAACTTTGCAGCCTCTTTAAATTCTACATCATTGTGAAGTATAATGTGCAATTTGAGAGTGAATATTAGATATAGGGATTAGAAGAAAACAGACAGTATTCCCAATGACATGGACCAAGTGACCTCCATAGTACTTAGTGAATTAATGTCAACAACATTGACATAGCTTGTGAATTTGTTGTTACTCAATAAATTCTGATATTGTGGAAAGACACAAATGTATTTTTTGCATCTGATGTAGCTTTCTCATGAAACTTTTAATAAGTATTTATTTTGTGTATTTCTGTCAAACATTGGGTAAAAACTTCATTTTCTGCTTGGAATTCCAAACAAAGCCATAAATTATCACAGCTAGTTTTCACTGTGTGTGTTTGTATGTATTTGTGTGTGTATGTATATATGTATGCATACATATATGTATGTATCTTTGCAGTACAAGGGTTTGAACTCAGGGTCCTGCATATTCTCATCTGGCTTACTCAAGTGACATCCTTCCACTTGAGTCATGTCTTCAAAATTGTTTTTTTTTTTTAATTTACTTTGGAGATGGAGGTCTCATAGACTTTTCTGCCCAGGCTGGCTTCAAACACCAGTCTTCCACATCTCAGCCTCCTACATAACCTGACCCCAAACTCCTATCAATGCAGCAGCAGAAGAAGCTGTATCAGCTATAGTAGCAGAACTAATCTCCTTTGCTTAGCTGCTAGCTGTGTCTTTTACTGGTGTCCTAATAAACCTTTGATCCTTCTGTTTTCTTGTCTTGGTAAATTCTTTCGCCAACTCATAACTCCAAACAACAACAACAAAATACTATGATAGGAAATTCACTTTCTCTTTAGTTTGGCTTGTTTTGGGGTTTTTCTTAAAAAATTCTATAAATTTAACAAAAACAGATTGTTGACTTCAAATGGAACCTGAGCAAGTTTGAAATCAACACCTCAGTGAAGCTTATATATGGGAATAGAGCAGCAAGCAATCTTAATCTGTTTTAATTTTTTGTTCAAAGAAAAATGTTTGTGTACATGTTTTCATTGGCATGCCAATAAGTAATTAATGCTTTTGAATTGATATAGCTTAATTCATACTATTATACTCATGTGGTTACATGTTTTCCCTCCTGAGCCAAAGTTTTATCCAAGGGCATATACTCCTAAACTCTTAAAATTATTCTTATGTTTTTATTTCAATTAACACACCTGAATATGAAGATTTATATTGAAATTAATTATTATATGATATACTTCAAGTAGTTTTTAGCATACTTGCTAACTAAAGCTATTAGTTTATAATCATTTATAGTTTGAAAATGTGTTTATAAAATATATTGTGAAAATATTTAGTATGCAATTAACATTATGTTTTTTTGACTGATTCATACAAATCCAAACAGGCCTTCTCAACTACTATAATTACTCAAATGCCTAGCACCTAGGGCCTATGTAGAATAGATTTCTGGATGCCACTTATTTATAAGGTAAATATATACTTTTCTCATATCTCATAAAGTTAAACATGCTCATGTGTTTAAGGTGTACCAATGGATGGGACTGTAACAAACACATGCCAGTCTAATACCTTGTCCATAAAAGGTATCATACCAACTTGTACCTGTTATGTGAATTTTGGAGATGATGTCCAAGGAGACACTGGAAGTCATATATTAAACCCAGGTCCTGAGTGATCTCACAGAAAGCGACTGTTTCAATATTACTGAAAACAGTAATAAAATTTTCCGTGGTTACAACTGATTACTTCTGGTAGACTGTTCATTTGGAAAGATTAAGTCAGATTATAATTTGGGACCTAAATGCTTCGTACTATGTACAGTGCTCAAGCTATGAGGGCCCAATCCCTAAAGTGCTCACTGTGTGTAATGAATTAGCTTTTCTTTATGCATCCCAAATGGTCATTGTTATTTCATATTCTTCGAAAATTAAAAACAATCCTGCAATATACTTCCTGCAATGTCAAATTCTTTGAGAACCATATTTTTGGATGCTGGGAAGCACCACGAAAACATGTGCAAATTGTTTAAATGTGAATGTCAATATACAACTAGATGCATGTACAAAAACCTTTGACTACATATGTTTATCTATTAGAAGTTGAATATTTCTACTCCAGAAATCTACTCAAGAAATCTAAATTCTGAACACTCGAGTGATGCTCAAAAGCTTTGGATTTGGGATATTTGGGGTTTCAGATATTCCAATTAGAGATTTTTAAATAGGTAATCTCTATGCAAAAATTCCAAAATCTGGAAAATCCTAAAATCTGAAGTATTTTTGCTCCAAACATTTTGGATACAAAATATTCAACCAGTACAAAAAGTTCTGTATTCTTGTAGGGTTTATAAGCCTTGAATACCCACATGAATTATTGTGCACTATGAACATCTGGTCTTGAACCTTTCCTGTTGTTTTGACTGCCTGTGAAGATCTTACCCTCTTGAGAACTTTCTAGTATTACTTATGAATTATAAGTTAGATGCTTCAGAAAGGGCTAGTATATATGGATGACACAACTCCATGGAAACTGAACAGTAGATATTTGCTCTGTGTCATAGTTGAATAATTACACTTCCTTCAGAGCAATAATTTTCAAAAAATATGAAACTACATTTTGGGTTGTTTTCCATTACACAGCAACAGCAAAGAAGGATGAAATTTTATGGCAAGTAGCTAAAAGGAAAAATTGGTAGTTTCCAACCTTGACTGCATCTTGTAATCACCTGGATTGCTTTCTTTTTTCAGGATTTGCATCTAGATTCAATCAGTATCAAGATTTCCTTAAAGAGATTTCCTTATCAGGATGTTCTTAGACAGATTCTGGTATACAGATTCTGTTATAAAGATATCGCTTAGATATTAAAGCAAGATTGTTACAGATTTATACAATGTTTCAGTGGGTTATAATATGATCAGTTAGCTGTTCTTCACATGAATATTCGGAATATGTTAAAAGATAGTATTTGCAAAAGAATGCCAAATTCATCCTGTGTAATCACAGGAAAAATCTTCAATGAATAGATTCCCTGAAAATTGAACTCTATGATCTCTACAAAGTATGGATTATCATTGTACCTAATAAGTAATTACAAAAACTATAAGTAATATAAGTAATTTTGTTTGGTTCTTGTGTTTCATAAGTGACAAAATTTTACGTTTTTTTTATATCAGCCAAACAGAGATTAAAAAATTCTATCAGCCTTTTTCTTTGATACTTCCTAAAACCTTACTAATTTAGTTAAATGTAACCTTCAAAACTAAGATTGTATTAGCCCTTACCACATTTGTCCTTTTAAATTATCTGTCACTCATCATTGGGAAGTTTGCTGTTTTTAAGCTACTATTAATTATTTTCCTTTATACTCACAAATCGGCAGTGAGTCCTTCACACATCTACACTCCAAATAAATTAGTTTTGTTTTATATATATATATATATATATATATATATATATATATCACAAAAATGAGCACAAAATCCTAGTTACTTAGGAGGCTAAGATCTGACAATCACCATTCAAAGTCAGCCCAGGCAGTAAGTCTGTACCATACTTATTTGAAATACTAGAGCACTAACCTGGAACACCAAAGTTCAGGGACAGCACTCAGGCCCTGAGTTTTAGTCCCAGGACTGGCACAAAAATAAAAAAGAAAGAAAGAAAGAAAAGAAAAGAAAGGAAAGGAAAGGAAGGAAGGAAGGAAGGGAGGGAGGAAAGAAAGAAAGAAAAGAAAAATGAAATGTCTCTATGTATGAATACATTGTGTTTTTTGTAATTCCCTTGCCATGTATGTGAAGATAGAGAAAATTAAAACCCAAAAAGTAACATTTGTATTCAGTTTATAAAATGTTTTCATATATATAAATAGATATAAAATGTATATGGTGATGCTATGAAGAAAGTATCACTATTTCATTCTTATGGGACTTTTGTAAGCTACTATAGACTTGCTGAGGAAGAAAATCCGCTGTTTGAGGTGACAGGGCAATCACAAATAGCAAATATTAAACAGACCTCAGAAATGAAAACGAACCAGGAAACAAAAACAAAATCAGAGCTGCCAAGTCCCTTCTTAACCTCCTTTTAGATGTTGAGCACACGGCTACATTAATGAGCTATCTGCATTTGCCTTTTCCTTTTAAATGCTAAGAAACTGTAAACCTTTTCAATAGATAAAAAATAGAAGTGTGTCTGGCCAATAGAAGCCCTGAAACTCACACTATTTTTCTATATATGGGATAAACCTCTTTGTGTTTTAGGAAAATAACCAGATGTGTCTTGGCCATATTTGGGGTAATGGACTCACCTGAAGACACTGTGTCTATTAGGGGTTGCCAGAAGACATGACCACATTAGTTTATCAGATCAGAAATGATAATAACCTCAGGCAAGAGCAATCATTCTGAATGTTCTTCACTTCCATTTTCTGTATGGGAACATGATGCTTCTTCCTTTCTTTTCTCACCCTACTTTGTCATGTTTTACTAAAATAAATGCTTGAAACAACTACCTTTCAGGCTTCCCCCTTTAGGGGACCCTTTGAAATGTTTTACCTTGTGGAGCTCAAGTTCCTGTAGTTTATATGAAAACTGGTTAGCGCTGGGATGCCCTCATCCATTCCTTCATCAGGTGTTAGGAACTGGGGAGCTAAGTCAAGGAAATTTGCTTTTCTCCCTTCCTGCTGGAAATCCTTCTTGGCTCTTTCCTCTTTTAATAATGATATATTTACAGTGATATATATGCTTCAATGTAAACAGTTTGGAAAATTCACTTTCCCAGGTAAATACAGATAACTGATAGGATTAAGTAAATAGCTTTCAAACTTTTAGATGTAAACAATGAGCTGAAAACTTTATGTCCAAAAAGAACCATGTACACTGGTCTAAGTGTAAGTTGCAAAAAGCTATAAACATTTTACAAATATTTAATTCTATGCACTAAACAAAACATGACTACATGTTCACATGTAACTTCTGCTCCACATCATTAGAATATAAGATGTGGAAGAAGAAATAAAGCAGAGTACTCAGATGCATGAGATGAGAAATGGGTTGGTTCACAGGAATGGGGCCTATGAAAGAATGAACTATAGAGGTCAAGGTTGGTAAATATTACTGAGGCCTGTTGAACACCAACAACCTCTTTCTGTTTGTCTTTTTTTTTTTTTCAGTCATGGAGCTTGAACTCTGGGCCTGGGCACAACCCCTCATCTCTTCAGCTCAAGGCTCTACCACTTAAAGCACAGCACCACCTCTGATTTTCTGAGTGGTTTATTGGAGATAAACCACTCACGGAGTTTCCTGCCCAGGCTGGCTTTGAACCGTGATCCTCAGATCTTAGCCTCCTGAGGAGCGAGCATTACAGGTGTGAGCCACCATTTGTCTTTAATTGCATGATTTCTGTGTTAAGAATACAACAATACAACCCCAGATTAATCTTTTTAGTTAGTGTCTTTTTCTGTATAATTGATGTAATATATAATAACAATTATACCACCATGTGGTTGTGAGATTAAATGGAAGAATGACAAATTCTTAGCAGAATGCCATCAGTCTCAGGAACATTGGAAAGAATGACTTCCTTACTCATTCTTTGAACTTTTCTCAAGTATATGCTGAAGATCAAAATTAACTTTCATATTGTGTTTTGAAGCCTCAGAATATCTGGGTAAAATATCTGTAATCTCATTTATTCCAGAAGTGGAGATCAGAAAGTTTATGGTTCAAAGACATGTATGCAAAAAGTTACCAACAAGCAGGGTATGATGATGTATGTGTTCCTTTGATCCCAGTTATATGAGAGGATAAATAAGAAAATTGCAATCAGAGGCCATTACAGGAAAAAGAAAGTGTAACCTTACCCCAAAATAACTAAAAAGGCATACAGGACCAAGTAACAGAGACTTTTCCTTGAGTTCAAAATCTCAGAACAATCAGAGGAAAAGAAAAGTAATAGAAAAGGAAACAAAAGCCGAGCGCCGGTGGCTCACGCCTGTAATGCTAGCTACTCAGGAGGCTGAGATCTGAGGATCATGGTTCAAAGCCAGTCTCGTCAAAAAAATCCGTGAGACTCTTATCTCCAATTAACCACTAGAAAACTGGAAATGGTACTGTGGCTTAAGCAGTAGAGCTCTCACTGTGAGCTGAAGAGCGCAGGGACAGCGCCCAAGCCCAGAGTTCAAGCTCCACAACTGACAAAAAAAAAAGGAAAGAAAGAAAGGAAACAAAAGGACAAGAAGAGAAAAAATGGAAAGGAAAAGAAATGCAAAGGGAAAAAACTCGATAGGTCTTCTTGAAAGGGGGAAAGTAGGGTACTTTTTTGTCATTCAAATTATATCAACAAATTCAAACCCAAATATAGAAATGTCCTTTCTGTGGGCTGATAACTCAAATAGAATATTTCTTTTAAAATCATTGTAGCCATTGGATGAATTAGTCAGACTATCTACAAATTTCCATATTTATACCAAGTAGGTTACTTGTTTCTAAAATGATATTTCTAGAATGTATCAAGAATTTTGCTTATCTAAAAATGCATTGACTGAGCACCTTAAACATATGGACACTGTGCTCAGTTCTGGGAAGAGGAGATGAAGAAACCAGAACATTGAATCTGAAACTTGAAGCTCTGCCAGGTACTGGTTTGATGGTAGCAGGTACTGATTTGAAGCCAGACCAGGCTGACAAATCTTAGAGAAAAGCTAGAACAGGAAGCATGGTTCAAGTTGCAGAGCACCAGTGGTGAGTAAAAACTAAGCTGAGTGAAATCAGTAAGCTCTGATTTCAAACTTTCAAACCACAGTATCTCTGTGTGTGTTTAACACAGAGACAGAGACAGAGAGACAGAGACAGAGAGAGAGAGAAATAAACAGGTATGTCAATCAAAAGTGAATAAGCTACAACCTTGATGTACATCTCCTGTCTACCTCTTTCAAAGGAACTCTTCAAGCACTGTGGAGAAGCAAAGGTTAAGATGCAGTGCAAAGCCTAGGGACAGATTCATGCCATTTGTTCAAGGCCAAGTTTTAGCTCTATGTCCTCTAGGAAGCATTCCACTCCACTTGGACCATTTAAATACTTCAAATCAGTTGAAGCTGCTATTTAATCATTTGGGCCCTTAATTGTTTCCAATCTACAGTGGAAATTTAGCTTCTTCCTGGATATATGGTCTCCATACTCAAGTAAATTTTAAAAAGTCCTCTGATGGGAAGGAAGCGAGGTTTTTTGAACCATATACAACACTACACATATTTGAAAAGCAGAATCTTTTATTGTATTTCCCCAATTAAAGATTTGTAAAAAGACACCTACAAATAATAGGTATGTAACAGGTACTTAAAATCTGTTCTGCCTAGGACCACTGATTCCTTACTACGTTCCATCTGAATATTCCTATAACATCACCCAATCTCAACAGGAAGAACAAGACATACATTTTCCAAAAAATGGAAGGCAAAAAATTGATACTATGGAAAATATAGCAAGGACAGATACCAAAGTACGCATATAGTCACAACTTCAGCAATTAAATTACTTTACTTGGCAGCCTAGATTGCCTAATTGTTCCAGTCTAATTTTACTTTTTCCTCATTTTGGTTACTCTACTTTCTCACTCATTCCTCTATTTTTTTATTCAAGAATAAGATTTTACAGTCACCTAGTCAACCACCACCTGCCTTGTCAACATGCCTTTTGCCTATAGAGGCAACTATTTGTTAGCAATACTCAATCTCAGAGGTTGGTACCAACAGATGGGTAGTACTGACACAAAGAAAGATAAGTGAAAGATATGCAATCTGGAACCATCCTGAAAAGGCAATGTCAACAAATGAAAATGAATAACACCAACTGGAAATAAGCAATCTAAGAACTTTCCAAGTTTAGGGTTTTCCATAAAAATAAAAAAAAACTCTTTTTTCTCCTTGTGTTTGATTCTGCAGACTTTGGAACATTATGTTACTGAACACATTAATTTGCAGGAAAATTAATAAGAATCTTCATTTCTTTTTCTCTCATCTCCTGATCTCATTATTCTAACTGGCACTAAGCTCACGAAACCGAAGTATCAGTAACCGAATCAATAGTCAAGATTTTTCTCTCATAAGTATTCAGTTATAGAATTTGCTTTTTTTTGGGGGGGGGTGGAATTTAACCACTTAAGTTAGATTAGAAACATAAACAATGGTAAAAATAGATCTTTGTCCGTTAGAAAGATATTTCCTTTTGATTTTTAATCTATACTTAAATTTTTGGTCCTGTTGTATAGCTGCAGGCAACAACTTGCACTTACTCACAGCAAAGTATACCTTCGGTTGTCCCAGATTTAGAAAAGACTTGAAGTAATCAGTTATTTGCTTTAATACCACATGAAAAGATAGTTAGTATGAGACAATAAAAAGTATCATTTTGTATCATGCTAACTTACCCTTTCAGTCTGTTTCTTAAATATTGCAGTACAACTCAAGAAAAATGTTTATTGATTCATAACAACCAAAAAATAATGAACAAACAAATGAATAAAACAAATGTTTGTTTTCAAAGAGAATTAAATAAAAGAACCAAATGTTATTTCTAAATAAATGACTTTTATTTGAAAACTACTAGATAAATATTGTCGTTTGACTATGGTATTATTTACTTCCAACATCTAAGATTTGGACATTCTTATATAAGAGTTAGTTCATTTTATCTCTCACATCGTTGATAGACGTATCTTCCTTTCATTTTCTACCCACCAGTAGTGAAATTCTGCTGTTCATTATTTCTGTCTAGAATACTACATTAAACACTTTACCAGGTTCTTGATATTTCCTTTATATTAACTTTTTCCCAAGTGCTAGGTTATCTTTCCATAATGTACCTTCAAATATGTATTTTCCAGTTTGTATTCCTCCTTATGTATGGTATAACATCTAAATTACTTCAATACAATATGGAGAAATTTTTGAGTTGTTGCTCCATTTTCTAGCCTTATTTCATAATGATCTACTTCACACTATATATACTACATAAATTTATAATTTTACACTAAATTTTTCATAATTTCTATATAGACCTTGACTTTCCAATTTCTTCTCCAAGCCTGGGAGCTTTCCTGACTTTATACACACTTTCACACCCAAGTTTATATGTCATCTCTTTGTGGTGATATCTCTAAATTCCTTGGGAGTAATTAATAATTTTTCTGAAATTCATAAAAAAGGATTTGCTGTATCTTTTATATAACTTGTTATCTCAAAATATATTTAGGTAATTATTTTTCTACATTAATAGAAAAAATGTGAAAGCTCCTTGAAAGTAGTATTAAATAGAAGTATAATTTTGCAAATTACCATGTTTAGTGGAAAGACTAAACAGAGTAGAATTCCAAGTACCTGTTTAACAATTGACTGAATAATCTGTTATTATTTAGTAGCTTCAGGACTGCAGAATTGGTGTAAAGAACAGTGTACAGACCCTTATTGATAGTTATAGAATGAAAGTTACTAGTGGAATAATCTGACTTATTTCATAAATTAGTTCGGTGGCTATTCAGCTAGTCTTCACAGCATGTTTGGGATTTCACACAGGTGATCCAGGGGTCTCCCTGAAGAAATGTGAAATGAACAGTTTTCTACTGATTTTAAATAAAACTTTGTTCAGAGAAACTTTTGCTGTTTAAGAAATTATAATTAAATTTTATTATTAAATTGTATTATATTATTAAATATACAGCATTTAATATATAATTATAATGTAGTTATATATTTATTATATATACAAATTAATATACAAGTATTACATTTTATTTTAATTATTTATTTACCTGCAACTATGATAAATTATAACTGTAGTTTAGTCTAATATAGACTTTGAAAGATTAGTAAGTGAAAACAACTGAAGACCTTTGATATTGATACATGAATATAAGAGAAATCACAAAGTGTGACAAGGCATTTATTTATTCCACTTCAATTTCATGGAACACTTTGATTTTATATTTGTTTCAAATCCCTACTTCACAGGAAAACTAGGTAAATAACCTTTGATAGCTTGGTTGAATTTACTAATAGAAAAGTACAAATGATAACACAAAGTATTTCAGATAAGGTTTTCCACTAATTCCTAACTTTGTATGGTGCCATTGACTTAATCCTTGATCTGACCTTATAGACCAGGGAGTTAGAGTCCTGTTCACTCAATGATAAGAATACATTATGAGAAATGTGCTGCTAGGTAGTTTTTGTCATTGTGCGGACACTGATTACACAAACCTAGATGATCCCTATCAGTCACTAAATGCAGCCTCAGTACAATCACCAGATGAGGTAAACAGCTAGTGGTGGCCTAACATGTCATATTATATTACAGGAAATTTATTTTATAAACTAAAGGAATACAATTATAAATTAATGAGAAAAATATAATACATAAACAAATTAACATGGTTGTTTATTGTCATTATTAGTATTGTAGATTAAACAAAATTATATGTTATAAATTCATCTGACAGAATATAGTGGATTTGGTTAACATCAACCCTGCCACAAATCTGTAATTTGTTGTGCTACTGTACAATAGTTACAATTTTCCCAACCTTAGCCAGTTTCAGCCCCACTGTAGTTGCATGAAACCAAATGTCCACCCTTAAAAGAAACACTGTTATGCTGTGCATATAAACAGCTGGTGAATTTTTGATGCATCCCTATCTTTCTGAGATTTTGTCATAGATTAGGAATATCCCAGAGAAGCAGGTAAGACAATATTTTATTTGTGTAAAGGACAAGTGCCAAACTTTGTATTGCCTGAGCATATTACCTGCTCCCTTACCCACAGTGTAGGAAGAAAAACCTTATCTTCAAGAAAGTTAAACTATATCTTTACTGACTCTGTCTTATACTCTTATTAGGTTGTACAATTTTAAATTCATTTAAAAAATACCTGTTCAAATCACGATGTATAATTGGTTGTGTCAGGTTGTGAAGGTACTCCATACCTTTGGCAACATCTACTGCAATAATCAATTTAGACTTCAAATCAAGAATCCTAAAATTAAAAATAGTTTTTATGGAGATGAAATACTCATAACCAACAATTCCATATCACTTAAAAGAAATTAAGTGGTTTATGTTATTATTCTGTGTAATTTAATTTTGTGCTTTATTAATTGTATATGAAGCTAAAAAGCCAACCAATCTTGAAAAAGTAGCTTTGGACATCACAGAATGTATGCTTAATTATAACTCAACATAGATACATAAGTATTTAAACATATTGAACTTGATTTTCTAATTTATTTGTAATATACTGAAATTCTTTGTACTAATGTAGAACTTAATTATTGAATGAAACCATTTAGCATTTAATTATATTATATATGTGTGCGAAACTAATACAAATGAGGCTTGTCTAAAGTTATTCTTTTTTAAGACTTCCTTTCATAGAAACTGTGGTGCTTGATAATTATTTGTGACCTCACCTTTATCTACTTCATAGCTATGGCAAAGTGAGTCTTATTTGAGCTTTATTTGTCAACTTTGGTTCTTTGAGATTTAATTCTTTTGAAGATTGTTACATATTCTTCCATCTCATTAAGAAATTATCCAATTATTTGAAATATAATAATCAAGCATCAATTATTTATCCATACTTAAAGTTCCATGCTTGCTTAGACTTAAGACTCTTTAGAAGATGAAGATTCATTTAATCTGAGTGCCACAGACATGTCATAAGTCCAAGAATAAACCACAACAAGAACCCATACCTTTTTGCTCATGAAGAAGGGAGAACAGCGAACCTCCAGATATGTACTGAGTGACAATGGCAAACTGGCTGGGATCATTCAAGCAAGCGCCCACAAACTGAATTACACAGGGACGATTGAGCTGGCAGAGAATGGACACCTCTCGGCAAAACATATCCACATCCGACTTGGAACAGTAGGTGTTGGCTCGATAACTAGAAATAATGGCAAGAGGAAATTTCCATCAACAGCTGGATCCAAACAGTGGGCTGATGTTTTTCTACACAGTTCTAGAATCCACAGTTCTATGTGGATTCTAAACTTTTTGTTGTGTTCTTACCTTTTATAGCCATTATTTTATTTCTGCAGCGTCCTTTATATACTTTCCCAAAAGAACCTAAAGTTGTTTAAGGGAAATAAGTAAGCACAATTGTCTTGAGTTCATTAAACTAAAGCAGACTTACATTTTCATAGGTTACCTGAGCCAATAATCTCATGGAACTCAATTTCTGACAGCTGAAGATGAAAATGTGAAGGCAGTCCAGCCCTCAGGAGGAGAACATCTGCCTTCTCTGAAAACAGGAATTGTCATATTAAATATTGAGTTAAACACACATGGATGCATATACTCACATGTATATGTCTACTTTACAGAAAACATCATTCTCTAGTAACATTTATTTTTTTCCAATTGGGATTGACTAATTAACATCATTAAAAATTATATGATCTCTGTACCCTTGGCATTAAAACTGACATGGTTTTCTGTTTTAGTTGCTCAGCCTTTGTTATCAAGGCCATGAGATTGTGTCCCTCTGCCCATCAACCAGCTTGCCTGAATGGCATGCAATGCTGGAGTGTAGTTTATACCACACGAAGATAAAGGCTAAGTGAAATGTCTATAGGATATGAACCTCTATGGGATGACAACTAAATGACAGGAAATAAACACAAGAATCATCCTGAGGAAATACTCAAAACAACAACAACAAAATCCTTAAAAAAAAATAGAAACTTCAAAGTCCCAATAGTTGCATCTAAATTTGACAGAAATTATATTTTTTGCAAGTCCAGTGTGAATTTCAGCATGTAACATAAATTCAAAAAATGTTCCCAAATGATTACTTGAGATTTGGGGGAAAATAATTTTTAAAACCTTTTCTATGGCAAACCTATTCTCAGTTCCTCCAAAGGAAATATGAATATTTATCATTTATAATTTATTTTAAAATATGAATATCTGAATGGCATTATGGAAATTTTATTTTTCTTTAGTACTCCTCAAAATGTTAGTGTTTTTATGTCTTAGTAAAAGAAAAAGACAAAAAGCATAAGATTAATATAAGGACAGTCTGCTGGTAATATTATTTATAATTGTAAAGTAGCCAACATTCATAATAAGAAAGACAAAAAGGAAATTTATCATAGTTATACAATAATTATCCTTAGTAATAAAATACTACAATCATCCATTTAGAAATACCTTTTGTCATGTTTTTAATCTTTCCCAAAGGGGATGGAACAGACACATAGGAGCCATCTAGAAATGGCATTGTATAACAGAGTTAAAAGTAGCAATGATTTTTTTTCTACTTAAAAACCCAACCTTATAAAAAGAAGCAAGTGATGAAATCAAGGAAAACTAAAGTATATACCTCTAATCTTTCTCTGGGTACTGAGACCATACTACAAATATTTATCTAGAAAGTACATGAATATTTGTTTAAAAATCCCATGTGTAGCAGATTCCAGCATATTTAATATGTGTCTGGCTATGTGTATTCTCTGTCCTGCCTTAATTGATTACAGTACTGAAATGGAAAATGATTGTTATCAACTTGCCAAGGATTTTCTAGTCTTAAATAATCCTCATGCCTATTCAGCCCAGGAAATGTCTAAGTTGAAGGAATGTCAGAGCTTTCATTTAGTAAAGAGTCTAAATAGGAGCTTTTTAACGTTCAGCTTTGCCCAGATATAGATTTTCTGAAAATAAGGCTAAATCTGCCTCCCTTTCTCCAAAATGACAGTAACAGCAATATGGGTTTATCTTTAGATACAATATTGCCTAGTAATGAAATAGGAGTTAAACTTTAAAAAGTATATCTTAATGGTGAGGGGTACCTCCTCCAGGCTGAGAATATTCATTACAAGGCAATTCATCCTGGGGTCTCTTATAATGCTTCAGAAGTGTGACGATGGCATCATGTCCTTCATAAAAAGACAAAAAGAGCAAAAATATTAATTTTAGCTTCATTCATTCAATAAACCCCCAATAGAAAAAAAAGATTTGTGGAAGATTATAACATAGAAAATATCTTGAGGTATTGCATTAATAATGTAGCTCTTTCATTTATTCATAATAAAACACTTTATTAAGAATTGACCATTTGTGATAGCCTACAAGACTATCACTGGTGGAATGAACATGGGTACATCTCACTTTTAAGCATCTTACAATGTGCCTGAACAATTACAAGAAGTAATAGTAAGGATTTCTAAACAAAGAAATATCAAGTGCTTTGAAAGCACATAATTACAGTATGACTAAAAGGGTGAGATGCACACATAGTAACCAGGAAAGAGATGAATTTGCTGTTACTAAGCAATACAAATTTTTGGCAATTGTATAATATAGCAGTAAGATAAGTTACATTGGTTTCTATGGGGGAGATATTGTTCACATTGTACCAGCTTTCACGGTGATTTCTGTTGTTGGTAATGCTGCTCACCTAGGCTCATAGTTCCCTGTACATCTTGTATTTAAATGTGACTCTATGACATATTTGTCATCAAAGGAATAAGCAAAAGCAATGCCATGTTCAAATCTGAGATGCAGCAAACCAGGGTAAGCTTCTCTCTTCTCACCTAATAACCAGATGCACAGAATTCTGAAAGCCAGCCATGGCCAGAATTGTTCATGTTAGAAAGTTATATGACTAAAAATACACTTCTATTTTATAACAATGCCAAAATTTTGTGTGTATCATTTGTAGTAGGAGTTATGTTATTGTCATTGTTTGTTATTTGTTATTGTTATTGTTCCTTTTTTGTAAGCCACTGATTTTTTAAAATATTTTTGATAGAAATAAATTGATAATATTTTGTACTTCCACCTTGAATACAAACTACTGAAGCTAATTTCTGTAGGAGGAAAGGCCTACCAATGCAGTAGTATCCATTGTAAAAACAAATGGCAAATTTAGGAACTGAAAAAAACATCAATGCCTGTCCCTCATAAAAGACCATTAGGTGACATTCATTCAACATATGCTTATCTAATGTTAAGAGTATATGCTGGTCTATAGTGCTTGCGTTATCAAGTTATCCCTTCAAAACTTCATATGTGGTCAGCAGTCTGGAGGTTCTTCAAAATACCTAAACCTAGATCTTCCCTACAAAACAGTCATACCACTCCTGGGTATCTACCCAAAACACAAAGCCAAGATTTAGTAAAGAAACTTATACATCCTTGTTCGTTGCTGCACTATTCAAAATAGCTAAGTTGCAAAAACAGTCCAGATGCCCTACCGATCTGAAAATGTGGTACCTAAACACAATGGAATTTTACACAGCCATTAGGAAGAATGAGATTATGTCATTTGCAGGGAAATGGATGGATCTAGAACAAATTATGTTAAGTGGAACAAGCTAAGCTCAGAGACAAAAGATGCATGTTTCTCTCATATGTAGAAGCTAGATCTAAAGTGCACTGAGACATGATACAGGACTCTAGGCATCTCCACAAAGTGAGACCTGCTGTTAAGGGAGGAACACAGAGGGCAATAATTATGAAAATCTGATGACATAAAATAATATTTTTTTTCAAAATGAACTCCAGGAAATGGAAAGAAGAGGGATTTTTTCTTTTGTTGCTGCTTTTGTTCCCTTTTGGTCTTCTTTGTTCATTTGTCTGTCCTTGGGAGGATAAGAGAGGCCACAGAAACGGTGGGACAAAGAGGAAACAAATGCAACAGGGTACTCACTGGATTCTAGGTAGAAAATGAACTATAGGACCTGTGGGTGGGGATGGGATGAAAAAACTGGGAAAGAGTGAGGGAAGGGATGACATTGCACAAAAAAGGTACTCTTTACTTGACTTACGTATTTGTAACACTTTGTACATCAAAGAGTTAAAAAAAAAAGGAAAAACAAAAATTCAAATGTATGTAAAATCATAAGGTGGAAAAATATATCAACTGGCAATAAAAGTGTTTTCAAAAGTAATATCTCAATAGTGGATTCTTTAAAAAACAAAAATGTGAGTCATTGATAAAAACTAGTAGCAAAATCTTATATGTTAATTATATTGTTATTAACAAGTGCTGTTTTCTTCTTTTTAGAGTTGTATTTCTAGCTATCTAGTATTTATATAGATATCTTGATATCTAAATAGGAATCATAGATATCTCCTTTTCTCAAATCATGACTATAGGTTCTGATGAACCAATGTTTGTTTGGATTCTTATATGATCATAATCAGAGAAACCCTAAACACCATGACATTAGCCACCTATATTCCCTATCTTGTAGCCCCATCCCTGCAGCCAACTGCAAATGCTAAAGAAGATAGGCCAGTAGGCAGAGATATCAGATGATATAAAGTCCTAAGAGCAAATATGACAGGAAAGGAGAAAACTCTAGTGTATGTGGGCCTCAGCACATGAGGATGAGAGGGGGAATGACTTGGTTGGAAAGGTAGAGGAGTGAGCATGGAGCTTCTCAAATGTGTTGGTGTGAGTATACAATACTTAGAACACAAGTTTCCTAACTGTTCTTTTTCTAACAAGTTCCTTGTTGATGCTAATGAGCAGCCCATATTTCAAGTCCTATTGATATAGAACTCAACAATAAGTAACCTAGATTTTAGGTAGAATAGGGAGCTATACATGTTGAGGGATGATTTTTGTTTAAAATTTAATATATTAGAAATGATGAGACAGGATGATTGTAAATACTAAGTAAAACAACATTGCTGCTTTAAATTTTTATTTTAAAGATGGAATGCAGAGGGGTTACAGGCAATGAGTACATTTCTTTTTGAACACCTCTTCCCTCATTTTCTCCCACATTTTCCCTCATGAGTCCCTGTCCCCCATTAGTTGTATAGTTCATTTTCAACACGGTGTCTAGTAAGTATCGTTGCTGAATTAGTTCACCCTTTGTCCCACCTTTTCTGTTTCCCCTTAACCTCCCCCAAACACACAAACTTACATACAAGAAAAAAGTACAGAAATAAAAAGCACTGACAAAAAAGAAGAAAAAACAAAACACAAAAATAAATTAAAAGGGACTGTAAACATTCACACAGTGAGATAAAAAGAGGGCATTCTTAGGAGAGGATCATAAAGGCTCAATAGCTATGTGCACATGATCATTTAAAATGATGTTTATTGATATGAACACAATATGTCTTATAAATCTAATACATTTGGGTACTTTTCCACACCCAAAATTGTAACTGTCTGGGAAAATCCTTTTCAATCTTCAAAGGATCTTCTAAATACAGTCTATCCATTTTCTATCTGTACTTTTGTTAATAACTGACAACTTAGTGCTTTAAACAATGCATGTAACTTTATCGTCTTACAGTTCTGAAGGTTGTAAGTGCAAAATAATTCTGTCTGAGCTAAAACATCAAGGTGTCAGCAGGACTCATTTTCTTTCTAGAAGCTCAAGGAGATATCCAGTTTCCTTGAGTTTTTTGACATTTAGAGGTCACCTATATTCTTTTTCTTGTAGCCCATTTTCTATAGTCCTAAAGCCAGCCTGTTAGCTTAGTCCTCTGATATCACCGTGACCTCTACTGCTGCCTCCCTTTTTCTTGTTCTTATTTAAAAAGTCCTGTCACTGCAGTGTGATCAAGTGGGTTAAACCAGGATAATCTCTCTCTTTTTAAAAATCAGCTAATTACCACCCTTATTTCCCCTTTGCCATGCAAGGCAGCACATTCATAGGTTCCAGGAATAAACAGGTCCTGGATAACTTTGGCAAGTGTGTGTGAGGGTGGGGGTGGGGATGGGGGTGATTACTCGGCCTAGCATACTTTTAATGACTATTTCACTGTGCCTGACTTGAATGTTGCTCTGCTTTTGGTGGATGTCTTCCTTTCAACCTCTGGTAGCTATCTTAACCTCAGGATAGAAGTAGTAACACCAACAAAAAGAAAAAAATATCCCATCAGAATTAAAGTAACACTTTACCTCACTAGCTTTCTTTGCCCTGATGTACTCTGTCTGACTCCACCACCCTCTAGGGCTTTGAAATCCTTCTTTTAGTTAAATTGGCCTTCTGTGCTTGGAGCCAGAAAAAGAAAGACAAAACAGCAATAAAAACAAACCTTTTTTCCCTTCTTACTTCTGTTTTATCTAGGAAAGTCACATTCCATAGAACAAACCAAAACTCAAACTCCTAGCATTTACCCGAGCACATCAGAGCTTAATTTACAAAGCTCACCTTCTGGCCCATATCAGCCCCTCTGTCAAACTGGCTGACAGGGAAGAAGTCCTCGCACTCTCCCCAGTGAGCAGAAAGCTGCATCCCTGGTCCTGAAAGCCTGTGTGAGTCAGTGATCACACCCACGGTGTTACCTTTCATTTCAACAGCTCTCTTGGCTCCACTTCCTCTGAACAGTTTTAATTTCAGACAGCACAGTGGCACAATTTGCTGGCATGTTCTTTGGGATGCTTTTCATCAAGAGCCTAATGAGTGCCTGGGCTCTGGCTGGTGATAAGCATGAGGCTGCCAGAAAAATGCCAAGCAGCTCCCACCGTGCTCTGCAAGGCGTTTCTGCCTGATTTGCAACCTCCTGCTAGCAGTGGGTTAGGACACCCATGTGTGGGAAATGCTCCCCAACTAGAACTGCTTGGACCAGGCACTAACATGTACACAAAGGCATCAGAAAACCACTGTGGCTCAAATCTGCAACACTCAGCCACAAGGAGTTAAAACTACCTTGATGGAGCTCAATAAATGGACTTGTGAAGCCAAACTCCTGATAATGGATACACTCAGATAATCAAGGCACACTAATGGAACACATCCAGAGATAATCAAACTTCCACTAATTAAATGAAATGTTTTCCTATGTCTAAGAATTTACTATCTAACATCCAAGTATTTTACCCAAATAGGAGAGTGCTCTGTTATTAGCCTAATGCAGTTATTATAATGACTTGCACTTTCACAGTATTATTGCTGGTGCACCTAACAGTTTTGCGATTCCCTTGCAGTTTGAAGGCTTTTTCATTTTCTGTTCCCCTGTGCTCCCTTTTACTTGTCTTCTTTTCTTGCTGACATGCAGAAGACTTCACCTCCCTCCACTTAAACCTCTTAACTTTAATTTTGCTGAAAATTATTTCAAAAGCAAAGTTTTCAAGATTATAAGCTAATCCAAGAAGATGTTACAGAGACAGTTTAGTACTACACTATGATCATGTATACAAGTCTTAATAATTATTTAAGTAGAAGTACAATTTTTTTTCTTTCTTTCTTTCTTTCTTTCTGTCTTTCTTTCTTGCTTGCTTGCTTGCTGGCTTTTCTTCAATAAGCTTTTTTTTTATTGTGAAAATACCATACAGAGTTACAATTACATGAGCAAGGTAATGAGTACATTTCTTATCAAGCATTGTTGCCTCCTCCTTTGTTTCCCCTTACCATCTTTGCCCTCCCATCTCCACGACTACACTCCCCCTCCTCCCTCCTCCCTGCAACACTGCCAAAGTTGTAAAGTTCGTTTTTCAACATAGCACCTTGTACATCTCATTGTTGCAATGGGTCTACCTGCATCCCTATTTAAACAATTTGTTTTTTCCCTTCCCCTCCACAAATTATACCAACATCAAATACAGTGAGAACAGGGGTTATACCATGGAAGAAGGACATACAAAGCAACAAAACAATAACTTTACAAATATGTTAGAAAGAATAGCAAGCAAGAAAAAAACCACTTGTGGCCTTATCTTGGGGTTCATTTCATCTAACATCAACTTACCTGATCTTTCTGTTTGTCTCAGACATATACTAGTTATTGCAAATAAGGGAAACCATGGGACCTATGTTCCCTTGGGCCTGGCTTACTTCACTTAATATAATTTTTTCCAAGTCTTTCCAATTCCTAACAAATGGATCAATATCATTCTTTCTGATGGAGTCATAGAACTCCATTGTGTGTGTGTGTGTGTGTGTGTGTGTGTGTGTGTGTGTATCACATTTTCTTGATCCATTCACTACTGAGGGGCATCTGGTTTGGATCCAATCAATCAATCTTTCTTTCTTTCTTTCCTTTCCTTTCTTCCTCCCTCCTCCTCTCTCTTTGTTTAATTTCTTTCTTTCTTTCCTTCCTTCCTTCCTTCCTTCCTTCCTTCCTTCCTTCCTTCCTTCTTTCCTTCCTTCCTTTCTTCCTTCCGCCAATCCTTCCTCCCTCCCATTCTTCCTCCCATCCTTCCTCCCTTCCTTCCTTTTTTTGTGCTGGTACTAGAGCTTGAATTCAGGGCTTGAAGTTCTCATTCAGCTTTTCACTCATGGCTGGTGCTCTCCCATTTGAGTCCTACTTCCAGTTCCAGCTTTTTAACTGGTAATAGGAAATAGAGTCTCATGCATTGAGCTTCAGAGAAGTACAATTATTATTTTCCCATAAAGTTTTTTCTCCGTTTTCATCATTTCAACTTAGAAACAACAATTCCGATTTTCTTCACTTGCTATAGGGATTATTATAAGACCTAGATCTGGAGATTGGTGGTAACTAATATCAATTCTAAGACCTCTTTGACTTTGTGACTCAGAGGCTCTTTGTGTCCAAGATTAAGAACAAAGAAATTTGGTCTTGATTATAGAAGCCAGATCATTCTATCTTAGCTCAGATGGACCAAATATCCAAATCATTGCAGGAAGACCCTACGCCTGTTTAATAATCAACTAAAAGAAGCTAAATTTCACAGTAATGATATATTTGAGACCTTTGGTTTGGTATATTGATTTCTTATTATTTTGAAAACTCACTTTCCAGAAGCACTGAAAAGCGGAATCAGAGAGTGACAATTGTTGTTTGCCTTTATCTGGCTCATGTTCCACCTGACCGTCCTTGCTCCATACATGCTCAATTAGATTAGTGGTAACCAAAATTTGTGACTTGCTACACCTTCTCCTGACTTAAATCTGTAAATGTCTTAACTTTATGTAACAGAGGGGAGGCTCAAATGCTCTTTGACCCATTATTCCTGTTCAGTAATCACCAAGGCCAAACAAAATGCCATCAGTTGCTCACCCTGAGACAAAAATTGACAAGTACAAATGCTTTTGCCAGGAGAATATTACAAAAACAAAAAACCAGAAACAAAAAACCACATCACTTTGCTCTCTTTACTTCTCTCTCTCCCAGTCTACTTTCTTTTCCTCTTTCTTTTTTTTCTTTAAATATTTGTTGTGAACCTATCAGAGGCTAGGTCAAATAACTTCTTCCTAAAGAAAACTTCCATAATTACTCCATCATAGACAGTGTCCTGGAACATATAATTCATTATTGCACTTTTATTTATTTTTTTATCAGTCGTGGGGCTTGAACTCTGTGCCTGGGCGCTGTCCCTGTGCTCTTCAGCTCAAGGCGAGCACTCTACCACTTGAGCCACAGTGCCACTTCCTGCATGTTTATTTACATCACTTATTGTTATAGTTCCTATTAGTCCTTTTATTTTAGCCTATCTCTTTCTAAAAGCAATGTGAATTTTCTATAACCAGTGAGATAATACCTATCATGTTCCTGATTTATCTCAGTTCCTAGTATAATATCTATTATATATTAGGTTGAAAATATTTTTGTTGAATGAATCATAGTAGGTATTAGAGAGTATTGAAATGAAAATACATTGGAAGCTAGCTAATCAAAATGACCCATTGCAACAATTATACTCACAAGACACTATGTTGGAAATGAACATTACAACTTCTGTTGGGGGAAGAGGGAATGAGGTGGGGGAGGAAAGGGATAGTAGGAAAAAAAAAAGGAGGGAATAATAATGTTTGACTAGAAATCTACTCATTACCTTACTCATGTAACCATAAACCTTCTGTATAGCATCTTTACAATAAAATAAAATTTTAATTAAAGAAAAAAATACATATTCATTCAAATCTTATTTAGCCAAGCTCTAAAAAGAAAAGCTAGATTGTGCTGTGAATATAATGGTGATCTCTTACAATAAATATGGAGGGTTAGGAGGGAGTTCTTTGAGGAATTGTTTATTAAGCTGAGCTTGGAAAATGAGGATGGATTGGTTCAGCAAAAAGCAAGGTGAAAATCTTTCCATGGAAGTGAAAGGTGAGCATAGAGAAACTTCAGGGCATTAACAAAATTCTTCTGCTCATTAATACGAATATTAAAGTTTTACAGTTAATAATGGTATGCTATCAACCGACTTAGAGAGACAACAGAACAACAATATTATTTTTAAGGACATCAATTCACCATGTCATTTAATGGAGTATGGAGGAGACTGTTATGTCTAAACTGCTTCCTTATTCTTTGTCTATTTCATTTTAACAGGCATGGATAGAACTCCTATTAGTAGTCATTCATTTGATTTAAGTTTTTTTTTGTTTTATATTTTTGTTTTTTTGGTCCGGTTGTAGGGCCTGAACTCTGGGCCTGGGCGCTGTCCCTCAGCTCTTCAGCTCAAGGCTAGCGCTCTACCACTTGAGCCACAGCACCACTTCCGGCTTTTTTCTTTTTGCTTATGTGGTACTGAGGAATGGAACCCAGGCCTCATGCATACAAGGCAAGTGCTCTACCACTGAGCCAACTTCCCAGCCCCTGATTTAAGTTTTTTTAGAAAACAAAGATTAATGCCCCCAAGGCTTGTTTTGTAAAAGTTCATAGTTTGGTCGAGAATAGAGTGTTTGTTTTATGATGAGGTAGTAAACATCAAGATAAGAAGGTGCACAAGATTCAATAAAACAGAAAAAATGTGTGTGATAAGTTAGAATATCAAATAGGATTTTCTGTAGAAATGATAAAATAAATCTAATGTGGAAGGTTACGTGGAAATAAAAAATTTAAAGAGTAAAAAGTTAGGTGGGGAGGAAAAGGATATAGAAGCAGAGGACTGGACGAGGAGAGGCCTAAAATGAAGGAATGGCAGGCTCTGTGCAGGGACAAAGAGTTTTTTTTTAGTCATTATTATTGTTGTCAGATTAGTTGATATTTCAACAGATAGTAATTGTATAGACTGGTGGGTAAATGTTTAGAAAAATCATGGCATAGTGATTCCTAAGTGAACCCTGGTGATATGATCCTGTGTGTGGCATGTATGTGGCACTCATGAGACAAGAGTAGCTGTCCACAAAGTTTGAGAAGTAGGAAGTGCATGGGGTTGGAAGCTTTAAATTGCTGATAGTAACATTGAGATTTCCTGATATGGGGTGTGTGTCATTTCAGGGTTTTAGCTGGTGGATGATATGGCCTTATTTGTACTTTGGATACAGATTACAGTTGGATAAATGGGTGCAAAAGTTACGGATGAGTTGTTAGGCTAAAAATGAATCACAAGAAAGCTAATAGGGGCTTGAACTAAAAGAGCAGTAGTACAATAAAGAAGGAAGAAAGATTGAAAATATATTTATAAAATGAAGTAAAGTCAATGCTGAGTTTGAATTGATACAAGTATGTGGTAAATGGCCCAGAGAGTTGGAGGAGAAAAAAGTAATTAAACATCATTCCAAATTTCTGAATTAGGTGACAGAATAAATAAATAATAAATAAATAATAAAAAGTAAGTGAAGTATGCACACGTGAAATAAATCCTTGTGCACAAAACAATATGAGGTTCAATGGTGGATTGTACATATTCCTTAGATATCCAAGTAAATGAATCTGTCAGTGGGTAGATATGGTGGTTTGAAAACTTTAGTGCAGATTCTGAAGTTCCTCCTGCATTTTAATCTCTGCTGTAGTTTGGTTGTAGTAAAGAGGCTGGCAAATTTATGCTTAAAACTTAAAATATTGTTTTATGTATCAGTCTGTAAGTATGCATATTAAAAATAAGGATTTTAATACTTTCATAATATTTTGAATAGTGATTTTCAAAACCTATTTGAATTTATTTCAGCCTTGAGATTTTAAAATTAGTAGTGTAACTTGAGCTATAACTAAGAATATAACTAATATATATTACTAATATATATATATATATAACTAATATAACAAAACAACACATGCTTTTCTGCATGCTTGTTTTGTCCAGTGGTATTGGGCAAGGGTAGAAAATCAGTATTAGTGGATTTTAAATGATGCCCATCATTGTAGCATTATCAATATTTTCAGTGTGCACTATAGCATATTTCAATTAGAAAAGACCATACATAGGATTTGGTATTTATGTGGGTGCAGCTAAAACTTTGCTTTGTACTTAACAATATTAGCCATCACTATTATTATTCACTATCTGTCATGCTTTAAGCATTTACTTTATCCTAACCCTAATCAGAATTTTGTAAAATGGCTGTTAATATCCTCATTTTAAATTTGAGATTGAAGACTGATAGAGGTTAAATAACTTGCTCAAGGTCATTAAATATTAAGGGCTTATATCAGTTTGATTTTAGAGTATGTGGTAAAAACTTCAACTCTGAAGTAAAACAGGCTTTTGCTGATGCCAGCACTCTACTAACTCTTCTATGTGTCTTGTTAAACTGTGTCTTACGAGATCTTAGTCTCAAACCCTTTGTAATAGCAAGATAATAGCAATTTAATAGGTTATATTTATAAATGGATTATATAGATACACATATAATACATACTAATGAATGTAATTTACCTATTTCAAGTATTTGAGTTTTTTTGTTATGTTTTGTTTGTTTCTGTTGGTCGTGGGGCTTGATCACTGGGCTTGGGCACTGTCCCTGGGTTCTTTCTTCAGCTCAAAAGCGAGCACTCTACCACTTGAGACACAGTGCCACTTCCGGTTTTCTAGTGGTTTATTGGAGATAAGAGTCTCACGGACTTTCCAGCCTGGGCTGGCTTTGAACCCTGAACCTCAGATCTCAGCCTCTTGAGTAGCTAGGATTACAGACATGAGCCACTGGTGCCTGGCATATTTGAGTTCTTATTGCAGTTTAAAAACTGTTTTTGAATTATCTTTATGAAATAATGAAATCAATTCAAATACTAGCTGGTGTTGTTTTATTTACTAATTTAAGAGACAATAAGTAAATATGTGGAAATCACTTATGGTGAAGTAAACCAGGCTCAGAGAAACAAACGGTGCATGTTTTTTCTCCTATGTGGAAGCTAGATCTAAAACACAAACATACGTAATAATATATATAAGATCCTATGCATACACACACAAACAAGCTGACTAAAGCATGGCTTACTTAAGGGAGAAACACAAAGTTGTAACTCCTCTGAACAATGAATGTACTATTCATCAAAATAAATGCCAGAGAGTGGGAACATGTGTTGGTGGGGAGAGTTCAGGAGGGGAACACATGAATGCAGACAGGAAGGGTGAAGTAAATGCAGTCATTATATTCAATATACATTATAAAAAAACTGAATTATGTAGTTTGAAGGTAGGGATGGAAGGGGGAAAATGGGGAAGAATGAAAGAAGTGATGTTATTGTCCAAAAAGCATTGTATTCTTAATCTGATTTAGGAAATTATAATCTCTTTGTACAACTACATAATAATAAAGTTTTACAGAATCACTTATGGACTTTGACATATTTTCTAAATGTTTGGCTAAATACTTTCTCAACTCTCAATACGTTATAGCACTCTAAACTACCTGACTAAACACCAAATATGTAAAAATTTAATATTGAAGTGGCCTGAGAATTTATGATTTGGTGATAAAAATTCACCCAATGATTTAATGAATCTGCCTTTTCTTACTTCTATTTTTCCCCTGCCTTCATCTCTCAGTTATTTTTTGCTAGCTAAAAATAGTAGA
Source organism: Dipodomys ordii (assembly GCF_000151885.1). Taxonomy (NCBI): domain Eukaryota; kingdom Metazoa; phylum Chordata; class Mammalia; order Rodentia; family Heteromyidae; genus Dipodomys; species Dipodomys ordii. The sequence continues at coordinate 11,478,940 of NW_012267249.1, read as the reverse complement.
AATTCATGACTATAACATTTCATTACTTTTGGAGAATATACTATAGTACATTTACCATAAATAATTCACACCATACTATACTTGTCAAAAGGAATGAACAAAGTGTATATCATGGTACAGGAACCTTGCTTTTTATTGTTTTTGCTCACTTACTCACTAATTCTCCAACTCTAGCTCCCTGTCACTGTGAATTAGAGTGCTTCGGATGTATACAAATATTGTATTCTGGGTAATTAGATATCAGGATAGAAGCCTCTGCAAATTATGTTAACTGATGTCAGAGCTGAAGCAAATAAGAAGTTTTTAGCTCTGTTTTGAGTTTGGGTTATTTTCTGACCCTAAACAGCCTGACACAAAGGAGTGCTTTTCTTTGTCAAAGGCAGTCTTTTCAGCTCAAACTGCCAGACACACTATTGAGCTGTGTTCAATTCTAATTGGCTGAGATCTTTTCAATTCGGCAGTTTCATCTTTAATGCAATGGATGTAAGATCATGTGTAGATATTTTCAATGGGTTTTCCATACTGATGATTAGGGTTGTGGGATTTGAACATAAGCAGGCCACTGGCTATTTCTTCTGGACAATTTAAATTGATTCATGCAAGTCCTTTTTACCCTAGAGAAAAGGCAGATAAGCTGTCACTACATTTTCAGATGGAATAGTAGAAGAGAAGAAGGGAGAGACTCAGGGAAGAGGAGCACGCTAAATGCTGTAAAATTGGAGCTGGAAGCAGTCTAGCAGAGCAATTTTAATATGGAACCAGTGGGCTTAGTGTAGGATCGAGGTCACCAGAGAAAGTGCCAAGGTTGATTTTGATCTCTTTAAGTTAAAAGGACTGGGTAGCTAGAAAACATTCATCATATCTTATTCCATGGGAATCTGTGTGTCCAAATCCTTTAACCCTTCACTAAGGCCTTCAAGAAGAGAGTAAGTACATTTTCCAGAATGCTACAGCACCTCTGCATATATTCTATTCAAATAGGAGAATGAAGATTAGCTAAAATTTATTCTGAGATAGGTATAAAAATTGTTTTTAAGATGGGAAGGGAGGGGAGGGGTAAACAAAGGAGGAGGTTACAATGCTTGATAAGAAATGTACTCATTATCTTGCCCATGTAATTGTAACCCCTCTGTACAGTATTTTCACAATAAAAAATAAATAAAAATTAAAAAAAGAATCTTTTAGAAACAAGTACTTTTGAGAAAAATTCCACAGTTTCCTGTTAGAATAGTTCAGGATGAGTTATTCATGTAGCCATACTGGGGTTTAAACTCAGGGCCTTGAGTATCTACAACCTGAACCACATGATTAGCACATCTTGTCTTATTTATTTTTCATGTAGGACCTAGTACTCTTGCCTGATGCTAGCCTGGATTTCAACTGTCCTACCTTTAGGGCCAACAGCCCATCCCCATTGCTAGGATGGCAGGCACGTGTCTTAATGTTCCGCTCATTTTGTTGAGATAGGCTCTCCTTAAATTTCAGGGAGGGGATCTAGGCTTGAGCCACAGTCTTCTTCATCCACCCATCCAGGCTAGCTATGATTACAAGTGTGAGCCATTTTACTTGGATTGTATGGACTACTTAATTTGAGCATATCCCAATGTACTTTCATGTAGACAGACTCTCCTAGTACAACTTACCTCTAGCTTCTCATCTAGTTTCCTTCTCTTAGGACAGGATAGGTTACATGAGAAACCAGGGAGCCACCATTCTGGTACCATCTCTGTTTCTAGAGAGGGAGTTTTACTGCTTTCTCAACTCCATCTCCATGTTATTCAAATTTTTACTATTCCATGTCAAGTAACTTGTTGGCTCTTTTAACAAGGAAGAAAGAGAAGCCCTTCTTTATTTAAACAAAATAAACTCTGCGCTGTTGACAGTATTAACAAGGGCATTTTAGTCCTCTCTGAACCCATGAAAACAATGAAATATTTCTACTGCAAGACAAAATAGCAACCATTTTCATTTTGTTGGTTTGACTTGTTTTGCCCTAGAACATATGCAAAACATCCATCTCTCTCCTGGGTACTAACAATCAGTTTGTTAACATTCATAGTAATTATGAATCCAACACCGGTGCCTGACATATTAGTTGAACAAATAAGGGTGACAAATATGGCATATGTTGCAGAGATCAATGGGCAAGTCCTCTAAGCTAAGGGAATTTTCCAGGAAATCTTAGGCATTTACACACTGGTTCAATATTTTGTAAGGTTTGAAATTCTACTAATACACAGAAACACACACAAAAAGTAAGGCTAGTTTTCAACTATCACTCTCAATCACTTAAAAACAAACAAAGGCAATCCCTGTGAAGAGACAGCTGCAATAGCAATTTCTGAGCTGCCTTCCAGGAGACTAATACTTTGTAAACAGTCTTACTCTGAAGCTCAGATTTTTTAAGAGATACTATCTGGAATCACTGGAATAAATACAGTATATTATGGAAATATATAAAAAAGCCTTGCTGTTAAGGCTTCCCAAAAATTTGGAATATTCAAAATTTGCAAACTGACACTTACAAATAGAGTTATCTAGAATTTTTTTAAGTCTGAAATTCTATATATCTAACAGAAAGCCTTTGTACCAAACAAAATTTCTATACCCTTCAAAAGACATGAGATATGAGAATATTTATTGCACAGTGTTTTCATAGCCATAAAGTGAAAATTATCCAAATGTCCATAAATAGTAGAATGAAAAGTATTATAGTCAAAAAACATGAAAGTCTACAACTGTAAGAATAAAAAATGCACAACTACTTGCAACTAGGTTGATGAGTGTCACAAATTGGTGGCCGAAAGATGCAAGACACAACATAGTACTTGCTATAGAATTCCATTTATATAAAGTCCTGAAAGAGAAAAAACCACGCCAGAAGCCAAAGGCATCCTCCTTGGGGGAGAAATTGGAAGGGATTGTAATTGGGACTTCCAGGTTGCTGTCTGATCATGTTTAGTTTCATCATCAGGATACTGGGTAGGTTCAGTTAGGAAACAGAATTGTACTCATTTGGTATGTGTCAAAAGTGGTTGTTACTATTTTACTTACATTTGCTGTTTTATTTTTCTTATTTTCTTTTTTAACACCAGTGCTGGGACTTGAACTGAGCTTTGTCACTCAAGGCTAGGACTCTACCACAGTTCTGGCCTGAAGTTTCTCTCTCTCTCTCTCCCTCTTTCTCTCTCTCTCCTCCCTCCCTCCCTCCCTCCCTCCCTCCCTCCCTCCCTTCCTTCCTTCCTTCCTTTATTCCTTCTTTTATTTCATTATTTTTTGCTGGTGAATTGGAGATAAAGAGTTTCATGGATTTTCTTGCCTGGGCTGGCTTTGATTGAGACCTTCAATTCTCTGCCTCCTGAATAGCTAAGATTGCAGATGTGAGCCACCCAGCATCTGGCTTATTCTCTGTTTTTAAAAAATAATTCCTTTCACTTTTTCCACTAGAAGTGATCAGACAGGTTTTTCCTCTTGGTCTATATGCTTGTAATAGCTCCAACTCTCCTTACTGTGATTGACTTTCATCTACTACTTCACTCATAAAATCTTTTACATTAGCTTTGTAGAGAGAGAAATCTTAGTTTAGTAATTACAGTTTTCAGTAAGGTTTCACAGGATTCTAGCATTAACTAAAGGAAAGCTTCATTTCCTTATATGTTTTAAACTTCCTAAAAGAAAAGGGCAGTCATCAAGTGTTAACTTGGGGCTTGAACTCTGGGCCTGGGCACTGTCTCTTATCTCTTCATCCAAGGCTAGCACCCTATTACTTCAACCACAGCACCACTTCTCATTTTCTTGAGGCTTATTGGAGATAAGAGTCTTACAGACTTTCCTTCCCAGGCTGGCTTTGAACTGGGATCCTCAGATCTCAGCCTACTGAGTAGTTAAGATTACAGGCATGAGCCAGCAGCCCCTGGAGAACACTGTTCTTAAGAACTGATAAACATCTAAAACTAGTGATATTCTTACCACAATTTTACCTGTGTGGCCATCTCGTCCTTGGTGATTGATGTTTACAACATTCTGATCAAGAAGAAATTTAACCAGGTCAATGTTCTTGCCATAGGTACAAGCACTGCAAGACATCAAATAATAGAAATAGACTGCCATTTTTATGGGCTGAGTCAGATCATTTCCAAAATATATTTATTGAGCCCCAAATCTCACAATCTCAGTAGATGACTATACTTAGAGATGGCCTGTTTAAAGAGGTAGTTAAGCTATAATGGAATCCCCAAAGTAAATCCTAACCCAATAAGATTGGTCTCTTACAGAAGTTGATATTAGGACACATAACACACTCTGAGGAATGATCACAGGGTGAGAAAGGGTGAGACAATAATCATCTTCAAGCCAAGAGGAATGATCTCAGAGAAAACCCAATTTGTCAATACTGTGATCTTGTACTTGTAGCCTGTAGAACTAAAGACCATAATTTTCTGTTGTTTTAGCCACCTAAGCTGGAATTTTGTTATAGCAGTCCTAGTGAACTACTGCAGACTTGATTAATTCTGGCTAGATATTTGTGTGTTTATAAAAGTGCCAAAAATGGAGAAGAAGGGAAGGAGAGAAGAGAAAAAAGTGATTTGCTTGTGTTGTTGTTGTTTTTAAGGCAAACCCTGTCCAACAGTTTTAAATGCCATATATTTGTATCTGGAGTGAAATAAAGGAAGAACATTAACTTTCTAGTATTTTTTCATTAAGTATTTCTTTTAATAGTAGTTTATTTTTACCTAGGTATTACCCTATGAGATGATCAAATGCAGAATCCAGCTCTGTACTTAGAATTATTCTTAAATCTAGGTCACTGTTTGAAATTATTCCCTGGAAAAATCATGCCCTACCTCTGAAGACTCCCTCAGCTAGAGGATAAGATACCAACGCTGTCATTGTACTAGGGAAGCATTGGATGCGAACTTGAAACCTAATGCTTCTTTACAAACATGTCAGAGGATCAAGAACAAATCCTTTATCTTCTTGATTTTAGTTTTACCACCTACCTCACAAAAGAATAAATAATATATTCTGTATTTATCGAATTGTTGCTGAAATGTCAAGGGAATTAATACTTATAGAATCACATTACAACCAATAGAGGGTATGCATTATGAGCTCTTTCTGGCTGGGAGGAAATGGGGAAGGAAAATGAACATATGTTTGGACTCAAAGGAAATAAGATTTTTACAGAATAATATTTGGTGAGACAAAGGTCAAAGGCTGAACCAATGCAACAGTAAAAATCACAAGACAATACCTTGGAAATGAACTTTACAACTCAGCAGGGGTGGGAGGGTGGGGATGGAGGGTAGGGAACGTGGGAGAAAAACAAGGGAGGGGTAACAATGTTTGACAAGAAATGTACTCATGATGTTACATATGTAACTGTTACCCCTCTGTACATAACCTTGACAATAAAGTTAAATTAAAAAAAGAAAAGATGGGTGAGAAAATCTTGTATATTAAAAGGAAGTTATAAAAATAAGTGTAGTTGTGGAGGTGGGAGGGAAGGGATGACAGGGGCAAAACAAAGGAGGAGGTAACAATACTTGAAAGGAAATGTACTCATTACCTTGCTCATGTAACTGTAACCACTCTGTACAGGAATTTTACAATAAAAATGTATTAAAAATAAGATGATGTTAAGAGAAATGAACCCCAAGATGGGGTCACAAGTGTTTTTTTTTTTGCTATTGTTTCTAATGTATTTATAATGTATCATGTGATTTTTTTTTTGTTTCTCTGTATATTCCTTCCCCATCGAATAACACCTGTTTTCAATGTATTTGATGTCAGTGCCCTGCATCTTGTATATATACTTCTCTAATTTGGGGAGGGGAAGGGAAAAAATGAAATACTTAAATAGGGATACAGGTTGACCCATTGTAACAATGAGATGTACAAGACACTAGGTCAGAAAAAAAGAGCTTTAGAGGAACCCACAACCTTTCCAAAGTGATTGAACAAGTTTACACTCCCACCAACAATGCAGTAGGGTTCCCTTCTGGCCACATCTCCTCCAGCATCTGTTGTTATTAGAGTTCTTAATTATAGCCATTCTAACTGGAGTGTGGTAGAATCTCAATGTTGTTTTGATTTTCATTTCTTTTATGGCTAGACAGGTTGACCATTTCTTCATGTGTCTATTGGCCATTCTTATTTCCTCTTCGGAGAAGTTTCTCTTTCAGTCTTTAGCCCACTTGTTTATCGGGCAGTTGTTTCTTTGAAGATTTTTTGTTGGGGGGGATTTAATTTTTTGAGTTCCAAATATATTTTAGATGAGACCCTTGTCCGTTGTATGGCTAGTGAAGATCTTCTCCCAATCCGTGGGCTTTCTATTGATATTACTAGTTATGTCCTTTGCCATGCAGAAGCTCTGCAATTTCATGCAATCCCATTTGTCCAACCTTTCTTCAATTTGTTGTGTTTCTGGGTCTCTATTAAGAAAATTTTGGCCTGTGCCAAGGAGACCTAGGGTTTCTCCTATTCCAGGGTTTTCAGGGTGTCTGCTTTGACTCTTAGGTTTTTGATCCATGTAGAGCTGATTTTTACCCAAATGATCACAAACAAGACCATACTAAAGCTACCAGCACGACTATGTTTATTGCAGCATTATTTACCATAGCTGATATGGTACCAACCCAGATGTCCCTCAGTAGATGGATGGACCAAGAAAATGTGGCACAAATATATATATATAAATATATTATATATATAAAAAATATATATATATTATATATATATAATATATATATATATAATGGAATTCTATGTCTCCATCAGAAAGAATGACATTGTGCCATTTGTTAGGAAATGGAAAGACTTGGAAAAAAATACATTAAGTGAAGTAAGCCAGGCCCAAAGGAACATAGGTCCCATGGTTTCCCTCATTTGTAATAATTAGTATATGTCTGGGATTAGCAGAAAAGGTCAAAAGCTATGTACATATGACCAGATAAGTGATGTTAAGTGAAATGAACCCCATGATAGGGACACAAGTGTTTTTTTCTTTCTTGCTATTGTTTCTAATGTATTTATAAGGTGCCATGTGATTCTTTTTGTTGCTTTGTATGTTCCTCCCCCACAGTATAACCCTGTTTTCACTGCATTTGATGTCGGTATAATTTTTGGAGGGGAAAGGAAAAAACAAAATGTTTAAATAGGGATACAGGTTGATCCATTGTAACAAAGAGATGTACAAGACACTGTTGAACAACAAACTTTACAATTTAGGTGGGGGGGGGAGAGGGGAAGGAGGGGATTGGGAGGGGAAGGAGGGAGGGGAGTGTAGTTCTGGAAGTGGGAGGGAAGGAATGATAGGGGAAAAACAAAGGAGGAGGCAAGAATGCTTGATAAGAAATGTACTCATTATCTTGCCCATGTAATTGTAACCCCTCTGTATGGTATTTTCACAATAAAAATCTATTAAAAATTTAAAAATGATGCATTTTGCCTATACATTTGTTGGGATATTTAATGGACGTTCTGATTTCTACTATGTACTAAGAAAGTTAACATGCATAGAGAAAACAGATTTGTAAGGTAAATAAATTATACCAACTAATGTCAATGGAATTTTATTTTTTGACTAGTTGTTGTCATAGTTTCCTTCTCAGAAAAGCAATAGCTTTTTCTATTACTTGTTCTCCAGCAATACTGTACTTTCAAACTCTCGAGAGCTATAAGGTTTGTCATACTTGACTGGACTGAGCTGGTATTGAGCAAAACTCCATCTAAATCATGGTTAAAGGAATAGCGCAGGGGCTTGGTTCTAGAAGAAGGAGTCCATTAAGTTGTACTATTCCCTCTTCCTGTGATAGCCTTGATCAAGTTATTCTTTTTTTTTTTTTAGCAAAATACCATGCATCCTCATCACCACTGAAATACTGCTCCCTCTGTGAAGCATTCCCCTGAACCAAAGGCAGAATTCATTGTTGTCTCCTCAGTGTGCTTGTCACTTTAGTCTTATTGCAGTTGGCACATTGGCTATAGTCATATATGTATGTATCTTCGCTTTCCCTCATTCTGTATAATAGAGTTTCCTTCAGGAAGACAGGGATTCGGTCATCTTGACTTTCCTACCAGCGTTAACTGTCCCTAACAGTCCTTAGTAATTACTTCCTTTCTAATTGAGTGAATAAAAATGACAATTTCAATGCAATGTGTCATAACAACCTATCAATCATATCAATGTATCATCCACCAACTATTTGTCTTATAAATATGATCCATAATACTAAATATTTAGTAGTCCATGGTCTGAATTATTTTATTCACTTTCAAAGCTACTATTTATAGAAAATGATGAGGAATATATGCATACATTTGTATTCTATGCATGTATGTTTATATGTATGCATACATGTACATATGAAAATGCATGTGTGTATGTTGCACACATATGTACATGTGTATTTGGATATATACCTAAAATAATGAGTACATGGGATGCTACCTATGTGCCAAGTACTGATTTGTACAAAGAAAAATATGAGTGAATTCCTTACGTAATGAGTTTTTTGTAGTTATGTGGCTAAAACAGAATATGAATATTAAATTTTTATTTCTAGCAGCCACAGGTTTAAACAATATAACTGCTAGGTTTATGCATCTAACTCACTTCACAAATCTCATTCAGACAACCACCTGGAGATGAAAGTTACCCCCTAATTATAGTAAGTTCTAATTCATGTTCAAGGGTAACAAAAGTCTTTTAAAGCTGGCCTGAGATTTCAGCTGTAACAGCCATGAGCAAACAGGGAAATAAGACCCCGCAGCATGGACATATCACCTCTGCTACTTTCTCCTTCAGGCACAGATCCCATGTTGACAGAGGTATAACCTGAAAAGTTCTTGTCTCTGTTCTGTTTTCTAGTATGTAGAAAGCAGACCAAACCTTTTGGACTACAACATTGGTCTAGATAAAACCATGGAACTCAAGTTCAGCAGACATTTTCTACATTATATTTCAACCATAAGAAACCAGAAAGTTACTTAGCTTCTCTGAGCTTTAATTTTCTCCAAACTTATAAATGATTATAATTATTAAATGAGCTAATGGGTGCAAATCTTTTGAAGTTATCTTAGCTTACCTTTTGGGCAACTTGTTGGTTAATTAAAAAGTAACTAAAAACTCACCTGTAAAAATGTAAAATTTGATGGGTTGAGGCCTGATATAAAAGCATCAGCTTTATTTTATTCTGATAAAAAGAGTCTACTCATTTCTATTATTAACTAGTATGATATGATTGTTATATAAACAATAAAGTAGTCCCAATGAAATACTAAGAAATAGGTGGTATATAGATAAATGATGGTATAATAAAGATTTACAAAACTCATTTTTTTCAGCAAAGTAGCAATCAATTATAAATAAAGGATTTAAATTTTATAAAACACCCACTTTTCAGCAGCTTATGGATTTTCTAGGACTCTTGAGCTTTTAGAGATACTTAGTTTTGTTTGATTTAAAAGATTTATTTATCTGTTTCTTTATTTTTGCTCACTTTTTCAGTTCCTGCTGATGCTCTGAGTATTTTTCTAGACCACACTGTGAAGGGCTCTCATTGATCCCCAGAAAAGAGCTACTGCTTTTTCAGGTATTGTGTGACCATCCTGACTAGGCTTTTCATAGTCTGACAAATGAATGTCTTAGGTAGGTAGACACATTTGCACATAAAGGTTTAAGTAGTAAGGAAGAAGTGTCATATTTGATGCTGATGAATTCTGGTAATGAGCTTCTTGTTGGAAGAGGATTATTGGCACAACCCTATTTGGCAGGTTTCCACAGACTGAAGAGGAATAAAAGCAATACACATACAGATGTTGATATTCCTGTTGCCTTGGCAACATTAGTCCTTGTCTTTATGGCTGCTGCCAGGAACACAGCATCTGGCTCCTGCCCCATCTGTTGTGCTGACTGCAGCATCTGCCTCTACCTCTTCTTCAGTGCTTCCAGCTCAGGCACCTTGTCCTCTGCCCTACCTCTACTATTGCTCTCTGATTGTGACATCTGTTACTATTTGTTGTAGCTTTCTGTACATGCCTCGGGTGCTATCTAGGGCATCAGCTAAGTTTAATGGCTAGTGCACATACATGATCTTTTACCTGTGAAAAGCTGTTTCACTGAAGATGTTCTCTTTAGTCAGACTTTCAGTTCCTGTTACTTGAATGATTTCTTTAGCAACTTCAAATTTACCATTGTAGCATGCCCTAGATGTGAAAAAACATTTTGTGAAGTCTGAAGGTACATATGGTATATAGCAGGGTCAGTGGGATGCTATGCAATACTCACAGGTGCAAAGGGGTGTCTCCATAGATGTTAACAACATGAGGTTGAACTTCCAGATCACTTTGAAGCAAATATTTCACTATATCGTGATGCCCAAAATGAGCACAGAAATGGAGTGGAACATGGTCTTCATTATCCTGAGCATTCACTACCATTAGCAAGAAAAAAAAAGGTATGTCATTTAGAGTGACCTGTTCTCTGTATTGATATATATATATATATATACACACATATATATATATATATATATATATATCCACAGACTTGTCCTGAATGCCTGAAAACTAATGGCATTACCAGAGGGGGGGAGGAAATGGAATCGATTTAGAAAAACACTATAATAGGCAATTACCACATCAAACAGGTTCTTCTGTAGGTGCCCTCAGTTCTACCAAATGCAACTAATCAAATAGATCCGAATGGTTTCTGAATGGTCCTGAAATCTAGCAAGTATCCAGAAGGTGCTTTTCACTTTATTTCCACAAATATTAACTTTCAAATCGATTTTTTCTTCTCTGGAGGTTGTAAAAAATATTGTAGGTTTTATACAGAATGCCCAACTAAAAAATGTGGGTTCTTTGGGTTATGGTGAAACCTGACAATCTGTATAATAAAGACACTATTTGGGAGCAGCTGATGAACCCTTACGCTGAGATTTTTCACACTACAATATATAAAGCATCTTGTAATGGAAAGGAGAAACTCATCAGAGAAGGCAGAGTTCATTAATTGTGCCACCTTAGACAGTTATGTAAAACTTAATTGTTTCATCACTTTGTCTTTGTCCTTCTCTTTGGACTACTCTGCTTTGTAGCCTCCTCCATATTTGATGAATTCCCTATAAAGAAATCCTTATGCTGAGCATGCTCTAACACAGAAGATAAAAGTCTGCTTTCCAGGACTCTTTTTCATTTGAGGATATACGATCAGTAGAGGGTGACCATACATAAAGTTTTGTTATGCTGAGATAATTCTTAACAGTGACTCTTCTACTCAACAGCCCTTTGGTTTGGATATTTATCTATCTTATAATCTTCTCTAGTGAAAACACTGTATATTTGATGCTGATGACCAAAAAGCAAGATGTAATATTCCCTGTTAATGTGGTAATGAAAGGAGGTCCCACCACAGCTTCATGGTCTCACATTGTTAGCCCCAGAAACCTAGTGTGTGTGTGTGTGTGTGTGTGTGTGTGTGTGTGTGTGTGTGTGTGTGTGTGTGTGTGTGTTTAGAGCAGGAATGGTATTGTGTCTTCACAAGTTTAGTTTTGGGGCATGAATTTGGATTCCGTACTGTACTGTGAATATTCCAAATTTGGTTTTTCTATGGTGTACTGGGATAGATTTTCTGTATTATTATGCATATATATAATGTTTAAATTAATAATGCTTAGCTTGAGATGCTTGAGACATTGATACACTCTCATTCCTCAGTAAGGTTAATGATCACTATGTGTCAGGCACAATACTAGGTGTTAGATGTATTTATGGCTTATTGTTAAGAATGGGTCTAGGCAAGCTGAAAGGATGGAAGGACATCTTCACCACAGGGCATCTAGTACTCAACTGTCACACACAGACTAGGACCTACACTACTTCTTCCCTAATTTCCTCACTTAGAAATGTTCTGTATGCTAAAATAAATAGTCTAGCTGGATAGTTAATTATTACAAGTTGAAATAATAATGACTGCACACCAAAATGCTCAATCTAGTATGGATCTGAGTTTAAGTCATTATCTCATAATTAAAATAAGTAGATTCGCATGTTTTATGGTATAACTTTTGTCCCAATCTAAGTTTTGTTTGATGGTGATGGTGACGCTATTTGAACCATATCATATCCTTATCACTAGTTTGCTTTAATTGTTTTTCAGATAGGAACTCATGCATTTCCCCTGCCTCCAGGACTAACTTCATATGCCAATTCTCTTACCTATACCTCCTGAGTAGCTGGGATTGTTACAGGCATATAATAGATTTGGCATGCTCAGAAAAATTTATTTATTGTTTTGTTACTTTATATGAAGAACCACAAGGACTAAAAGAAAGACACAAGTTAAATGATAAAAAATAGTAAAGGAAATCTAAAGAAGGCAATAGTAACTTTAAAATTTTGAATATAGTTTAATTTCCATTGCTACAAAATCACCAACTTAAAAAACACTGATTTAGGCCATTTAGCTGATTATATTTGTTGACAATCTTCCTTATTTCATTGTCCTGGAAGATATCAGGCCAAAGAAAATTCTTTAACAAAGTCTCTGAGCTTCTTCTCCTGAGACTATTATTGCAAAATAAATCTTTGAATCTTTTGTTTCCTATTAAGTAGTTCTTTCAGAAGTATGTCCCTGGTTCTTTTGATTATCCTTGTTTTTATGATACTTCCCTTTCCTCGTGTTCTATTCAAAGCTGGGTAAGTCAAATGCATGAGTCCATGCATGCAAAAAGTCTGGAGCTCACATCCTTTGGAGCCCAGTTCATCTCGAGGGATGGGTAAAAGGTTTTTAAGGTCCAGGAGAAAAATGTTATATGATCTTCTACTAATTGATATTGTTTCCTTTGTCAGTGCAGTCTCTATTCAACCTTATTCTTCCCCAATTGAATGCATATACTTCAAAGTAGATTATCTATTTGGTAGATTACCTGCAGTGATCTAAACATTTTTTCAGTTTTAACAGATGTCAATACCAACTGAAGGGACAAGCAGGAGAAATATGGGATCAGATCGACAGGTAAGAGTTTGTACAGCTAGTTTAAGGCTACATTAGACATTGTAATGTCAATTTTTTCCCTTGTACCAATATAGTCCGTGTGTGTATAGAAAAATTGAATATGTATGTGATATTTTATTTTCTCTAACTTAATATATTATTTAGAGATTTAGATTACGGAGACTTCAAAACAAAGGAATACATGTAAGTCTTATTAGGAAACTGTCTAGTAGATGATCTCCACTTTCCAATGGGAAGTTGGTCAGCAATGTCTTTTGCAACGCAGATTGAATGTGTGTGTGAGAACGAGGGTGGCTATTTCCTTGTTTCCAAGTATTGAACTTGATAAAATAAAAATTTCCAGATGAACACAGAAATGTCTGCCAATTTTAGAGTCTCTTTAAAGTAATTATTAAATGTGTTTCAAATAAACTTTTAAAGACAAATCTGTGCATTCTCTCCTACAAAATATGGTATGATTATCATGGTCTTGGCACATTTTATAGGATGTTCTTTGTTCGGTATGGGGGTTTGAACTCAGGTCCTCATACTTGCTAGGTAGGTACTCATCTGTTGAATCACATATCCAGCCCTTTTATGTACTAGTTGTTTTGAGATAACTAGACATTATGCCCAGGCCTGGATCACAATCCGCTTACTCTTTCTTTCTTTCTTTTTTCTTTCTTTCTTTCTTTCTTCCTTTCTTTCTTTCTTTCTTTCTTTCTTTCTTTCTTTCTTTCTTTCTTTCTTTCTTTCTTTCTTTCTTTCTTGCTTGCTTGCTTGCTTGCTTGCTTGCTTGCTTGCTTGCTTTCTTGCTTTCTTTCTTGCTTTCTTTCTTCTCTCTCCCTCCCTCTCTTTCTTTCTTTTCTCAACATGGTGGGGTCAAGTCACTTTGAGGCTCAGAGGTGGGGAGGGGTTGAAAATATACAGGAAGACAAACTCTGACATTCTTGATGGGGTGGGCCCTTCCCCAGCCCGTAGTCTTGAAACATCCTCTTATAGTTCTATGCTTACTTCCATAGTTAAGGATGTCAGGCGCATACCAGTGTGCTAATTTATTCCATTGAGGTGGAGTCTCAAGAACTTTTTGCTCTGGCTGGCTTTCAGCTGCAACCCTCTGAGTCAGTCTCAGAAGTAGGAAGGATGAGACCTATGAGCCACTACATCCAGCTCGTAGATTTCGATTTTAACTAGTTTCATATAAAAGAATAATGTTGCATAACATAACTGGCATTTAACATTAAAATGACAAATATTAATCAATTCTGAATTTAAAATTTCTCAGTTTCAATTTTATCAAAGTGATAAATTTTGAGCACTGTATTATTATTTTTTCATATAGAGTTCTGGAATATTTTGACCTTTCAACCTCATTCAACAAATACTACATTTCTCCCTTTTCTATGCCCTAGGAGATACAAAGAAATAGACTAGGACTTGAATAGGTCAGTATTTTAAGCATACTGAACTGAAGAACCTGCTTTCAGAATTACATTTTGGCCAATTTTGTAACCTGGGTTTCTTCTCATTTGTGATATTCTGTTACCCTAAAAACACACTGTAAATACCAGGTTTCAATTTTTACCACTTTGGGGGTTATTTGTTTAATCTTTTTGTAAGTCCATTTACCCTAGGAGAAGTTGAGACAAAATAAATCATCTTGAGGCTTAGTTACACTTAGAAATGAAAGAAGTAACTATTAATAAGCCCTGCACAATATCCACAGCATTTTCTTTCCTTTTTAATTGCTTCAACTGCAAAAAGGGACTTAAATATCAAGTTGCACTCTAAGAAAATAGAAGGTCGAGTCATACTGTCTTGATTTTTCTCTAAATGATTGAGTAGGAGGCAAGTTGTACTTCTGTGATTTAGAAAGCAAACGCTGAAAATTATATTGTATCATACTGGTATGTAAGAGGAGCGCGGGTGCAGTTTACATTCACACTGCCTTTTGCAGAAGAGTTCTTTGATCCTGGAGGCATGCTGATCATAAATGACACTCATTTTGACATGAGTAGGCTTCGGGATTGTTCAGAAGAATAAAAAGTTGAAGTTTGCACTGATAATAAAAAAACTGATGCAGCTCTTGACCTCATGGAAGAGCGAAGCAGTTTCAAAAATACATCTATATGTTTCGTGATTCACACAAATGCATATCTCCCTGTTCTAAACAGAATGAGAGACTTTAAATAAGAACCAAGGAACAGCTTTTCTTTTGTTCTGACAACAGACGTTGTCTATAATAATGCCAGAGTGTAGATGTCTGAGTGATAGAGCACACTGGTTTATAGAAAACTATGCAAACCACACATCTTCAAGTTTACAAATAATATAATCCCTGCTGCTGACATGGGAACTGGAAGCTGCCCTCACCTCTTGCCTCAGTTGTATCTGGGAAGCTTCCTGCTTTCTTTGTAAGTAATGAAAATATAGCTTTATTAGCTGAATATCAATCTGAATTCTGAACCAAGGAACTGGCAGTTCTACAGGTTTGACAACCATGTCCTTTTGGAAACGTGCATCATCCTGCTGCAAAGGCCAAGAGCTCTTACAGCTGGGCTTTTAATTAGGTCTCTAGGGGGTCAATGGAAGCACGTTGGTTATGCCTGAGAGAATTTAATGGCAAGATGTAACTCTCAGTGAATTTGTGTCAGAAAAATAAAAGTTTATGAGGGAGATTTTTTTTAGTAACTCTTCTTTTAATCAACTTTCCAAAAGTTCTGTTATAATTTTAAAAGTAAAGAGCCAAGAAAATGTTATCAAGCATCCGAATATAAAGACTTCCTATAAAGTAAACCAGGTTCAGAGCGATAAAGATTGCACGATTTTTATTCTCATATATGAATGTTAAACATGAAAGTAAAACATAGTTGTGAACACGCACAGAATCAGATATGTGTGTGCATGTACACACATCTGTGTGAGTATATAACATTTGTGACTGTGGACAATTTGAGAGGATTTTGTTCAAAGAGAATGTTAGAAAATAAGCAAAACCAAATAAATACATCTGTGAATAAAGTTGATAGAGGAAACTCAGTAAAAGCTTCAGAATAATCATAGTAGTGGCAATGGGGGAAAACAGGAGTAAGGAAGGGGCAAGGATTAAAATGCTGTGTACACAAGTGAAATGCCACAATCTCAATCACAATCTGCAATAACTGAAATAAATGAATGACAAGAATGTAAAATAAGTCCTGCTTAAGGTGAAGGCAGTAGTGGGAATGAGGAAGGTGATAGAAGAGGTGAGGGATGTGAATATGGTCAAAATACTTTCTGTGCATTTGTGAAAATGGCAAAAATGAAGGTTGTAGAGATTGGTTTCAGCAGAGGGGGAGGAAGATAAGTAAGAGTGATGGAAATGGTGCATCTAATCAAGGTATATGGAAATGGTAGGATCAAGGCACATCCCATATGTATATATGAAATTAACTGGACAATTAGTTGTTCATTTAAAAAATGTGAAAAAAGGGAGGAAAAGTATGCTCTGCTATGGATTCTAAATTTTATTTTTCAAAATTATCACTCAAACTGCATCACTATAAAAATTTTAAAAATTATCCTTATCATTATAATCTTTTTTGTACAACCACTTAATAATAATTTTTAGTGTCAACTAAAATTTATAATAATGCAACATTGAACATTGTGATATATTGTGATATATTGCTTAGTACAGTCAAAAATAGTACAAAAACTTGCAACAATGTCTAGAAATTTCCTAGAAAAGCTAATATGTGTGCACTCCTTAGTGCAGCAATTCTATTCTAATATATACACTAAAGAAAAATAACTGCATATATTCACTTGGATAACTTGGGTAAGCATGCTGCTGGTAGCCACATTCAAAACAAATGTTTTTTAAATATTAGTATTAGTAGAAAGTATTAGTAGAAATTAACTATACATACTGTGAAAAACAGCAAGGCTTTCTAATCATAATCTTACCATCTGCTTTGTTCCCATCTTCCATTAGGAGTTTTGCAATATTAAGTAATCCTTTTGCAGATGCTAGATGGAGTGGTCTGTCTCCAACTTCACCACTTATATTTACATCAGCACCAAGTTTCAAAAGAAGGCGTGTTATCTGAAGGATCGGATCCATTCATTTGAAATTAGTTTAGAAAGTCAAACAATATTGCAAAATGTTAAAAACATGGAGCACATGTCATTAAGGTTTTCTCAGGTTATGTTCATCTGAATATAACAGAAAATTCTTACTTCACTGGCTTGAATCTTAGTATTGAGCCACATAAAAACAAAGTCCAAAATGGGAGCAATTCCATTAATTAATACAACAGGGTAATAACATTATGAGAACTGAAGTTCTATCATTTTGATCTACCATCCTCATAGCAGCAACAGACTTGTGTAGCAGCTCCAGAAATAAAATGATAAACCAAAATACAGAATAGAGTAAAAAACTACTACTTTTTGGAATAACTGATTATATATATATATATTATATGTTATAATATATTATATAAATATATATCTTCTTCCTCCTTTTCCTCATCCCATTCTTCTTCCTCTCCCTCCATCTTCTCTTCCTCTTTTTCTTCTTCCTTCTTCCTCCTTCTTCTTCTTCTTATTCCTCCTCCTCCTCCTCTCCTTCTTCTTCTCTTCCTCTTCTCTTCCTCCTCTTCCTTCTTCTTCTCCTCCTCCTCTTTTTTCTTCTTCTCTTCTTCCTCTCCCTCCTCTCCTTCCTCCTTCCCTCTCCTCCTCCCTCCTCTTCCTTTTCCTCCTCCTCCTTCTTCTTTCCCTAGAAACCAGCTTCCACTATCTCCTTGGCCTAGATTAGGTAATTTGTGACAATTCTCTAAATTAATACTCAGGCAAGAGGAAAGATTTGCTGAATGACTTGATGTAACCATGATATAAAACATAGTGTCTAGAGAGTTGGAACAGTTCTTTAAATAGAACCAACAGAAGACAAGTGAGCAGTGGAATAAAATCCTGAATGTTCAAGCAAACAAACACGTGTGGCATCAAGTGGTAATTGTCAGTATGATAATTTTTTCAAAATTGACCTACAATGCCTGCTATTGATCCTATTGTGTATAATTAATGCTTTAAATTTAGAGGCAATGCAGTATATTTGTTTAGGAGTTAAGGTCCAAAAAAAGATGCAAGGTCCACAATAAGGTAGCCTTAGAATTATAATCTGATTCATACTAGATGTAGATCTTGAGAAAATGGCTATTCTCATGCTGTATCATTATAGATAAAATAAAAATAATGATGTGACTTACCTCTTTTCAGTAATGAAGGTCAAAGAGATAATATGTTTAATATGGATGTACAATATCTGACATATATATGTGTATTTATTGCTGAATTGAGACAACATTGTTCAGTAGTCTTGTATTAGAGTTATTGAGAAGATGGGAGCAGGTAGGAAGAAATTAAAAAAAACAAAAAGAAAATTCACTCTACATTTTTTGTTTTGAAATTTTACTTTTGCCATTTTTTTCAAGTATTACCGCTTATCAATTTTATAATGCAGATCTTCATTGCATATAAATGAACTTCTCTAAAATCACCCATAAACTTTTCTTTTTTTTCTTTTTTTTTAATTGTGAAAATACCATACAGAGGGGTCACAATTACATGGGCAAGGTAATGAGTACATTTCTTTCTTTTTTTGGGGGGGGGGAATCCGGTCATGGGGCCTGAACTCTGGGCCTGGGTGCTGTCCCACAGCTCTTCAGCTCAAGGTCAGCGCTCTACCACTTGAGCCACAGCGCCACTTCCAGCTTTTTTTTTCCTGCTTCTGTGGTGCTGAGGAATCGAACCCAGGGCCTCAGGCATGCAAGGCAAGCACTCTACCACTGAGCCACCTTCCCAGCCCCAAATGAGTACATTTCTTATCAAGCATTGTTGCTCCCCCTTTGTTTCCCCTTCCCATCCCTTTCCATCTGCCACCTCCCCACCCCACCCCCTCCCCACCAAAGTTGTAAAGTTTGTTTTTCGATATAACATCTTGTACATCTCATTGTTGCAATGGGTCCACCTGTATCCCTATTTAAACAATTTGTTTCTGAACAATCTATTTTTCACATTTTCTTTATAGACAGATTAATAGTAGTTTAATTCACTCTTGGTTTTCATGGCAGCTCAATGATCATTGTTTATGTTCCTACATGTTGGAATTCTGGCCCTTTTTCTGGATATCTGAATAAAGGAGAGACAGCCCCAGTAACCCCAGCAGTCCCCAATTAGCTGGGACTCCATGTTAGAAGAAGTAGAGAAAAATAAAGTAACAAAGCAATTAGCAGTTTTTCTGCTGGTGTTTCAGATATGTTATAGTATTCTTTTGAGTTATTTACATGCATAATAAGGAACATTCACATAATTTCCCTAATTCTCTTTCCTGAGAATTTCAAAATTCACTTCAGTGAACCTACTAGGTAAGGTAGAATGTGTGTGTGTGTGTGTGTGTGTGTGTGTGTATAATTAAAAATCTATAGTTAAGGGAGTGCTAATAACTGTCCTGGCCACTGGGATGCCATTACAAAAGTGAACTCAAGCTCTTGAACTACTTTACCTTTTCCTATTCCACAGTCAAGAAACAGGACTTGTGTAGAAACTTCTCTAAAGTATGAAAAACACTAGATAGAAATTCTAGGCAGACTGCTAGCAGGGTGCCTTATGGGTAAATGGTTTCCTATTACATGTATGAGCTATGAGCAAGAATTCTGGAATCTGGTTTCTATTCATTAGGTAAGATTAGCCAGAACAAGTCATCCCATCTTCAGTTTCTCCATTGCTATCATTTCTAACAGGGAATAATATAGCTCTATTTCTGGAGTTGTAAGCATTAAGGAAGTCATTACATATAAAACTCTCAATAAAGTGAGTGAAACTCAGTGACTGTAAAAGCAGTGATGCCAACAAAGAACCTGAACACTTTAGTTTTCTGCTGGCTAAAGGGCAGATCAAAGCTTAATTCAGAGATATCAGGCCAGCAGAAGTTTACTTTCTAGAACCTTGTACTCCTAAGCACATATTTCCACTTACAGAGACTCCATAAATTCTGGTTATGTGACTTTATAATGGATAGATTTAAATTAGCTCTGAAATCGATTGTCTATTAAACACTATTATTACATACCTAGGAAATATTGCTCTTGGTACAAAACATCTTTTCTTCCATTTAAAAATAAGTAAATAAACCAATGGCAGGGAACATGGAGCATTAGGCACATTTATATATCGAGTACCATTCTCTTTGTCAGCATATTTTAGCAAATGACAATAGCTTCCATAAATTACTTATGTGCTTATATACAGAAAGTGAGTCCCTTATCATAAAAGGGCCATCCACATTTTAGCATAATTTTATGACTGTGACTATATTTTCAGGGAAAGTAAACAAATTTAGCTCACTACCCAGCATGCATAGAGGCTCTTTATCTTTCTGCTGGGTTACAAGGTTAATCACCAAAGAAGATGACTTTACAAACAGCATGGTTTGGATATATTTTGTCCATGCTGAAGTCAGAAAAGTATGGACTTTTTCCATTACCTGGGCTTTTGGATCCTGCACTTTCCAACCCACTTTCAGTGACTGGCTCTCCAGTGCACTTTAGTGCACTTTGAGCAGCACATAAATGAAATGAGCAATCTCTTCTAGCTGTAGGTCACGCTTTACAGGTCTGAGAGTGCCCGAGCATATGCCAGCTAGCAGAGGAATAAAGTCACAACAACTAGAGCAGCTCAAGGACACAAGAAAATTTTAGTTTTCAACTTGGAACCCTCAGGCAGTACTGTGGTATAACCTCCAGGATGTTAAACATGTCTAATTCTATCAAGTGCACCTCAGGAGAAAGCAAAGTAGAATGAAAACAATATGTCAAAAGCAACAGTTGTGTTTGGTTATTTAATCATATTCGCATTTCTGTTTTGTTTTTAGTTTCTCAAGACTAGCTAAATGGCAGTGTTTGAAGATGGCAGATATAAAGTTAGTCTTTCTGTGTGTTAGGATGTAAAGTAATGGAATTTGTAGTTAAGAGTATATTCTCCTGAATTATGACTGTGTATTCAGAAAAATACATAGTTGCCTAGATTTGTACTCTTTTCACTGGGTGAAAAGAAATTATAGAAGAGATGTTTTGCACAAATGAATAAATATCTTTGGGGATTCCACAGACCTGAGTACATACTCCATTACTTCTTCCTATTGGTCTTCAGACCTGACTTGCCTGAGTTTTATATGAATCACTGGTAAGAAGGAGAAAATAATAGCCAATTTTAGAGTTTTCAAAATAAGTAAATAAATAAAATAATGTCCCCCTTGTTTTCTTAGCTTTTTACAAGTTACCTGGATTCCTTATATCCCCATTACTTTAGCCCTGGTTTCTATTGTTTTATTCAACACTTACTCTAATTCTCTCTCTTCTAAGGATCCTTGCTAATGTTCAGTCCTAATAGATTATCTATGATAATAACCCCACCTTGAAGTTCTTAATTTAAGCACAGCTGTGAGGTTTCTTGTAACATTTACAAGTTCCATCAATTTGACTATGTACATATTTCAAGCAGCATTTTTTTTTTTGTCGGTCGTGGGGCCTGAACTCTGGGTCTGGGCACTGTCCCTCAGCTATTCAGCTCAAGGCTAGCACTCTACAACTTTAGCCACAGTGCCACTTGTGGCTTTTTTTGCTTATGTGGTGCTGAGGAATGGAACTCAGGGTCTCATGCATGCAGGGCAAGCACTCTACCACTTCCCAGCCCTCAAGCAGCATTTTTCAGCTACCACATCACTCAAGAATAGAAACAAATAAAATTTTTGAAAGACACCTTTTCTAGAAAAGTGTTGGAAAGGCCTTTATGATTTGTTTTGTTGTTATTATTATTTGCATAATCACAGTGACATATACTGACCATTTGTCAAACAATTTATATTTCATTACCACCCCTGTAAGAAAGGTCCTTTTAATAATTTTCCCTTGTTTAGATGGAGAAATGAAGGGTAGAAAGCTTCTATAATTTATACATGATCATAAAGCTAGGTGGGGATTTTCCAAATTCAAGCTGATTCCTGTGGCTGCACACGTATTAATGCAATCTACTGCCTCCTTTGGGTACTTTATAGTAAAAATAAATAGCATGGCAGTTGTAGTTCTTATATGAATCTATAAACACCTCAAGGGGGAAGCTGTGAGAATAGAGACTAATCAAAGAATATGCCAAAAGTCTGGTGCACTTAAGCAGTCTCTGAGACTTTGGAGGTCCCACTGTCAGACTTACCTGCTCATGCCCATGGTAAGCTGTGATGTGCAATGGAGTGAAAAAAAACTGCATCTTGAACATTGACATTTGCTCCATGTTGCAGTAACACATCAGCAGCCTGGACAAGAAAAAAAAAGGGGAATTCCACTAGGGATTTTGCTTGGGACATCTGCAATCAAAATTCACTTTACAAACAATGCACAATACTTGATCAGGAGTCCTATCTTGAAATAAAACTTTCTTGCACCTCCCTTCCCCAAAACTCCCAGTGTCTTAGCATTTGCAAATTGATTGATATTCAGCTAACCCTTTCCTAGTACTTTCTTTAATAAATCCAATTACAGAGTCAAACTGCACCCACTTTCCTATTCCTGTAAGGCTTTGCTCACATTATTTCCTCAGGGAGCAAGTGCCTTCTGTTCAATGTACAGATGTTGAAATTCCAGCTAAAATAGTACCTCCTCTAAGATTTCCTTAATTCTCCTCCCTCCATTGCATCTGTTTAACTGAAATTAAATTTTCTTTCATTATAAATTTAATATATAATCTATTCATGCCTTTGAGAATATTTTATTCACATATATGCCGTATCCTTATTAAAAAATTAGATGTGTGTGTGTGTGTGTGTGTGTGTGTGTGCGTGCTGGTCCTGGGACTTAAATTTAGGGCCTGGGCCCTTTCCCTGAGCATTTTTCTCAAAGCTAGTGCTCTAACAGTTGAGCCATAGCATAGCTTCCATTCTGGCTTTTTGGTACTTTATTGGAAATAACAGTCTCAAGGTCTTTCCTGCCTGGTCTAGTTTTGAACTGTAATCCTCCAATCTTAGCCTCCTGAGTATCCAGGATTACAGGTATGAGTCACTGGTACTTGGCTAAAAAACTGGATTTTAAGGATGAAGTACACATCATGTTCACCTAATGTGGAAATGAATGGAGAAGCAAGTAAGTAAAAATCACTACAACTAACTTTCCAATTGTTTTCCTGGAAAATCACAGACAGAAGTTATGGGAATGGGAAATAAATGTCACATCTCTACATTTTCAAGTGGAAGACAAGGAAAACCAAAGGGATTCATGAAATTTTCAAGGTTACAAGACAAGTATATCGGCGCCTGGTAATGCCACCTATCTCAACCTTTGCTTGATCCCCCATTATTCTAAATAGCGGATTCACTCAACCATGTACTCATTAAATAGGATACCTTGATAATCTAATCACATTACTTGTTTATTTTCATGCTTTATTCAGTCACTAGGATAGTGTTAAAATGGATAATAACTGTCAGAGACAAAGGATAATCTAAAATTGTTGGTGAACCCCCAAATTGAACAGATATAGTGACATCTATGCATTGTCAATACAATGTTTTTCTTGCTAAAGATCAATAGAATATATAATGTGTACAGTGAGTTGTTTTTCTAATAAAAATTGAGGTATTCTGTTTCATGCTCAAATATAGAATAGTAGGTAGTACTCTCCAATTTTAGAAGTGAAATAACTGAGATTCAGGAGAATACATGTAGGTCTGTTTGATTTCAAAGTTTGTTTCCACAAGGCTTTTTTATGAGAATGATCGCATTAACACTAACCTTTAAGTAAATGAACCACTGACCCAATCCTAGGTAGGAGAAGTCATCTGTGTGTGGCAGCTCTGTAGATTCAGCTTGGAAATGAATGCCAGAATGTCTTATCTAAGGCTTCATATGATTGGAAGTTGAGTCTTTGAAAAGAGGCCACTTACAAGGTGGATGTGGCTTTTAATATTTTTTATTGAAAATAAACTATAAAACAAAATAGCATGAATTTTTATCATATGAAGAACTCCCAAATATTAGAAAATGGGTAAAATTTCTTAGTCATGGTTCCATAACTTAACATTCCTTCTAAAAGATAATGACTGATAGCCTTCAATAAATAGTCTAAAGCATTTTTCCCTTCTAAGTTTGCACTTATCCAGTCACTCAGAAGGTCAGCCTTTTTGCTGAACATTCATTAATTGTGAAGTATTGGCCTTCTGAGAAACTGTCAGAATGTAAGTTATAATGAAACCATGTAGAATCATTATTGAGCTGGGCTTTTTATAGTTTATTTTAAAATTCAAGGAAATATTTAACCATTGAGAGTAATGTACATATGAATTATATGCTTTTACTTATATGAGTACAATGTATTTATTTGTTTTATGAGTTTTAAAGTTATTGTTGGAGAATATCTCTCAACATGATTATGATAATACCAAATATTAGGTTTATAAATATACCAGTTGTGTGAGATAAAAAATGCACTCATACGAATATTTAAATAACCTAGAAGTCAACTTTGTACCTTTTCTACTACATGAACCCCCATGAAGTCGCAAACTGAGACTATTTTATTTACGGCTATGGTAGCATTTGATAATTGTTGAAATGCGAGATATTCTGAATGAAAATAAAAATTGAAAAATCTATTTATCACTAGATGAAAAAGAATTTAAATGTAAATGTTAGGAATTGTACAAAAAATAAATGAACCTTTATTTCAAATTAGTCTTCAATAATTTCCAAGTGCTTGTACCATACCAGGAATTTATGACAAGAATTTATATATATTATTTTAATAATAGAGTAATATTATATTGTTTCAAGGGGATTTTTTTAAAGAAAATATATATGTATTAACAAGCCAGAACAAAGCTCCCAGTAAACTGGAAATAAGATTTGCAACATTAAAGACATCTTCATAGTATTTTAATACTTAAGATCATAAGCTGCATCTTATTTAGACTCAAAATCAACAGATGTATCATTATTACTAAAGAACCAGAATTTAAATATGCTTATTACTCTAGGAAAATATTTTAATGTAGTTCCCATTAAACAGTTGTTCTTTGGACACAGAAAATGGATCAGAACTCTTTACTTTGATAGTAGAACAATTACTATGTGATTTAACCTTTACAGTTCTTTTTATTCACCAGTTGACTTCTAACAAATCCCTTACATTTTCAGGTTTTGAGACAAATGCTTATTTGCACATTCTGCTGTTTCTTCTTGAAATGTCTTTTTTTTTCTTTTTCTTCCTGCTACATAATCCCAAAGACAAAATTTAGTTTTTATGTTACTGTGAAAACTTTCTGCAAATGTTTCCTTATATGGATCATTTCTTTCTATAGACATCAATACAAATCATCTTCACAACATAATCCATTAATTGTCACTATATATCAAATATTATCATATACCAGATTTCTTCACACTCTGAGGTTATATCAAATAAGTTTTTAAAAATTTAAGTAAAGGGCTGGGAAGGTGGCTCAGTGGTAGAGCGCTTGCCTTGCATGCATGAGGCCCTGGGTTTGATTCCTCAGCACCACATATGCAAAAAGAAAAAAGCTAGAAGTGGTGCTGTGGCTCAAGTGGTAGAGCACTAGCCTTGAGCTGAAGAGCTGAGGGACAGCGCCCAGGCCCACGAACGGAAACAAAAAAAAAATTTTAAGTAAAAAGACTTCTCCTGAGGAACTTGTATTTAATCCTTCTAACTCAATATTTATACTTAACAGATTTTGAAAAATATCTACATTTTGATACAAAATTTTCTTTATTCAAGTGATATTCCTATTATTTCTTTAAATTCATGATAAATCAGATCATTTGATATATTAGAGATCTGATCATTTGATATCTTGGAGATGCCAAATGTAATGTCTATTTGAACAAATACCATAACTGTTTGTATTTCTTAAATGTTTGTCCCACATTATGAGTGTAACTTATATGATTTTGTCCTAGTTAGCTTCTTCCCTTTTCTTTATCTCTTGGAACTCATTAGGCAGGGGAAAAAAAATCACATGAAGACAAAGCAAATTTCCTACAGAAGAAAAAGTAGAAAGAGGGAAATTCTAGATGAAAAAATGAAAAAGCAATCAATCTCAGTCAGTTGAAATTTTCCAAATCAAATATTGTGTCTTACACTTAGTAGACCTTAAGTCAATAGCTACACTTTGATATTAAATTTTTCTTTACTCAAGTGGCATTTCATTTGCTATTATTTCCTTGTGTCTTGTTCAAATTCATGTTGCACCAATGTTTTCCTCAAGTTCATTTAAAGTCAATTTATTTTTCTTTACTAGGCTGTATTTAATCTTTGTTGTTGAGATAGAAGGAGAGCAAAACAATGAGATTTTACTGGGATAACAATCATTTACATTTAATGGAAAAATCTATGTTAGTAAAGTTGTAATGAAAAACTGTTGTCTCATTATTTCAAAGTGATCTTAAAGACAGTAATATCAAAGCTAATTTTGATTAGATATTTTCCAGTTCTATTACTCACAGCATTTCAAATGTGGGCCCTTCAAAGTATTGCCTTATTTCTTCAACTTCGCAGAATGTTTTCTTTTAAGATATGTTTACATTTTTGTCCACATTTTTCCAACCTTTGATTAACTGCTCAGATCACTACCATTTGATTTCAGACCTTGCCATTCTGGGGAAAATTCCATGAAAATGACATTAAATGTTACCTCACTGTCGTGAATTGGTTTGGAGTAAATTCTTGTAATTTTGAGTTTAGTTACTGTACAATTTCTATTTCTTTTACTCCTTCTATTTTCTCAATGAGGTTGATCAGATAGATACCTTTCATTTACAGTCACCTTCTGCTATTTCTTTTTTTTTTTTTCCATTGAGGGGCTTGAACTCTGGGCTTGGGTGCTCTCCCTGTGCTCTTCAGCTCAAGGTGAGCACTCTACCACTTGAGCCACAGTGCCATTTCTGGTTTTCTAATGGTTTATTGGAGATAAAAGTCCCACAGACTTTCCTGCCCAGGCTGGCTTTGAACCGTGATCCTCAGATTTCAGCCTCCTATGTAGCTAGGATTACAGGCCTGAGCCACTGGCGCCCGGCTTGTTATATCCTTTTCTGCAGAATAGCTGGATATCATGTTCTTGACTTGCCCCCAAGAACTGAGCAAAAATAATGATTGCTTCTCAGCTACAGCAGTAAGATCTTCCCTCAGGAAACCTATTTGATTTACTCCTTAATACCCAATAAAACCTTTGACCACAAGTTCCTCTCTATCTCTCATTCCCTACTCTCTAGATGCACACTTGTGTCCTGGACAGCATTCTGCCACCTATTGGACCTGTAAGTTATGCTATTCTCCTCACTCTTTATCAGTAATAAACTGCTTCTGCTATTTCATGTATTTTATTGATTTGCCTCTACTGTTTCATCAGAATGGTGCATAAGATATGAATTGTTTTCCATCCGAGAGTGGCTATCTTGCTACAAAACAAGTGGACATAGGTTAGGTAGCAGACACGGGGCTCTGTCTATCTAAATGTAAACACACATTCTGAAATCTCTGGGCCCTGATGAGGACATAGAGTTTGTAGTTATCCTCATGGTGGAGGCGAGTATCTATTAACAAAATGCACTGAGGCAGGAGTAGTGCCTTGGGGGTAGAAAATGAAAAATATTAAGATGGGCTGGGCAATGGCTCACGCCCAAAATCCTAGCTACTCAGGAGGCTGATACCTGAGGATCACAGTTCAAAGCCAGCCCGGGCAGGAAACTCCGTGAGACTCTCATATCTAATTAACCACCAGAAAAGCAGAAGTGGCATTATGACTCAATTGGCAGAGAGCTAGCCTTGAGCTGAAGAGCTGAGGGACAGTGCCCAGGCCCAGAGTTCAAGCCCCATGACTGACCCCCCCCCAAAAAAAATCTAAGATGGCAGAAGCATGGTGTCAACAGATAAGAAGACCAGGAATGGGAAAGATTAAGAAGAGTCGTCAACAAATGATGATCTCAAAACAAAGCCGAAACAGAGAGAAACTCATGAAGAATTTACATCATCTATGGTTTTTGTGTCTTCAATTAATCATTGCAATAGGTGGTTTCTTCCAATCCCCCTTGGAGAGTTCATGGTGCTTTTTATTCAACACCACAGGCTGGGTCTATTGGGAACAATTAGTCAGTCAAGCTTTGTTCATCTCAAGTTTTCAAACCAAAGAACACAGAGCTGTGTCAATTATATCTACCAAATAATTGTTTTCATTTTTCTTTATATTCAAGTCTTATTCTATTTTGAAAGCATTTTAGATTATAGCATTTGCTTTAGAGTTACTAAGCTCCTCATTTTACTTTATAGAAAATATAATCATATATGTGAATAAATTATTATAATATGTAACATATGATTATAAAATATAGTCATATATAATTTTTGAGATCCGTTACAAATATTAAGTGAGAACCATAGCAAACAGTTTGTTTATCACTTTGCCTGGATATCTTTGGTAATGGCATTTTTTAAAAACTGACATAGCTCTAATTCAGTATTTCAGTACAAAATGTATTAGAAATAGTATCTTGCTTAGTGCCAGTGGCTCATGCCTATAATCCTAGCTACTCATGAGGCTGATATCTGAGGATAGCTTTTCAAAGCCAGCCTGAGCAGGAAAGTCCCTCACACTTATCTCCATAAACCACTCAGGAAACGAGAAGTGGTTCCGTGGCTCAAGTGGTAGAGTACCCTTGAGCTGAAGAGCTCAGGGACAGCGGCCAGGCCCAGAGTTCAATCTCCATTACTGACAAAAAATAAATAAAAAATGAATAATAAATAAATAAATAAGTTCTCTTATATGGTCTTTATTTTATTATCTCAGGTTATAATTAAATTTTGTGTTTATGCTACTCAGAAAATTTCTTAGATGATTCTACAGATAATATTAAAAATAAAAGAGAAGCTCCATAATATTAAATTGTAGAAATAAAGCTTAAAGGCATATTTATGTGTGTATATCTCTCTGTATCTATATTTTGAACATTTCATTGATCATGTTTCTTTAGTTTCATTTCTCAGGAGATGATTAAAATACAAGGAGAAAAGCTAATGGATGAAGAATGAAGGGGGGTACGAGGAAGGCATGATTGAAGATTCAAGTGTTATTATTATAGATGTAGTGCTTAAAACTATTAAATAATGCAAATACAGTAAGATGTGATGCTTAGGGTTACAAAATGGGAAGGGGAAGAACCATAAAATGAAAGGTAAGAAATGGCTAAGAGGAAAGATGAAATGACAGGTTTCTACACAGATAATACATGAAATAGAAATTCTTAAGCAGAGTGGTAATATTTTCTGTGCCTTTCCCCATCATGTCTTTATGTGAAGGTTTTATTTTAAAAAATCTCTGGCTGAAAACATATGCATTCAGTGTTGACTATTATAAACACATAATGTTCTATGCATTTCAAAATCCCCATCTTTATTCGTTAGATTTATTTGTATCACTTGACTCGGGCTCCCACATTTTTCACTGCACTATAATTGTTGGGATTTGAAAATTGAAACACAAGAGATACTCCTTCCCAAAGACATTCTTCTTCCAGGAGGAGTTCAAGAGTACCTGACAACCAGTTATCTCATGACTTTCCTTCCACAGTTAAATCACCTGCTTGTCTATTTTCTGGAAAGTACTTTTAGTGCTCAAAAAAGAGTACTTTTAGCATTTGTACTAAAAAGTTTTGAAAAATAAAAAAGATGAAAACCAAACAAACAACTATTTACTTCCACTTGAAAAATCAGCTTCCAAATTACATTCTGAAGGTGAGCTATAGTCAAACAATAGGACATAATAAAGAACACATAAAGATTTTGTAGCTTAGACAAGTCTAAGAAATAAGAATCCTTCAAAGAAATTGTATCAATGATAAATGAATTTCCAGCATTGGAATTTTAAAACAAACAATAAGAGACAACATGAACAATGAAGTCATAGGCTCGGGCTTTAGTTTTGTTAGACACACATGTTTGGAATATTTAGTGCTTGCCTTTTTAGAGTTTCTTCATTAATTAAAGCTAGAGAATTGATTATTTCATGAACTATAAGACACTACCTTAATTCTTTGTAGGACAAGACATGTGGGTAATCAATTATACCATTTGAACCCTATTTTTAACAATAAAATTGAAAAGATGGGCTTTCAAATAATTTTTGAAAAACATAACACAATATAATTGGCATGTCCGCAATTGTAAAACATGCTTAAACATGAAATACTGTTCTTTGATAGGTATAAAATCATTTCTAGATCATTCTCTATGAGGAAAATAAATTTATTAGAAAGAAGAGCTTAATTTAGTAAAAAACAAAAGCTAATATTAACATGAAAAACAGTTGGCATAATAGTGGTACATGTATTAACTATTCCATTTATGTTAAGAAAAATATAGGGTCAATATAATGACCAAAAAAAGCACAGTATGAACTTACACAAGAAATTAGAGCTTCAGAAACAAGATATAACTGTGGGTGGAACTCAATCCCAGTCTTCCAAATCCCAGGCTCTGCTAGAAAATGGTAGAATTTGCATACAAACAAACCTTGGCAGACTTGTTCTGGAGCTCTCATGCCCAGTCACTCTTCTATATTAAATTATTCTAGTGAAAAATCTCTGTTTGTAGTCTAGGTGATGTTGATTCATACCTGCAATCCTAGCCATGCAGAAGGCTTTGATCTGAAGGATCAGGGTTCAAAACTATCCTGGGAAGAAAAGTCCACTAGACTCCATTTCCAAATAATTAGCAAAAGTCTGGCTAGTGATGTGACTCAAGTGGTAGAATACTAATCCAGAAAATGAAACTGCTCAGAGCGTTGCCTTGAGTTCATAACCCAATACTGTAAAAAACAAAAACAAAACAAAGAAAAATATTGTTGTAGAGTCCAAGCTTCTAAACCTTTGCTCTGATGGCTTCAGAACTCGGCATTGAGAACTGTGATGGAATTGGGCTAGGTAACAATTGGAGGTAGTATACAAACGTTGTTTAAATTCCTTGCTTCCTACATGACCACCAAGGTACCACAAGGACCCTAGACACCCAGAGGAAAGGTAAAAGAACTCACTCCTCTGAAGAAGGAAGTTGCTACTAATTGAAGAATAGAATTGACATCATATCTACTTTCTATATCCTTCTTGTTCCTAAGAGAAAACAGGGGCAAAACAGGACTATAGTATCATGATGTTCCCTTCTAGTGTGTGGAAGGGGAATGCTTCTCATCTAGACAGCATAATATTTTCATAAAACTATATGTATATATATATACACCATACATATTGTATATAACTATAATCATACATTATATAACTATAAACAGTATATAGTTTATATATTTTATAACAATAAGCCATATACACAGTTTATATACATAAAACTATGAAATATATCTGCTTAAAATGGAATGTCATGGGCAACCCAGAAAGATAAGTAGGTCCTTTAAGTAAGGACACATGTTTTGTTTTAATGAAAAAGTGTGATAAATTTATGGAACATCATGTCATAATACTAGGATTTTTTTAATGAGGTTTCATCTTACTCATATTTTTGTGACTTCCTCCCTCCCTCTTTCTAAGTGAAGCCAGATGCTTTGTACTGAATGGATAAGACCACGTGGCACCATGAATAGCTCTGTTTAAGGAACAGAGGATCAAACGTCTCCCAACAGCTACTTGAATGAGTATGGAAGCAGTCAGTGGTTGAGATGCTTTGAATGCATCTTGGTTAAACAGTCTAAGCCAGGAGATCCAAGTACACTACCTTAAAACAGGTAACCTACAAAAACTGCAAGATAGTGAATAGTCTATACATCGCAGAGTTTTGGAATAACTTTTTGAATCAGTTTTTATTTGTTTCCTTCTCTCTTCTCTTTTTCTTATCTATTTTTCTTTAGACACTGTCTTGCTATATAGTACTGTCTGACTGCAAATATCCTGCTTGCATATCT
The DNA here is from genome assembly GCF_000151885.1 of Dipodomys ordii. Classification (NCBI taxonomy): domain Eukaryota; kingdom Metazoa; phylum Chordata; class Mammalia; order Rodentia; family Heteromyidae; genus Dipodomys; species Dipodomys ordii. The sequence continues at coordinate 11,446,934 of NW_012267249.1, read as the reverse complement.
AGCAAAACATGATTAGTTCAGCAACGGGAGTTAAAATAACATTTTGATTTTCATTTTATGATTCAAGGCATCCAGATTTGAAGTGACTTTTACACTGAAAAAATTTCTTCCTCAATTTAACAAATATATTTGAATATTTTGGAATTCTAAGCATTGTGTGAAGTTCTGGATATCAAAGTTGCTCAAAAGCAATATACCTAGATTAACAGACAAAGCAAAGCAAAGTAACTATTATTTTATTCATGAGTTTGACAGTGATAACTTATGGGCTACTATGACATAGAAAATAAGTTTTGAATTTTATCTGGAACAAACAGAGAAAACTACAGGGAAAATGCAAAGATGCATTCGTATGGACTTGAAACAACTTTCTAAGCAAACAGATTTTATTTTCCATTACTACCTATAACTGAGCATATTCTTACCAAATTCCATCATTTCTTGCAATATATTTTTGTCTCTGCTCAATCATTTTAGACAGCTAGAGAGAGTTCTAATTGTCCATACAAGTGGTATGGTTTAGATATTTCCCCAATAATTCATGAATTAAAAGGTTATTCTTCCAAATCTTAATAACATTCTGAGATAGGGTGTTTGGGATAAAAAAAAATAAATTAAGGTGAGCCAAGAGGGTGGAGTTCCTATAATAGCCTTAGTGGCTTTCGAGGAAGAGGAAGAGATTCTCTGTTTTACCGGGCACTGCCCTCTACTATGTGATAAAGGCTCTCACCAGCTGTCAGCATCTTATATTGGACTTCTGTGTTGTGTTTGGTGTGGTGTGTGTGTGCGTGTGTGTGTGTGTGTGTGTGCGTGCGTGCTAATCCTTTGAAGACCACAGTTCAAAGCCAGCCCAGGCAGGAAAGTCTATGAGACTCTTATCTCCAATAAACCACCAGAATACTGATAGTAGCACTGTGCCTCAAGTGGTATAGTGCTAGCCTTGAGTGAAGAGCTAAGGGACAGTGCCCAGACCCAGAGTTCAAGCCCCATAACCCATAAAGAAAAAAAAATTGAGTATAATTGAAATTTTGGTAAACATTAAGTAGCCTAATGCCATGTACTTAAGTGGAGAGGAGATAGAAATATTCTTTAAAATAGAGTGGATGAGATTAACAATATATTATGTTATAGAGGAAATACTAGTAAAGTTGAAAACACAGCAATAAATACTTTGTAAAATGAAAAAATGGAGAAGAAAGAATTTTAAAAATTAAGAGTATAATTAAAACTTTGGTCAATGCTAAATAGCCTAATGATATGCATATAATTGGAGAGGAGACAGAAATATTATAAAAATAAGGTTGAAAATATTCAAATTTAATAAATATGAGAAAAAGAAATCTACATGTCATTAATATATCATCCTTAAATTGCTCAAAGTTAGTGATTATAAACAACCTTAAAAGTTGTTAAGATAAAAATGCACATTATGTCTTCAAGGGCAACAATAATGCAGAGAGAAAAATTCCTGTTAAAAATAATGCAAATAATAAGATGATGGAATAATAGTTTTAAAGCACAAAAAAGTAAAAGAATCCACTATTTTAAATGATCTACCTAGTGAAATAGCTTCTAGAGGAAATAACGTTGTTTCAAATATTATTCTGATTAAAAGTTTTAAGCAAATGACAAAAAATAAGATTTATAACTGACAAATGTGCACATAAAAGATGAAAAGAAGCTGAATTCATTGATAATTAGGAAAATATAAATTAAAATTATAAATGCCACTGGGTGCCAATTAGACTTGTAAAAATCAAAATTGAGTGTATCAAATATTGATAAAGAAATGGAAAAAATTTTAACTTTCATATACTGTTGATGGGAATGTAAAAGTATATTCATTTTGTAAACAACAAATAAGCCATGTAAATTGTCCAGTGATTCTATTTTTATATATTTGCTCAAGAGAAATAAACATACTATTACACAAAGAGTTTATTACAACATTATTTGTAATTACTAAAACCTAAAATCCATACGTCCATCAAGAAATGGTAGGTGAGCATGAAATTTCTGGAATACTGTGTTCAGACTAGACATTCCCTTGATTATTTATTATGTTAAATTTTCTTCTTGACATTTAAAATATTTTACCTGTATTCCCTATCCTACGTATACGTACATACATACATACATACATATATACATACATACATACATACATACGTGGTCTTCTGTGTCCATTATGAAGTGGCTAAAACCAGACACCTGGGACCATTGTACCTCTATCATCTGCTCCATCAAACAGCACCACATTAATTTCATTTACCCTGTAAATATTTTGTAACCTGTTCTTTTCATGTGTACTACTGTACCTCATCTCTAGGAAGACATTATGCAAACTTTTTTCCTAACCAGCTTCCTTCATAGATTCTTCCTATTCAGTTTTCAATATCATAATCAGAATTGCTTTCTTGGAATGGAAGTCCAATCACATCACCATTTCTCAATGTTTTCTCATTGTCAATGGGAAAGAGAAATTCTTAGTTCACTTTATCTTCTAACAGAAAAGATTAATGAGACAGACTTTTTCCTTGTCTAAATGGATGCTATTAAAAAGCAGATTTTAAGAAAATTTGGCAAAGGATCAGGAAAAAATAATAGAGGAGACCACAATAGGGTTATAGGAATTACACAAATGATCCCTAATCTTGCTTTAAGATTTCCCTCCACACACTGTCCTCTGTAAGGAATTTTTTTTTAATTTAATTTAATTTTGTGAACATACTGTACAGAGGGGTTACAATTACATGGGCAGGATAATCTCTGTGAGGAATTTTTAATCAAATTAGTAAAAGGGCCAAATGTTAGTCTTTTCTTGGCTTGATCCACCCATCAAAGTAGCAATGAAGGCAGAAATAGATTACAGGATCGCTTTGTAAAAGTTAGCTTAGAAATCATACTTAAATAGAAAGTAGAATAATCAGGAACCAAACTCTTATTCTATTATCCTCTCTTTAAATTATTTAAATTCCTTTTTCTGTCACCATAATATGGATTGCAAATCTTCAAAGCTTCACTTGACATATTGAACACTGTCTTTTGGAAAGACTGCAAAGGCAAGATTACTTAGGAGATCTCCCGCACTTCTTTTCAATTTTTCCTTAACTCACTTGCAATTCCATGAACATACTCTATCATCAACTTTCATCTTGTACGAATGTATTGCTATGGACTAGAATGAGCCTTTGCACACACTCAGCATAGGAGACCACTGAGAAGCCAGAAGTCCCACACTCCTATGGGCCTCTCTGGAAGGTCCCTTATGATTGAAGGTGAGTTATTTTATTTTAATAATTTCTAGGAGAGAATATCCACAATTGTTTAATATTTATGCTTCCTTGACTCGAGGGTCATAAGCTTTATAACTTCTAAAAATAAATGATTAAATAAATGAATATATTCAAATTAAATACCTTATATTTAATTCTTAGTGTAAGTATAATAATCAGATACCCCCAGAAAAAATTTCATCATCTTAAAAGAATAGAAGAGCAAAGGACATAGATTCTAGATATATTCAATACTAAATAGAAATCACAAAGCTTACCAAAGCTGTTTATTTTAAATAATTGGGAGAGTATAATACAAAGATTATAATATAAATACAAATATATACAAGGACTATAATACAAATACTATTATCATTACTCATTAAGACAAAAGTCCTTGAGGGTTGAAAATTGTTTCACAACAGACACTTTCATAAAACTTATGGTGTTAGTCATTTAGAAAACATCTTTATAAAATACATAAGAAATTTTATGTGAAAGAAGCTCAGCATTCAGAGAAGTGGCTCAAAGAGATTAAGATTTCATTTTCAGACTTGTGGCAAGATTCACTCTCATTTACTTAATGAAGTGTCCTTAACAACCGGGAAACCTTAATTTATAACAATGCCTAATTATACTAAAAATAATTTTCTATTCTTGATATTCTTATAAAAAGTGCCCTGGGAGTTTATTTTGGAATAATGGACATACATCTTTATGAACATACATTCTCTTATGTTAATACAAATTTCTATTTTCATTGTAAAAATAAGGACTCTAACATCTCTAATCCTAGTTCACTACAACCAAGGAAACTTATAATTGGACTAATGACTTCACTCAATAAGGAGGAAACTAATTAAGCAATAATAATTTTTAACAGCTCCACTGCATATGACAGATTTTTTTCCCCTGACAGAAGCCTACAAGATCTGAATTAATTTGTCTGTTAAGAAAAAGGAAAACTTATTAGTATAACTCATTCTAACTCCTAAATGACTCCACATTTGTAAAAGAAGACTAATGATTAAAAGTTATATTTTCAAATGTGAAACAGCTCTAAATTTATCATGGAGAATAGTTTGAAGGCAATGATTCTTACACCTGGAGATTAACTGAAAAACTAAAAGTGAATGTATCCAGCAATAACCTGATCTAGATTTTGATATCCCTACTCTAGAAAAAAATAATGTTTTATTGGGTACCAAGTGACTGAGTGTTGTCTCCAATTTAGCCTTGTTTTGTCTGTTAAGTTGTGAGAAGAAATTACAGTGGGGTAGTGAAGGTTTTTGCACTTGGCTATTCTCAATGTAAGCGATGCCCCTTCACTGAAGCCAAAGCATTACGTCACATAGTTCAAATAGGAGGCATGCAAGTCCTTATGGGTCAGACAGAAAGGAGTTGATTTCCCATGATGCTATATGCAGTCAACTTCTTATAAGCAAGTTGGAATCAGTACAATAACAGTCCTGTGGGAATTCATTTAACTAGTCCCCAAATGACTTGTGCTCCTTTGGCAAAGAAAAGATAGGTCTCTATATGACACTGGCATTTGTAGCTGGTAAGCATTATTAACAGAATTCCTTTTTCTCTATTTTAGACTATCTGATTTCCAAAGATCAGCCAAAATTCTTTGCAAAAGTCTTCCGAAATCCGATAGAGCTAATTATGTTTATTTTATTTTTGTTAGTGAAAGTGAATGAACTCTAAGTAGAAAAAAGTAAAAGTTATCTTAAATTTAGTTGAAACAAAATGACTATAAGGGAAGACAAATTTAGAAACTACCTAGATTACAGTCAGATTATTTCACGTGTGAGTTTTTTTTTCATTTTTTAAATTTGTAACTACTGTAAATACATGTAACTCTAACATGCTAAAAAGTTGTCTTGCCTCAGTGAGCATCAGTTTGTTTATTCAAATCATATGATTTCACATGTGTTTTTAAGTTATCAATTCATTCAAAAGAGAGGAAAGAAAAAATCCTTAAAGTGATACTGATTTATTGAATGTTGTTTAAACAACAAATACTGCCCACACATTTGGAAACTTGCCTTTAATGAAAGAACACTATAAGTCCAAGACAAACAAACATGTATGTCTATGCTAAGTTAAAACAAGACATTGAACTATAATATGAATTTCTGATGAGTTATCATTTTATTATTTTCTTTGGCAAATAAGCACTAAATCTGGGTTCTGATAATCTGAGATGCTACTCAGAAGAATATAGGTAGGGTGATTAAAATTAAAGGTAATCCCTGGGCAAAAATGTAAGATCATATCCAAAATATAGGGCTGGAGATATGGGCTCAAGTGGTACAGTACCTAGCAACAGAAGGTCCTGAGTCCAAACCTAGATTGACTGAAACAAAAAATGTCCACCTTCCCCTGGGATTGGGTCCTGTGGAGTCTGTATCACAGACAACTTGGTCTCAGCTCAATCCTGCTTCCTCTTCATCCCTCATCAGTGTTGATTATGAAAGCATGGGCCAATAAACATTCTTGTCTCTGAAGCCTACACAGGCTGACTTCCAGTGTGCTTTGCACCAGATTTCTGTGGTATTTTCAAATAACCAGAATCTGAAGGGATACCTGTTTGCAGCTTTCCTAGGAGTTAGTCAAGAATTTGATCTTTACTTCATTCATAAATATATTCCCACCTTCTTTACATTTTTTTTCACTTGTGACTCAGTAAGCCATGCTTCCTTTAAACACTATAGACCCACAAGTATGGCTACCATTTTGTCTGCTTCCCTTTACTGTAATTTCTTTTTTGTAGCACGGCTTGAATTGGGACCTCATGTTTGCTCAGCTTACTTGCTCACAACTGGCCATCAGCACTACAGCCATGCTTCTAGCTCAATTTCTTTTTTGCTGAATTACAAGTCTCATGTGGAGTCTCATAATCTTTCCTGTCCTGGTTGTCTTCCAACTATGATCAGCTATCAGCCTCCTAAGTATCAAAGATTGTAGGTATGAGTCCAGACTGAAACTTTTGTTGCATTTCATTACTTAATTATTACAATTGCTGACTTTAACAGAGTAACACTGGCTGATATAAGAAATATACATACAAATTTGTGTCTCAGATCCAATGGAAGTAATATTGTTTTTTCAATTATTAATAAGTAATCAAGTTGGTGTGGTAACCCTTCTCTATAGTCATTTTGAAAGTCTCTGCTGTTTTCAGAGTTTCTTTGAAAGTTGTCTTCCTTCCAGTATATTGAAAGCAGATATTCAGAATTTTTTAAAGGATTTTATCTGGAAATGGTACATTTTTCTCTCATTGTTTTCTTTTCAGACACTAAACTGTGAGACATATAAATATTTCTCTTTTTTACTATAACTATACATGCTTAGATAATGCTTTCATTTATTATTTTTGAAAATGACAGATTCTATTTATTCCTACTCATAAAGCTAATAAAGCTAAGGGGGAGTTCAACAGTATAAGAGAAATTAAAATGGAAGAAATATATGAAATTATGTTATACAGTTACCTAGAAAATGTAGTAAAATTTTGAAATGAAGAAGAGAAATGAAACTTTAATTGCCATTTGTTTCTGCTTTAGCTCAATAGACTTAGAGCAATATGGGCAAATAATTCCACTTTCAGTTAATATACCAGAATAGGCATTGGCTTCCTACTCCAGTGTTACCACTCCACACCCTCTTAAGTTCAGCCTCAAAGTCCAGCCATATAAATCTACTTGGTTTATGTTCTACTTGTTATATCCATCAGTGCCATCATACTTCTTGCTACTGTGAATTTGTGTATACTGTTTCCTTTGTGTTGAATGCATGTATGCCCAATAGGTGAATTTTGATTTTATATTTCATTTACAAAATATACATAACAATACCACCAATCTTGTGAAGTTACTAAAAGAAAATAAGAAAGCAATCAATGTGAAGTGCTTTGAAAATGCCAGGCATATAACAACACTCAATAAAAGTCCTTTTCAATGGTAGGTGGCTTAGTCTGTGTTACAGTTTGCTTCAGAATTGTTTAGCCAATAATATAATCCCAGTGTGGAATATATTCTAACAATAAATTATTTTAAGATTCTGGTAGCCTACCTCTTTTGTAAGGTAAATATGAAAAACATTGGGACTATGAAAACAGTATAATGGCATAATGAATTAAATGGGATTACACTCGTATAACAATTTATCCACTAAATTATAATAAATAACATTTAATTGTAATTATTAAAAATAAATTATCTGCTAAAATGAACCTCAACATTTTTGCATAAAGATATAAAAGCTAGTTACCATAAGCAGCTACATAGATATCACCAGTCAGCACACCTCAGATAAGACAGAGCTCCATTTACAGTGGCAAGTAATTTGACATATTTCATGAAATCAATGATTCATGAAGTTTTTGATTTCCGTATTTTCTCCTATAAAGAATAAGGCCTCACCTGTCTCTTTCCACCTCTAATAAAATTCTGAAAGAATAATATCGAGTCTTAATTTAAAATGAGTGATGTAGTGCAGTTTTAGACCATATATCTTTTCAAAGTTGTCAGTTTCCTTTTACCACTTTTCCTGTATTTCAAAACAAGTTTAAATTAAACATAGATGAACAATAAATCTGTCAATTGCTGTCTCATTTATGACACTGTGAGAAGGGACATTGATGTAGTTTTGTAAATGAAGATGGACACTTTGTGATTCCTTCACGATTAAAATGAAAATATTTAATAGACTCTTATTAGGACTGAGATATCTACTACTTTCATAAAGTTATGTATAGTTTACTGATGCATCTTCATATAAAGTTCAGGGAGACATACTCTTCGCAAGATACAAAAAAGGCTCAAATTAGACAACGTAAAATTATGGTATAACTTGAAGATTTAAACTGTAATAGAAGATGACTTAGCTAGATGCTTAGGACTTGACATATTCTTGATTTATGATGTCTATAAAATATACATGATTTAACTTCCAAAGTTGAGTGACCAAAACCAAACCTAATGAATATAAGATAAAAGTTTAATAATCCATTTTAGTTGTGTAAACATATATATTTATATGAAAATATGCAAATTTATATACATATATATTTTTTATTACTTTTGGATTCTTAATCAAATTTGGCAGAAGCAACCAAGTCACTTAAAACTCACTAGAATAATTTATTATTATTTATACTATCTGACTATTTTGAGTGTTTACGTCTTTGTAGTAGTATTATCGTATATGTTGTATGCTAGCATTTTCTACTTTTGGAAAAATGTTTATTTTAATTATTTGTGACTATGAAATGCTATAAACTGGTGTGTAAGAACAGATAACTCTCTCTCTCTCTCTCTCTCTCTGTTTTGGTGGTATAATATGGTTTGAACTTAGGGTCTCCTGCGTAGGAGACAGAAACGCTACTACTTGACCTATGCCCCTCTCAACCTTCTAACTTGGATTTTTTTCAGATATACCATGGTATTTTTCCTGGAGCTAAACTCATACCATGATCCTCTTACATTTAGCCTACCCAAAAACTGACATTATCTGCATGAAATACCATATCTGGACTTGTCTCTTTAGTTAATAGTAGATGAGAATGAGATAACCTATTGGAAAAGAAGCAAAGTCAAAGATCTTCGTCTTCAATTGGACTTGATATACTTGAAAAGATCTTGAATCTCAACATGATATAGGAATGGAATGAGGCTTTTGTAGAGACATTAGATAAATGTATTCTCCCAAAGAATTAATGTAAATAACTTACAGACAAATAACAGACCATGGAAGCTTATATATACAGTGACAACTTCTTTTGACATACACTCTTAAAAGTAAAACTCCTTTCCTTGTGAAACTGGTGGATGTATTTGGTGTATGCAATATTATATAACCTTAAGGACAGGTCATAAGTGGACAGGAACTTTCTGATTTACTTATTGAAGGCAAAAGGCTTGTAGCCTAAGATACTTTGTAAGAAACAAGACTATCCGAGAAAATTCAAGTGAAAATGAATGAAAGTAACATCTTGAAAAACAATCTCTATATTCACGGAAGCATTATCCACAATTCTAATACACAGAAAAATTATGTAAGTTTTCATGTACAAATGAATAGCTACAGCAAATATAAGTGATGCACACAAAGCTGGGAAATTCAAGGTCATGGTGACCAAAAGGTCATGTTCTATTGAAGGTATTCTTTCTAGTTTCTTCACATGGCAGATCATGAGTAAGTGGTAGCTGGGTGCTGGTGGCTCAAGCCTATAATCCTAGCTACACAGTAGGGTGAGATATGAGGATCATGATTGGAAGCCAGACTAGGCAGAAAGTCTGTAACATTCATATCTTAATAAACTACTCAGAAATAGCCAAAAGTGACACTGTTACTCAAGTGATAGAGCTCTAGCCTTAACCAAAAGAAGCTCAAGTGCAACACCCAAGCCCTGAGTTCAAGTTTCAGGACTGGCACACACACACACACACACACACACACACACACACACACACACACACACACACACACGTTAGCAAGCTTTTTCCATCTCTTCTTAAAAGGGCTCTAATCCCATCATAGAGGATTTAATATTAAAACTGATATTCCAAAGAGGGACTATGGTTACAATTTAAAGATTGTACAGGGCACACAAACATTGTCTAAATGTAGCACACTGGCTACTTTTGAAATGCTCAACATGTGATTTTGCCTATTTATCTATTGGCTAGTTTTGTTGTTCACTTAAGTACAGAGAAAAAGAAGGAAAAGAATATAGAAAATATATTAATGTAAAAGAAGTTTTAGCATTTTTATGATATCTTAAAAAAAGAAAGAGAATGAGTCAAAAGACAGTATTTGAAGAAATAATGTTTAAGAGTTCTCATGAGCTGTTAAAAATACTTGAAGCCAGAGATTTAGCTACTATTACAAGCCCTAAGTATGTCAGTCACAAGGGAAATCATACCTAGGATTATAACAAACAACAAAACTATTAAAACCAAGGGAAAATAGAAAATACTTTCAAGTACCATTAATTTGTGAAGATATTATTATCAAAGGACCAACAATAAGTTTAATGATTGGTTACTTGTCACAAATAATAGAAACCAGAAAATGGAATAGTATCTTTAAAGTATAATAAAAAACTTGTGTATCTAGACTTCAAAATCACTAGATATCCTTCAAAAATAAAATTAATATTGAAAAATCACTTTTTATAACAAGTAGGAACAGGAAATGTATCTTTAATGTATACTAAAGGAAAGTATTTAAGAACAATTTAAAGGAAAATTTTAAGTAGAACTATACTATGCCAGAGCAAATCACCTAGAAACAGGATAGAATGAATAGCTTTAAACAGGCAAATATATATTTAAACTCATATGAATACTGATCATATTAAAAAATAATTTGTAACAAAAACAAAAATGACAATAAAGTTTAAAAAGTAATAGATATATCATTAAAGTGTTCTTAAGCCCTTTCAGAAGTGGCAAATTTAGACATGCCTTAATAAATAATTCATATTTATAAATTAGACTTTCAATCAGTGAAGAATACATAATATTATCTCTATGGTGTACTCAATAGTACACAACAGCATATTCAAAGTCAAATCTTTAAATAAAATATTAAATATTAATTTGCATAAAGTTCAGCCAACTGCAGCTTACAAGAAAAAGCTTTACACAATAGAACTTTAGACCTACTAAAGACAGACTATTCCATAAAGAAAGGTCATTTCATCAAGATGATATAGCAATTCTAAATTAATATGCACTTCATTAACATCTCCTCAAAAGATAGAAATCAAACATTGTGACAATAGGGAGGAAAAAATATAGTGGGAGATTTTAAAGCAACCCTCCTAATAACTGGTTGGAAAAAAGGCATCAACAGTAGCTATAAGAATAGCATGAAAAAATGTGATAAACAACAAAAAATGTGAAAACTGTACAAGCAACTGAAGAATGAACCCAGTTTTCATGTTTGAAAAGAACATTTGCTAAAATCGACCATATGCTAAGCCATAAAGCAACCTCACAGAAGTTCAAAAGACTGCAGTAATTTAAACTATAATTTCTGACCATAGTGGAGTTATAATAAAAATCAATGAGGAGTAAACAGACTTAGTAAATCCCAAATGTTTAAAAAGTAAGTAATGTTAAAATGTCCCATGAGACAAATAAAAAACTCACAATAGAAATTAGAAAAAAATGTAAAATGGGCCTGGCGCTCATGGCTCATGCCTGTAATTCTAGCTACTAGGAGTCTGAGATCTGAGGATCATAGTTCAAAGCCAACTGTTGCAGTAAAGGCCATGAAACTCTTATTCCCCAATAAACCAGAAGTGGTTCTGTAGCTCAAGTGATAAAGCGCTAGTGTTGAGGTGAAGAGCTGAGGAACAGCACTCAGGCCCAGAGTTGCAGCCCCATGATGACCAAAAAAGAAAAAAAAGGGAAATAAGCGAGTGTGGAATCACACCCAAATATCACACACAAAAAGCTCCAGGTTTAAATGTATATGTTTGATAAGTAAAATTGGCTTGAAATCAATGATCCAGTAATTTACTCTAGAACAAGGAATGAAATGACAAGCTACATGCCCTTCACCAAAAGTAAAATTAATAAGCTGTAAAAAAAAAAAGAAAGCAATTAAATTGAAAAAGAATAACAGTAGAATCAACAAGAAAGAAAGGCTTTAAAAATCTGTAAATACAGGTGAAAATCTCTGGCATCACTACTAATGAAAAATACTGAAGCACAAATAAATTATTCCAGTAATAAACAGAGCATTCTTGGGCAGAGATCAAATATATTCCAAAAATAGTGAATATTAGAATAAAAGAAATACATGCTTAGAAAATAAAAATAGACAAAATAGACAAAATGAAATACACAAAATAGAAACGAAAACTGTAAGTTGTCTTCTACTATGATGTTGTCCCTTAAAACAAAGAAATTCTCAAATTGCTTTGAGGTAAAGTCCTTTCACTGGTGAGAATTTCAACCTATTGGACATCATTGACCAACTTGGGAAGAAACATGCCATAAACCCTTTAAAGTAGTGCTAGCTCCTTAGCTATTGACAAAACTAAACCTCAAATTTAAAACCTATTCCAAGAAACCTCATACACTACATAAGTGTACCAATAATGTTTACTAAATACTTAGAGAGGAAATCACATTAATTTTCACATACTTTGGCAAAAATTAGATAAAAATCCATTTTCTTCTAAGAAGTTAAGGTTTTCATATACCAAATTCATTATAAAGCATTATAAGAAAAAAATTACAGGATAATTGCCCTCAAAATACCGATGGAAAAATGGAAACCAGAATATAAGTCAACATTTTGTGCTCAGTAGCATAAATATATGCATTTTTGTCAATTAAAACTAAATTAGAAAGTCAACAATCTGAATGCAATGATTATAAAATGACAGCACAATGCAGAAATTATAGTTTAAAATGCAGGATTAATTTTTTTAATTATGAAAATCATAATAATCTTAAAAAAGAGAAAATTAATCTCAGGATTATCTTAAATGCAGAAAATGTACATGATAACAGAGTAAAATCTATTCTTGTTTAGATCTTCGCAAAATAAAATAAAATAACATTCGTGAGGCCCTGAGTTTAATTTAAAGCCACACACACACACACACAAACTTCATATGATAAATATGAAGAAAAAAAGAAGCACCAAACTATTTAATGCTAAAATATAATTTTCTCCATGAAATCAGAAAAAAAACAAAATATTGTTTATCACTTCTGTAAGCATTGTTTTAGAAAGCGATTGAAATAATGTTTTTGTTTTTGTTTTGTTTTTATAAAAAACAGTTTAAGTAAGGCTATATAGTAACAAGTGATTATTATTTTTAAGATACAGAACTGGAGACATAGTTCAAATGGTAGAGTGTCAACTGTGAGTAAAAAAAGCCAAGTCAGAACATAAGACCCTAAGTTCAAGTCCCATTCCTGCACAAAGGGAAAAATGTAAAGCATCAAACTGTAGGTGTAACAAAGCTACTAAATACAAGGCTATGTACAAAAATTAATTATGGCTTTCTTTACTAACAACAAGGAAGTTAGCATACATGGGACTTTATAAAACTTTAAAAAACAAAGAAATTTGTAAACAGATTCTAATAGCTATAATGAAATTTAAAAGGCCCCCCCCAAAACAAGAAAATCTTGAAGAACGAGGTTAGCACATTTACATGCACAGATATCAAAATTCATTATAAATTACCATCAATAAAGACAAAATGGTACCAACAAAAAATAATGTAGCAGAAAGTTAAAATCTAGGAATATATAACCCGATTACTTAATGTCTTTTCACAAGGTAAATATATAGAAGTAAAAATATATAGGAAAATACTGTGTAAATAGTATGTACATAATAACATGCACATAATAATATTGCATTAAAATGGATAATCTTTTAGGTAAAAGATGGAATAATTCTCTACTCTGAAATAAAATTCAATTTGTAGGATGATACTAAAATGTGTTTTGAATTTGTTTAGACCTATAATAAGCTATATATATAATATACAACTTAGTAATTTCATTACTCATAATGTATTAATCTAATTGAATGGGGGGGGTAATTGTGGAGGTGGGAGGGAAGGAATGGTAGGGGAAAAACAAAGGAGGAGGCAACAATGCTCAGTAGAAATGTATTCATTACCTTGCTCCTGCAACTGTAACCCTTCTGTACGATATTTTTACAATAAAAATGTACAAAAAAAGAAAAAAGATGATTTGTACTGTATACAAAAATAATTGAATAAATGTTAGAAGAATCTGAAAAGACGCTTCACAAAAAAGAAACTTCAATAGCTACATGTATATTAAAATTATTCAACCTCAGAATCAGAAAAAGCCACAACAAATGAGATCAATAAAGTGGCAAGAATATATGTTTGATATGTTTTATTTTGATTAATTTATATAACATTCAAGAACAAAACAAATATAGAATTAATAATAATAAGCTATATGCTTTCTATAAAGCTTTTACTTGCTTAGCAAGTAAAAGACCCTTAGCAAATCTTATCAAAAAAAGAAGAGAACACACCCAAATTAATAAACTCAGAGATGAGAATGAAAACATCACCACAGAAACAACCAAGATTCAGAACATTATAAGGGAATACTTCTCAAAACTTTATGCTAATAAGTTTGAGAACTTGACAGAAATGGACCTTTTCCT